>NC_137770.1:245181097-245378597 GCF_963455305.1 Plecotus auritus | reverse complement strand
CCGCCTTTCTCTCTCTCTCTCCCTCTCCTTTTCCTCACCCCCAAGTGTGTGAGTGTGTGTGTGAGTGTGAGTGCGTGTGAGTGTGTGAGTGTGTGTGAGTGTGTCTGTGTGTGTGTGTGGGTGTGAGTGTGAGTGTGAGTGTGCATGTGCGTGTGTGTGTGTGAGTGTGTGTGTGAGTGAGTGTGTGTGTGAGTGTGTGAGTGTGAGTGTGTGTGTGAGTGTGAGAGTGTGTGTGTGAGTGTGTGTGAGAGTGTGTGAGTGTGTGTGAGTGTGTGTGTGTGAGTGTGTGTGTGAGAGTGTGTGTGCGTGCATGCATGTGTGTGTGTGTATGTGTGAGTGTGTGTGAGAGTATGTGTGTGTGAGTGAGTGTGTGAGTGTGTGTGTATGTGTGTGTGAGTGTGTGTGTGTGAATCCCCCATCAGCACGACCCGACTAGTTCCTACCACCTCCAGCACTTTGGGTTTTGTGTGTGCATGCGTGTGTGTGGCCGCACCCCAGTGCCTACAACAGTGCCTGGTACCTACTAGGGACTCGAGTGTTTGTTGAACAAATGCATGAGTTAGTTGCTCAGTTTTCTCTTAACGGTGTTTCCAAGCACAGGTTTTACCGGAACTGGTTGTCTCAAGTACAAATTCTGTTGGATGAGAGAATATTACTCTCCTTTTCATGTTTGCTTTGGGGGTGGGGGAGGAAGGAAATGATTCAGAGAAGAGCAGAAAGGGAGCTGGGGGCTAACCCAGGGCTCCCTCCCCGCCCCCACTCCTTACCTCCGGGGGTCTTGGCAGCAGGAAGGTGGGACGGAGAGTGAGACATCAGCAGGAAGGGATGGAGGACGGGGAGATGGGGAGGGAGGGAGGGCAGGCAGCCTCCAGACTCTGCTTTTTTGGAATTCTTTGTTGGAAGGACTGTGCTTATTACATGCCATCTGTCTTAGTCCACTTCACTCAGGCGTCTTATCTGCACCATCGTGACTAGGATGGCACATTTCATATCTGCATTTCTGTGTCAGGAAGGTCATTGTCCAAGTGCTGCTTGCAGGGTAGCTCTGTCACCTTGGATCTCCTAGCAAGTGGCAGATCTGGGACCAGAGGACCAGGCTGTCTTGTTCCAGGCCCCTGTCCCCTCATTCACTCACTCACTCCTTCGCTCACTCATTCACTCACTCACTCCTTCACTCATTCATTCATTCACTCACTCATTCATTCACTCACACACTCCTTCACTCATTCATTCACTCACTCACTCCTTCACTCATTCACTCACTCCTTCACTCATTCACTCACTCCTTCACTCATTCATTCACTCACTCACTCATTCACTCACTCACTCATTCACTCACTCACTCACTCACTCATTCACTCATTCACTCACTCACTCACTCATTCACTCCTTTACTCATTCACTCACTCACTCACTCACTCATTCACTCATTCACTCCTTTACTCACTCATTCACTCACTCATTCCCTCACTCACTCACTCACTCACTCCTTCACTCCTTCACTCACTCACTCACTCATTCACTCATTTATTCACTCACTCATTCACTCACTCACTCCTTCATTTCTTCACTCACTCACTCCTTCACTCACTCATTCACTCATTTATTCACACACTCATTCACTCACTCACTCATTCACTCGTTCATTTGCTCACTGTCTGACACTCACTGACCACCGGCTCTGGGCTTAGAAAGATGAAGCATTGCCCCGGGTGATCACAGACCTACAGGATAGAGAGAAGCAAGACAACAAGGGTAATAGAGTATTAACAGGGTCCTAGGGGTGCACAGAGGTGGGGTGCCTGGAGAGGTACCTGGATGGCGACATCTGGCTCCGCTACATCTCATGCAACAATTATGAGCATTCAGTGCAGGTCAGGTGGCTGGCGGGTGCCTGGTGGCTGGGCTGAGAGCTCACACTCGTACTTTCTGGGATTTGCATGCAGCAGCCCTGATTTTATCGGCGCCCAGAGGGACAGATCCTGCTGGCATCGTGGGGTGGTGCCCCCCCACCCGGGACTCGGGGGAGTGTTAAGTGACAGATTGGATGCAGCCACTTTGGGAGCTTCCGTGGGAGCGATTAGGACCTCCGAGGCCCCTGGGGCATCGTGTGCCGAGCTGACCCTCAAGGACTCGCTGGAGGGAGGTTGGGGAAGATGTGGTGGGTCTCTAGGCCGACGAGCAGAGCGCGCTGGCCAAGGGAAACCCTCTACCCTCGCCTGCTCACTCCTTTCCTGCCGCGGCTGGGCCCGAGGACACCGGAAGGGTTTTAAAGTTCTCAGCCCTGCCCCGCCGGCGTGGCTCAGGGGTTGAGCATCGACCTATGAACCAGGAGGTCACGGTTCAATTCCCAGCCAGGGCACATGCCCGGGTTGAGGGCTCCATCCCCAGTAGGGGGCGTGCAGGAGGCAGCAAATTAATGATTTTCTCTCATCATTGATGTTTCTCTCTCCCTCTGCCTCTCCCTTCCTCTCTGAAATCAATAAAAATATATTTAAAAAAATAAAATAAAATTCTCAGCCCCGAGCACCTCCCCATGCACATCAAGTGATGGAACCACTGGCATTTTGTTAAGATTGTCATTATAAACCCGAGGACAGGCTGTGGGGCGGGAGGTGCCAGGGTGAAATCCGGCCACCCCACTTCACCAGCTGTGGGCCGTGGCAGGGTCGCAGTGGCCCCATGAAGTGAATGGAGCAGGATCGCACAGCTGGGGTGAAGGGCTGAGGTCAGCTTTACTATGACTCTCCCCGCCGCCCCCCAACACTCCACGGAATTGTCTGGAAAAGACACCACACAGCCCCAGGCTACACCTACGGCTGCCGGGATATCAACCCAAACGTGCAGCCCCAGCAACACCCCAAAGTTAGGTGTGAGGATCTAAAAGGGACCCCGGCAAACTCGGCGCTTATGGAGAGGGAATGAGCAGAAACAAGGCCACGCAGAGACCGCCCGGCCCTGTCGGGCTGGAGTCTCCGGGAAGAGGGACACCGGTACTCGAGGGAGTGGCTCTCGCCGTGAGGACGGACGGGGCCTCTGTGGGGCAGCCGTGTCAGGCTCCAAGGTCCCGGCGGGGCCTGGGGACCTGGGAGAAGGTAATAGCCTTTACGATGCGCCCCGTGCGAACCACACCGGCACCGCAGGCGCTAAGGACCACTTCCCGCAACCATTTCCTGCTCCTGAATGTTAATACGTGCATATCCGGGTACACTGGGAAAATGCAAAGAGTGAACAGAACAGCGGAATCTCACAATGAAGCAGTACTCGATTCCGACGCTGTGACCCGTATCCCCTGCAGCCAGGCCGTTCCCAGCTCGAGGTCACGCGTGGACAGTGACAGTGAAGGGCGCTGCCCGTCCACATTGCATTGTCATACCATTTGAGGGGCAGGAGAGCCTGGGTTAGGTCATGGAGTCCAGAGCGCGTTCCGTTCCTCGGGCCGCTCACCAGCTGCAGGCGAGGCCGGTTGATCCCTCTGGGCCTCAAAGCCCACCATTTGCTCACATAGAATGGAGATGATGTCAGCACTGTCCTATTCGCTCCTCCATGAACTAAATATGTAACTTAGGACAGGCTCTGGCACATAGCAAGTTCTCACCAAATATGTGATAGTGTCCTATTTAATGAAAGTCTAATATGCAAATCAACCAAACAGCAGAACGGCCGGTTGCTATGACGCACACTGACCACCAGGGGGCAGACGTTCAACGCAGGAGCTGCCCCCAGCCCACAGGCCCCAGGCCGGCCAAGGCGGGGGCCAGTGGGCAACCCCCTCCCCTGGTCGCCCCACAGATCAGCCCTGATCACCGGCCAGGCCTAGGGCCCTACCTATGCATGTATTTCATGCACCGGGCCTCTAGTTATTCATATTTGGGGTGAATTTATTTAAGCTGGACATTCTCAACGGCCTTTACACAGTTGCCACATTTGATATAATGATGCCAAGAAATCGGTGTTGAAGCTGAGGCTTGGAGCAGACGGGTGTGTCACCTGCCATGCCATACAGTGATTGGCGAAGGCTAGGTCCAGCCCCCGGGGTCCAGCCTGACCCCAAACCCTGGCCTGTCCTCGGGCCACCCTGTTCTGATCTTAGCTCTGAGCAAGCAGGTCGGCCCTGTGGATGCTGCTAGCGGTCTGTCCGGCACCGATGGCTGTCGCTTCTCGGGGCGGCGTGCCCATTTTCAGTCCATTTGTACCCGCCCCACCCCCCTGCCTCTCTTACTTCAAACCAATGGCCACCACTCCCTGCTGTCCCCCTAGGCAGCCGGGACAGGGCCCCCCTGAGACCAGCCTTTCCCGGGTGCCCACAGATGCCCAGCGCTCGTGAATGTGCGCGCAGCCGAGCCGAACGCCACTCTGAAAGAGACCATCGACACACAGGACCTTCTGGGGACTGAGAGCAGGACACAGGAAGGACAAGGACGTCTGGAGAAGGCTTGGGCCACACACCTCCCGTTGCTGAGGCTGGAAGAGTCCCCGTGAACTGGGGAAAGCCCGGGTCTGGGCTCGGGCCAACCTGGGTCCCAACCCCTGAGGGACCTTGGGCGAGTCCTTATTTATCCCTCCACCTCGTCTAAGATGGGGAGAGGCTGCCCGCCCCCAACGCTGCAGTGAGGCATCATGGGAGAAAGAGCTCGGAGCAGGTGCATGTGCTGGGCAGGGTTTACCCCGTGGAGCGGAGGTCGTGTCTACTGTGTGCCTGGTGTCCTGTTCCAGAACAGCACTGGGCACACAGCAGTGTGGGAGGTGTTATTGGGTAAATGAATGCTCAACAGATAAATGTGAGTCCTCCCCCCCCACCCACCTCTATGGGCCCCAGAGGGGAGCTAGGGGAGCGGGGAGGAGGGAGGAGCGGAGGTGGTGGGGAGATGGTAACAGTGAGTGTGAAGTGGTGTGAATAGTGGCAAAGGGGCCAGCCCTTGGGGTTCTAGTCCAGGGGTGGGCAAACTTTTTGACTCGAGGGCCACCATGGGTTCTTAAACTGGACCGGAGGGCCGGAACAAAAGCATGGATGGAGTGTTTGTGTGAACTAATATAAATTCAAAGTAAAGGAGCGGAGGGGAGAGCAAGAGAACCGGATAGAACAGCCGGATCCGGCCCGCGGGCCGTAGTTTGCCCAAGGCTGTTCTAGTCCCTGCCCGGGTCCTGGCTGCGCGGCCTTGGCAAATCCCTTCATCTCTTAGGCCAGCCAGTGCTGCTGCTTCGGACAAGGATGCCCTCTCACTGGGCCACAGAGACAAAATAAGAGGCAGTTACAGGGGAGGGGTGGGAGGAGCTTCAAACATCTGGTGGTTCCCCCCACAGACATTTTCCAGATGCTCCAGCTGTGCAGCATGGGAAACAGATAAACCGATAAAAAAGCCTTCGACGGGCAGAGCAGAGCTCCCATGGCCTGGATGCTGAGCAGCAAAGACCAGGGTCCAGGCTCCGCGGGGAGAGGGCGGGCCCGGTGGGCGCCTGGACCGCACCTGCCCCTGCAGGGACGAGAGCTCCTGGCCCCTCCCAGCCGCAGGGCAGCTTCCACAGAGGGAGGGCCACTGGGACCTGGTGTGGAGAGAGGACCGGAGGGGCGGGAGGGGCAGCGGAGCCGGGATGTGCGGGAGGTCACTGTCAGGTGGTGGACGGTGACTGAGGGGCCGTGTGGTGATGGATTCTTCCCGTTTCTTTCATAAATCAAGGCCACAGATAAACGCTCAGAGGGAGGGAGGGAGGCGCGCTGCGGGATGAGTGGGCCATTTGTCTCCGCAGCAAACTTGGGAAGACTAGGGGGAAGCCGAGGCGGAAAGAGGCATCATTTGTCTTAAACGATAAAAAGGAAAAGAAGACTGACATCACCCCGTGAGCGGGTTTGACAGGTTTTTACAATGAGAGCGGAAATGTGTCTTGATCCGTGCGATAATAAGCAGAATTAAAACTGGGGATGGACCCAAATTACATCTTCCTTTTTTTAAAAAAGAGCAGTTATCTAAGACTTGGGGATGGATTAACTCAACTATCTCATATGAGGAAGCTGAGGCCCAGGGAGAAAAGTGGCTTGTCCCAGGGACCCAGTAAACGGGTTACACTGCCCCCCCTCAATATCCTTTTTACTTGAGGACTTGCTCTGTTTCCAACAATATGGTCACTGCTTGCAAATATCCCGTGTGTTTTAAAAATAATAGGCATTTAGCTCTAACCGGTTTGGCTCAGTGGCTAGAGCGTCGGCCTGTGGACTGAAGGGTCCCAGGTTCGATTCCGGTCAAGGGCACATACCTTGGTTGCAGGCACATCCCCAGTAGGAGGTGTGCAGGAGGCAGCTGATCGATGTTTCTCTCTCATCGATGTTTCTAACTCTCTATCCCTTTCCCTTCCTCTCTGTAAAAAATCAATAAAAATCATATTAAAAAAATAAAATAAAAATAAAAATAATAGGTATTTAATTAGTATTGGTGAGATATATATTATACCAAACTTGTTAAATGTGTTCTTCAAATTTGTCTCGATTTGTCTTCTTGTATGTGGTCTGTCGAATTTGAGGAAGATGTGTTTAAACATCCAACTATTGTGGTAGGTTTAGCAACTTCTCTACTTTTCTTAACTGCACTTTGTGTGTTTTGGGGCGATATTTTTCAGTGTGTACAAGGCTGACATTTTTCTGTCAGACTATCAGTCTTTGTTTGACGTTAGGCAGTGACCCTCTTTATTCTTAATAATGGTTTATGGGTTCCAGTCTGCTTTGTTTAATGACTATAAGGAATTGATTTTGGTTAGTATTTGCTTTGTACGCATTTCCCTTCAACCCTTCTCTATCGTTATGTTTTGGGAATGTCTCTGGTAACAGCATGTATTTTAGAAATCCAATAAGATGATCCCTGTCTTTTTAATGGAGAGTTTAGTCCATTTATAACTATTGTAATAACTGATATTATTATTTCCATCATCTTATTTTGTGTCTATTATTTACCTTGCCTTCACCACGCTCCTTGTTTTTCTCTTGCTTTCTGTTACACTGGTTACGTTTTCTTTATTTTACCTTCCACCCAGGTATATATTATATTCCTATTCTCTTAGCAGCTGCTCTTTTTAAAATATGCTTTTGTCGATTTTAGAGAGAGAGGAAGGGAGAGGGGGAGAGAAAGACATCCATGTGAGAAACATAGATTGGCTGCCTCCTACCTCTTGCTCCTATGCTCCTACTGGGGATCGAGCCCACAACCCAGGCCCCAATCGAACCGGTAACCCTTAGGTGCATGGGACGCCACTCAACCAACTGAGCCACACCGGCCAGGGAACACAACTAGTCTTTAAAGTCTCAAGGTGCATTCCTGGCTTAATGTTTCTACCTCCTCCTGTACACGGGATTCTAGAAGGCTTTAATTCTGGTATCTCCTTTTGTATCTTTCATATTGTCCAGTAATATATTTTCATTCTGTATTTTTATACTTCTCAAAGTAGTCATTATTTTATATAGTCAGTAGTTGTTTAGATTACCAATTTCTTTGCTTACCATTTCTTCTTGTATTTTGTTTTTTTCCTTTTGGGTTTAATTTAGTTTTCTCTGGGGCACTTTTTTTTTTGCTATTATTTTAATTTATTTATTTTGCTAGTATTTTATCAGCAAGGCATTTTAGAAGTAAACCTTTTTAGTCTTTCCCTGAAAATGTCTTTATTTCGTTTTCATTATTGAGTGATCATTAGCTGGATATAGAATTCTATATTCTCAGCTATTTCTTCTTGGTAATGTGACAATGTTACTCCGTTGTCTTCTGGCTTCCATCAAGACTCTTGCTATTGGTGTAATTGCCACATATTTTAGGTAATCTCCTCCCCCCTCTTTCTCTCTTGTTGCTTTTAGGATCTCTCTTTGGGATTCTAGAGTTCTGCTTTAAGACATATTTATTGTTTATTTCTCCTACTTGAGACATTAGTACTGATGATATTTGGGCAGAAGGATAACAGAGACAGTGGTGACCTGGGAAGGATCGATGGGTCGGAGGGTTCATGAACTTTGAACACAGCGGCAGACACATCCCGGCACTGAGCAGGCCCCGGCCGCCCGTTTCCAGGCGCTCACTGCCCTGCGGTCCTTCCACCTTCACAGTTGCCCAGCGAGGCGTCCACTTCCATCTCTCTCCTTACAGACGAGGAAACTGAGGCACAGAGAGGCTCCGTAAATCGTCCAGGGGCCCAGGGGAGAGGGGGCTGGTCCTGAAGTCCACGTTCAGACCTACTCCACGTTGTCTCTCCAGTTTTAGAGGGAAAGGGGGGAGGCAGCCCCCTTCATCCTTCCTCTGCACCCCTTCTCCCTCCCCCCCACCTCCCCTGACCTCCAGTTCCCACCCCTCCCCGCTGCAGGCTTGTCCCCAGCATCCCCATGTGTGGGATTTTTTTTCTGGCCTGAAGGGGGCTTTGACCGCCACCCTGGCTCACTCCCAGGCCTCCCAGGAGGGTTCCTCGGTGTGGGCGGGGGCAGAAGGTCATCCCTGCTTCTCAGCGTTTCCCAGGCGCACCTGAGCCCTCCAGGGAGGAGCCACTGATGGGAGGAAACAGCTCCTGCCTGAGACAGCCCCGCCCCCAGCTCCTTCCCACACCAGGCACTGCTCAAGTCCGGGCTGGCCGGCTGGTGATGGGGACACAGATGCGAGAGACAGCACCAGCCCTCAGGGACTGCATCCCGTGGGTGAGTAATTGGAGTGCGGCCTGATGGGACGGGTGCCTGTCGGGGGAGTAGGGGTCAGGGCAGCCCTCTCGGCAGATGGACGGTGTGGGGGTGGAGTGGGGGAGGGGTGGCAGGCAGGGGAAGCCCAGTCACAGAGTTCTGTGGGGGGGGGGGGGGGGGAAGGGAGCTGGCTCTTCTCCCAGAATCCGTTGGGATCTGCAGAATTTTCCAGCAGGGCACGCACAGCATATATTTGTGGCTGGGAAGCTCTCTGTAAAGGGCTTGGACAGTGTTTTCATGTGCATCCTGCCCCTGCTCCTCCTCTGCCCTCTGCCCTCTGCCCTCTGCTGCAGGCGAGCGAGGAGGGCAGGTGCAACAGTCCCAGCTTCCAGGGGAGAGCCTGCACCTGAGCAGCCGAGGGTTAAAGGACTTGCTGGCTGGGAATCCTTGCCCCAGCACCTGACTCCGATGGGGCTCCTGGCTTATTTATAAAGAAGGAGAAACTTATTTATTTTGTTATATTTTTACTAGAGGCCCGGTGCACGAAATTTGTGCACCGCGGGGGGGTGTCCCTTAGCCCAGCCTGCACCCTCTCCAATCTGGGACCCCTCGAGGGATGTCCGACTGCCTGTTTAGGCCTGATCCTATCAGTCTGATCACCCCCTAACCATTCCCCTGCCAGCCTGATTGATGCCTAACTTCTCCCCTGCCAGCCTGATTGCCCCTAACTGCCCTCCCCTGAAGGCCTGGTCACCCCTAACTACCCTCCCCTGCAGGCTTGATCACCCCCAACTGCCCTCCCTTGCAGGCCTGGTCCCTCCCAACTGCCCTCCCTTGCTGGCCATCTTGTGGTGGCCATCTTGTGTCCACATGGGGCAGCCATCTTGTGTGTTGGAGTGATGGTCAATTTGCATATTACTTTTTTATTAGATAGGATTTGTTTGTTATCTCACTCAAGGGTATTTTTCCCATTGATTTTTAGAGAAAGTGGAAGGGAAGGAGGGAGGGAGGGAGAGAGGGAGAGGAAAATATGGATGTGAGAGAGACACATCAATCGGTTGCCTCTCACATAAGCCCCAACGGGGCCGAGAAGGAACCTGCAATCCAGGTGTATGCCCTTGACTGGGCATCGAACCCTTGGCCCTTTGGTGCCCGGGCTGATGCCCTCCCACTGAGCCGCACCAGCCGGGCGGGGAAACTTCCTTATAAACAGCGTGGCACAGTTAGTGGTGAGGATAAGGCTAATTTTGCCATCTGCCGAGCGCCTGCCGAGCGCCAGGAGCTGCACCGTGGGTCAGAAATGCACCCCTAGAACCATCTTGGACCTCGTAACATTCTCATCTTGCAGCGAAGGAAACTGAGGCTCCAGAGAGCCCCGCTGCTTCCCATCGGTGGCAGACCTGGGGTGAGATCCTGCTCTCTCTGTCCTCAGCCGCTGTGACCTCCCCCTGCCCCCCAGGCTGGCGCCTGCCTGCCTTCTCCAGGCAACGATGACCCGGGTGCAGAGGCGGGGCCTCGGACAGCACCAGGCCCGCTCCCCCCGCCTCCCTCTGATGGTGGGGTTCTCTGAAGGAGCCCGGCCTAGCTGCTCACAGGGGCTCTGTACACGGCGGGGAGGGAGGTGCTGGCGTGGAAACGATCCTCTTCTGCTCTCCGGGGCTCTCAGCCAAGACCGGTGAGCCAGGTGCACCCGCCTGGGATGGCAGGTGGCTGTGAGCCGGGAGGAGGGGCAGGCATCCAAGCCTTGGGCCGAAATGAGCCGTGTGAGGAGGCAGGTGCCGGCAAGAACTCAGCCTTCGGGGCCATGTGGCAGCTCTGCCTCCATCGTCACCGAGTGGCCGTGCCATCGCCCCGCTTCTGACGGGCGTTCCGCGCAGCCTCTCGCAGTTTGACTCCCTGCCCAGCCTTGTCTCCCCTCCGTGAGGTGCTCTGTAAACTTTCTTGCGTAAGTGAGGGAGGGAGGAAAGGACACTACGAACACAGGGACTGCACAGGGTGGTGGGTTCCGTGTTAAAGCCCGCAGGATCCCGCCAGGGAATGATGGGCGGATGGAGGGAGCAGGCGTGGCTCGTCTGAGAAGACTTCCTGGAGGAGGCGGACGCGTGGGACCCTCCTGCAGGGAGAGAGCAGCAGGGCCATCCACAGCGGCGTGGGCTTTTCTGTGAGAGGATGGAGGGAACCAGACAGAGCCAGAGCACTGGGTTTCGGGTTCGGGTGAAACGCCAGGACTCAGAGCCAGAGGGGCAGGCTGTCAGGTCTGCTTGGCCCCTTAAGAGCCGCACCACCTCGTGGGAAATGGCGTTTTGTTGCTAAGCCTTTCTCTTCCTTGTAACGAGAATAATGACCCGTCCCTGCCTCTTCCCCGCGGGAGACGGAGAGTGGGAAGTGCTGGCCCATGGGAGACGCTCCTCCCCACAGGACACCCCGCCCCGCCCCTCCTGGCCCCGTTCAGACCTAAGAGAGACCCCCGTTTTCTCTCCCTTGGCCAAGGTCATGGGCACACACACGAGCAGGCAGCCTGGCCGGCGAGGCCCCGGGGCCTCCTTCCCGGGGATCTGCAGCTCAGGCGCAGGCTCTGGGTGTGTCCCTTCAGCTGGCCCGATGGAGATGGACGGCGGTGACCGGGGTGTGTGGGGTGGCGTGTTCCTTCCAGCCTCCGTGGATGCGGTCCAGGCCCCGGCGAGTGCGCCAGCGGGGCCTGGATTGCTCGCTCGCTCATGCACAAGGCATTGCCTCGTCCCATCCACGGCCCTGCCGCCTCCCTTCCTTTGTCCCCTCGCCTCTCGTTCTATTATGCTTCTCACCGGGTTTGGAGCGCCTACCAGGCCAAGCTCGGGGCTCCTGGCGGAGCGGGATCCACGTGGGGTCCCGGCCCTCAGGGGGCTCAGTGCTCCCAGAGCAGACAGCTGCCGGTGCTGACGGCAGCCCTGCAATCAGGGAAGGGGTGCCCCAGGTTCTAAGGGAGCAGTCAGACTTCCCAGGTGCGGTGGGCTGGGGGGCCTCTTGCTCTGAGCACCCCAATACAAGGCTGCTGTACCGTCCCCAGCATGTGGCACGGGCGGGGCCGCTCAGGTACAGGCGGGTTACAGTTGTGAAATTGTCTGGTATTTCAAGGCTTACAAACCCCCCCCATGTGGACTCGCCTGGCAACCTCGGAGGTGGCCGATGGGAACGTGCGCTGAAGCCGAGCCAGCACTGGAAGCCAGAGTCGCAGGAAAAGGCCCAGCCCGGCCCAGGGCGTCCCCCGTGTCCCCGGAGCTTGGCATGACTCCTGCTCAGCACACACCTGTGCTGTCAGCTCTCATTGCTGGCGGCCACTTTCCAGACGCGGGAGGCACACAGGCCCTCCGACCCGATGTCCCTCAGGGAGGGCGGGGCTCGGGCTCAGGGGCGGGTCGCGCCCTGATGAGGTCCAGCAGCCCAGCTCCCCGAGTCCCAGCCCTCACCCCCACCACGTGGGGCAGCCTCTGCCAGGACCCCGTGATTTCTGTGGGGGTCCCCCCGGGAGGTGCCCGCGGAAGCCTGTAACCCTGTAAAGGCCGTACACATTCCTGTCCTGGAAAAGCCGGAAGGCCGCTCCTGCTGGGCCCGGGACCAGGAGCGGCGGCTGCCTGTGGGGCAGGCCACAGTGAGAACTGCCATTGTCACCTCAGCCCTGAAGGACCTGGGCTCCCGCACGCCCTTACCCTTAGGAGACTGACAGCAGCAGAATCAGGTACCTGGTTGAGCACCGGAACCCTCAACTCTGCGCTTACAGCGTGGGGTACGCCGACAAGAAGGGCGGGCTGCCCTTGGGGCTGGGGCTGGCAGGGGCGCTCCGGCCGCTGAGCGCTGGCTGTGACATTCCCGAGATGAGCCCCGTGTGCGGGAGGGTCTCGTCCCTGCGTTTCTCAGGGTTGCTTCCCCGTTTATAAGAGTCAGCCGTACATCTCCTCTCCCCTTCCCCCCGTCCCTTTGCTTCCAGTACAAGTGACTTACTGAAATACAGTTCACTTAGGAGTCCGCCCGGCTTCTCCGAAGCACATAGTTCATATTGGGCACGAACGCCAAGAAGACGTGATGTTATTCCCTGAGGAGAAGAGGAGAATGTGCTCCCATCGCAGAGCAGAATGTAAATGCCAGCCCCCGAGGCTGCTGGGTTTGCGATAAAGGACTATTTACATAACGCCCCGCCTGGGGAATGAGGCGGATGCTGGCTGGAAGGAAGGGCCTGCTGAGGATGAGCCAGCCGCCTGAGAGCCTCCACACCCTTCGCCAGGGCCCTCGCCCCTCCGCGGAATTCTTTACCCGGCTGATCGGCTGATCGGGGAGACACAGAGACAAGGGCCCCGCTGATGACGGTGTGATTGGTAACAGCAAGTTACTGGGAACAACTTAACCCTCTACCTGCAGGAAGCAGTGAAGTCGATGATACAGCCCCTCAGTGCAATGTGGGCCATTTAACGTTCATGCAGCACACATGGATGGAGTGCCTCCGGGGTGCCCAGGACGGCGTCAGGACGGGGGTAGGCCTGATGAGATGGTGGGCTATGCCGCTGTGCACGAGGCTGCTAGGAACACGATGCTTTGAGGGGATCTTACAAAGTGAAGGCAACCCCCCCCCAACCCCAAGAAATGGTGTGATCTCAGGTGAAAACATACACACATACACGTGTTTTCTGGGAAGCTGACGTGTTCCCTGACCGTATCTATCCCCCCGTGCTGTTAAGGTCCACGCGCCAGCCTTTCCTCCCAGGTGGGGGAGACGAGGCTGCCCACGCCCGGTGCCCCAGGAAAGTGGAGGTGCCGGCCTAGGAATTGTCCGTGTGTAGAGGGTGCCCTCCTCTCCCAGGCCCGGGAGATGGTTTGTCCTGGGCCTGGGCCTGTGCCGAGCATTTATGTCCCAGCTACGCTGTGCCCACTCTTCCCCCAAAGGCTCGAGGGGGACTGGCCTCTCCGTTGCTGTCCCCGCAGCCCCGCCCCGCCACGGGTTTCCCCACCGCGCTCCTTAGAACAAAGGTAGTCCGTCATCTGCTCCCGCACGCCCTGGTGGCCAGGCGCTCGGCTGCTGCTGTCTGAGGGAGCATGTGCGTGTGTTCGTGTGTTTGCATGTGTATGTGTATACCTGTGTGTGTGCCCGTGTGCATGTGTGTGAGTGTTTGTACGTGTGCACGTGTGCGTGTGTGTGTGTGTGAGAGAGAGAGAGAGAGAGAGAGAGAGGATGAGAGAGATCCAGCCCACCAAGGGCTTTGTTTGCTGGTTCCGCCTCTGAGCTTGTGAGAGGAATACCGTGCGGTTTGTATTCCAGGGCCCTGCGTAAGGTAGGCGCTCACGGATATGAAACGAATTAGGACACATCGCTCGAGGAAATGTTGTGAGAGGTTTTTACTTCTGTTTCGACTTAATGAGCTCTACCCCAATTAAGTTATCAGGTGCACCATGAACATGTAATGTTCATAGGAGACCATAAACTTTATGTCCCTAATAATGCAGGCGCCACGTGCTCATTCCAGCTCCAGGTTGCAGGCCCTCCGACAAGCTGTCACGGGGACTCAGACGACTCAGGAGGCCTCTTGTCCCGGCCGAGCTCAGGGTCCACTCAGGGACGCGTGGTTGAAATCAGACAACAGTGACGTGCGTGGTGAGTGCTGAGAGCCGGAGGCCCTGGCCCGAGGGGGAAGTGGGGGGAGCAGGATCGGCAGGGTAGCTGAGGCCAGTTTCCTGGAGGGGCCGTGTCTCAGCGGAACCGTGTAGACTAGGGGTTGGGCTCGATCATGCAAAGGGCGGGGGTAGAACTGAGAAGGTCCCAGGCAGAGGGAACAACTCCCCCAGGGCCAGTGGCTAGAAAGACGGAGGAGCTGCGTGTGCCTGGAGGGGGCATGGTCAGTGGTCAGGGATGGGCTGCAGCAGACAGCAGGGTCTGGGGGACGCCTGCCCTTCAGCTGTGGGGTCCCAGGGGTGGGTCCCCAGAGACACACGCAAGCACCAGGTCTTTGCCACGAGCCCTAATGATCACGACGGCCAGTCCCTGGGCCCAGGCACAGCTGGCTGCAGGGACACAGCCCAGCCAGTCTCTCTCTATCTGTCCTACCTGCTCGGTGTTCATAACGCGCATGGACGCCAGGAGGATGGGTCTCTGCCCTCATCTGCCTTCCTTTCCAGCGTGGAGGTCCGAGCAGGACCCCCGAGCCTTTCACCAGAAACGCTGGCACACGGAAAGCACCCACAAGTATTTCCTGAACGCACGATGTGTGAGTGAATGAATGCGGGGGGCGGGGGGGGGGGGGCGGCGATAGAGGCCCTGGTTCTCCCCGAGGCCAGAGAGCAGGCTCCAGCAGCTGGAGGAATGATGATCGTGGGGGCAGGTTCTCCTGATAAACTGGTTGCCTCCCACCAACTCGTCTAGCTCCTCCTCTGGCTCCGAAACGTGGGCTCTCAATGAGATCAGAGGGCACGGGTTTCTCCGCTGGGCCATCCATTTTAAAAAAAGTTTGGGTAAAATGTACACGACGTAAAATGCATCATTTCCAACATTTTAAATGTGCAACTCAGTGGTGTTTAATCGACAATGCTGTGCAACCTTCGCCACCATCTAATTTCAGAACATTTTCATCCTAGAAAGAAGCTCCGTGGCCCCGAAGCAGCCGGTCCCCAGTCCCCGCCCCCTCCTGGAACCCCCTCGCCTGCTGGCCGTCTCCATGGGCCTGCCCGTCTGCACATTTGCTGCAGAGGAATCAGACAGTGCACGGCCTGTGTCTGACCCCCCACCCCCGGGCACGAGGCGTAGGCCCGCCCACGTGGCAGCGTATGCCGGCGGTGCTGGCTCTCTCGTTCGTTACGGCTCAGGAATAATCCGTTGTGTGGATTGGCCATGTCTTACTCACCCCTCGTCTCTTCATGGACATTCGGGTGGTTTCCATTTCTTGGCTGTGATGGATAGTCAAGTTACCAGATTAACGTGTGCTCGTTTTCCAACTGTGAGCCTTACAGAAAGGCCCATAGCAGGGAGGGGGGTCCCTGAGCCCCTCCCCCAGGCACATCGCCATCAACCGTGTGGCCCTCCAGGACCCTCACTGTCTGCTCTTCCCGGCTTTCTCTCTGCGGCCGGCCGAGACCTTCCCCTGTGGCCAAAGCTCCTCCCAGTCCTTCCTCCCCAGCGGCCCTCACCCACCGACTCCAGCTCCTGCTCCAGCTGCCGTGTGCATCCGGGAAGCCATCCTGACTCCCAGGAGGGGTCCTGGCCGCGGCTTCCCCATCCTGTCCTCACCCCACCCGGGCGTGTCTGTCCCACTGGGGTGTGCGTGTCCCAATGGGGTGTATCTGTCCCACTGGGGTGTGTCTGTCCCACTGGGGTGTGTGTGTCACACTGGGGTATGTGTGTCCCACTGGGGTGTGTGTGTCCCACTGGGGTGTGTGTGTCCCACTGGGGTGTGTGTGTCCCACTGGGGTGTGGCTGTCCCACTGGGTTGTGTGTGTCCCACTGGGGTGTGTCTGTCCCACTGGGGTGTGTGTGTCCCACTGGGGTGTGTGTGTCCCACTGGGGTCTCCCCCACAAGACTGAAGGCTCCCGGGGCCACACCCCGTGTCTCTGCAGTGTCAGGCCCTCATGCCCAGGAAGTGCTTTGCAGAAACTGAGCCTTTGTGGGCTATGCAGGACACAGGCAGGTTGCCATGGAAACCTAGTTTTTGGATGCCTGGGACAGGGACCGTCTGCTCAGTGCAGCCACCCTTCTCTCCACATGTCCAGGGACAGCTGGTCGCCGGGGGGATAGTCTCTGCCAGAACCCACTGGGGCCGTCCCCCACCACGGGGCGAACATTGGCCCGCCTGGCCCTGTGGCCTGGCGTCAAGTTCATATGGCAGTTCTCAGGCCACAGCGGGAACGGTCCCACTGCCTGCCTGCCTGTGAGTCCCCGAGCCTCTTCTCCACCTCTCCTCCTCCTCCTCCAACGCTCTCTCTCTGCTTTCCTTCTTGGCCTGGCGTCTGGCTCCACTCAGCCCTCTGCTCCCTCATCGCCTCCTTCCCAGTCCTGCACCCACACCTCTGCTTTAGATCCCGGACTGGGCACGTGCCGTGGTTGCAGGCTTGATCCCCAGCCCCCGTCAGGGTGTGTGCGGGAGACAACCAATCGATGTGTCTCTCTCACATCGATGTTTCTCTCTGTCTCTCCCCCTCCCTTCCGCTCTCTCTAAAATTCAATGGGAAAAAATGCCCTTGGGTGAGGACGAACAACATAAACCGATACGTAAAATAAGCACAGGAGCTCCTAGGGATGGCCGGGAGAAGTACAGATGTAGGAGGAGAGTATCAAGTTAATATTCTCCTAAATGAGTGTGACATTAAACAACAAAGGAGGATGAAATGAATAAAGGGTGGGACGTGCTGGGCTCAGGCTTGGCCTAGACCAGCCGTGGGCAAACTACGGCCCGCGGGCCGGATCCGGCTGTTCTATCCGGTTCTCTTGCTCTCCCCTCCGCTCCTTTACTTTGAATTTATATTAGTTCACACAAACACTCCATCCATGCTTTTGTTCCGGCCCTCCGGTCCAGTTTAAGAACCCATTGTGGCCCTCGAGTCAAAAAGTTTGCCCACCCCTGGCCTAGACTTAGGAGCCAGTCCTCGCTGCCATCGTTGTCATCGTCCTCTTCGTTGTTATGGTTTTGGACTTGGAGTCAGACAGAACGGGGCTCGGATCCCCACTCCACGGCTCACGAGCTGCGTGTCCTCGGGCAAGACGCTGGCCCTGCCTGGGTACCAGTCTCCCGTCCGCCAAGCGGGGACTACGATGATTCCCTGGCACTGTCGGTGAGATCGGTCAGTGACACGTGCACAAGTCACCGTATGACCTATGGCAGCATGTGTAAGCCTCGGGGGCTCACGGAAACTCCCGCTCCCTTCTCCCCTGGAGCAGGGGAGCCCCGAAAACGCCCCCGGGCAGGTTGATGGTCCCCATCCTCATGGAGTCGCGTGAGATCCCAGGGAGATAAACGTGCGGAAAGCGGTTTGTCGGTGCCGAGGGGCCGTAACATGTTCGTAATGATGATGGCTAATGAAGATGTAGCGCAGCCGGGAGAGGACGCGGGGCGCGCTGAGCTCTCGCCTCCTGCCTTGGAGCCTCTTTTGGAGACGGCGTGAGCGGCCGCGGGCAGGTGTGGCTTGGCGTGTCGACGCTGCGGACTCCCTGGGTCCCGCCCCGCCTTCCACTCGTGCGCGTCCATCCGTCCATCAACACAATCGACCGGCCACGGTGCCGCCCACCCTGGGCCTGGGTGGCCCCGGGGCTGTGCGGTGCCAGAGGCGGTGCCTCTGGATGGCCTTGTGCTGGCGGACACCGGGCGTGACAGGCTGGGGAGCCCCCTCTGAGGCTGACGTGGGCCTCGGCACCCGGGGAGCTGCCAGGGCTTCGGGAGAGACAGGGGACCGCAGCCCTCACACGTCCCTGTGGGCCTGGCCCCAGGCGGTTGTTTGCCCACTGAGGCCTCTGGTTATTCTGTTCCGCAGTTTCGTTTTATTTTGTTTTGGGTAAATGCTCGAGATGTCTGCCTTTTGCGACCGCAGACTGTCTGAGCAGCCCCCCACCCCCAATCCCCCCGCCCTCCCCCCGCCCCTGTAACTTCAGGAGCTGGCAGTGTGTGTGCCCCTGTCACCGGGCAGGGAGCTGCCAGGAGAGACCGAAAGGTACCTGCCAAGAGCTTCCTGGCTCCGCGCCCCGCTCGCAGCCATAGCCCTGGGGGTGCGGGGGGAGGGGGGTGCTCACCCGCCCCGGGGTTTGGGGAAGGTTGGCCATTACGTCCCGTTTTTGCCTACCATGTGGTTTGTCACAGACCATCAAACTGGGTGCAAAGATGCACACACAACCTGGGTACCCAGATGGGCTGCCTGGGCACCTCAGCGATCCCGTCAGCCCCTCGGCTCCGTGCCACCCTCGGGCCCGCTGTCTGCAGCTTGTCCGCCTTTCTTCCTGGTGCTTCTTGCCTCGTGGCCACAGGGGGCCGCGGCCGCTGCGGTCCCACACCTGTGTCCCCAGCAGACGCTGCTTTGCATCTCTGCCCAGAAGCGTATCCATGGCCACTGCTGCCTGAGTCTCAATTTCCATTTTCCCACCTCGAGCTGGGGTAACAGAGGAGGAGGTGGTTGGCAATAGCTGGGGACTGGCCGACAGCGAGTCTCCCCCACACCTGTGGTAAAAGGGCGGCTGGGCGTGGGGACGGTAGGGACTGGATGGGAGGGGGCCTCTGCGTGGACGGGCAGGGAGGACAAGATGATGTTGCAGATGACAGCGCGGACCTGGCTTGGGGTGAGAGCCACTGAGGTGCTGAAGCTGGGTGGACGGTGTCAGGACCAGACTTACCTCCGAGAAAGACGGCTCTGGCCATTCCCTGGAGGGAGGCTTGTGGGGATTGGACTGGGAGCCCGTGGGGGGCATGGGCGCGCCCAGCTGTGAACCGAAGGTAGAGTTTGCAGGCAGGGAATTCAGAGCAGCGCCTTTGTGAGCTGCGTAGCGGGTCATGCAGGGCCTGGGCAGGTAAATGAGACTGAAGTAAACTCCTGGGCAAGGCCGGAGACGGATCCTCGGGGCCACGGGCTGTGATGCGGCACCCACATCCGAGGGCTGACTTGACACACGGCCTTTCCCTGCGTTTCTGTGTGCGGGAGCGGATCCCAGGCCACGGCGGGTTCCTGACGCGGCCACGGAAAACAGGCTCAAGGTCACAGCCGAGGGAGAGCGAGTACACGTTACTCGAGTGATGTAGGCTGGGACCGCTGGTGATCCTAACGGGAGAGCATGAGGAGCGTGCTGCAGACGCGCCTTCGCTCGGATCCCCTGGCTGCGGAGAAGGAAACATTGCAAACCCCTAACCCAGCATCTCGGCTGCCCTCTTGGCCCACGTCCTTCTTTGTTCGTGTGGGCAGACTTCCCTAGGTATTCAGAGCCGTTTCATCGGGTCCCCTCTGGAGGGCCTTTCCCCCACCCAGCGTCGTTTTCGTCTGGTTCTCTTTCCGGAACTTTCTAGCACGAAGTGCCATGGCCCCTGTGCCTGAGCGTTTGCTCACCTCCCTTTCCTGCTGGACTAAGCAATGGGGTGCTTATCACTGTCGGAGAATGTTTGCCTGCACAGAAGGCTGCTTCTCAGAGAGGGATTCTCCGAAACGGGATCAGACTCCGAGGGAACCCCCACTTTTAAAGCCAGGGGTACCTACTGCTGATTCAGACACTCACAGGCGTGAGAAGTGACATTAAAGGCGACCCAGCCGCGAGAGAGCCCCGCGCGCTGCACTCCCTGCCCTGGCAGCCCGTGGGTGTGGACGTGCCGTCTGTGGACAATTGATTGCCTGTTTCGAAGCAGGATCAATACTCCAGGAGCCCCAGCGTAATGAGATTCCGAGGGGCCTGGACTCATAAACGAACCCATCCGTGAGGCCAGGACGCTAGGAACAGGGGAAGTGAAATAGCCCCAAGGAATCTTGACATTGAAACACGGAGTAGGGCATTGGGAAGCTGAGTAGAGGCCCATCCGTTTTATAGTCAACTAGGAGCCCAGTGTGATTCGAAATCGTGCGGTGCCACCCACCCTTGAGTCACCGGTCCGGCCCTGCCTCGCTCCCCGGGCCCTGCAGCAGCCATGGCCACTGCTGGTCCGGCCCTGCCTCCGTCTCCAGCCCTTGAAGCAGCTGCGGCCGTTGCTGATCAGGCCCTCCCCCAGCTCAGGCACACGGAGGCCCCTGCCGCCCCGCCCCCAACGCTGCACGTGCAACCTCCTCCTGTCCGGTCGACCCATTATGGTGTCCCGGTTAATTAGCATATTTCTCTATTTTATATATATATGTTTTTCCACACACTCCCACACTGACCCCCACGATCCTCGTAACTCAAAATCTATTTCAAGAATGATCACCGCATGCCCGCCACGCTCCAGAAAGTGTGCGAGACGCTGGGGACGTGGCGGTACGGGGACACGTTCATCTTCAAGGAGCTGTGCTCCGGAGTCTCCAAAATTTGCTCGAATGCCCACCCTGCCCTTGGCTGGGGCCGCTCTGGGTGTGACCTTCCTCGCTCCAGCCACTCAAGGCGGGGGGCTAGCTCCTGCTTTTTACGGATAGGGAAACTGAGAGAGAGCAAGACTGAGTAACGTGTGTCCAAGTGACAGAGGCGACGAGGAATGAAGCCGGTGAGCTCAGCCGTCATGGCTCTTTACAAAAAGACACGCGTGAGTCTTTGCAAGTAATCTGGAGAAGCTGCTTACGAGGCTTTGTGCACGGAGCCCAGTTTGTTTCGTGCGTCAGGTCTTATCTGTTGCAGCCATAGAACATTCTGCTCATTCCAGCTCTCTCCTTCCACTTCGCAAAATTGGTATCACTCATTCATTCACACTTCATTTATTTTATTTATTTTTTTTAAATATATTTTATTGATTTTTTACAGAGAGGAAGGGAGAGGGATAGAGAGTTAGAAACATCGATGAGAGAGAAACATCGATCAGCTGCCTCCTGCACACCCCCTACTGGGGATGTGCCCGCAACCAAGGTACGTGCCCTTGACCGGAATCGAACCCGGGACCCCTGAGTCCGCAGCCCGACGCTCTATCCATTGAGCCAAACCGGTCAGGGCCATACTTCATTTATTCATTGTCTCATGCACCTCCTCTCCCCAAACAGTGGTGTGCTAGAGCCGGCTCCCCTGGCTCTCGAGAGCTGATGGTCAGCATCTCTTAGCAGCTCCTCAGCGACCCCCCATGGGTGGCTTGAAATCAGCCACAGTGGGAGTATTTACACCACAGGAGTTGGCAAACGCTATAAATCAGGTTGGATTTTGTTTGTTTGTTTTTCCCGAGAGTCAGTCCCTAACATTTACCATCTCATGGCCGTGCCCCGCCAGGACCTGAGAGCAGCAACCTGCCCTTCACTGCTCGCCTGGGGCTGACACCGCTGTGGGCAGGGGGAGCAGGCAAAGCTGGGCCTCTCTTCCTGTTGCCCCGCCCCCCAGGACACCAGGGCAGCAGGTGTGTGTGGCAGGGAGAATTCATTGGTACCAGGCTCTGTGAGTCCAAAGAGAGGCCCAGCCCTAGCTGGTTTTGCTCAGTGGATAGAGCATCGGCCTGTGGACCAAAGGGTCCCGGGTTCGATTCCAGTCAAGGGCACGTACCTTGGTTGCAGGCTTCTTCCCGGCCCAGGCCCTGGTCAAGCCGCGTGCAGGAGGCAACCAATTGATGTGTGTTTCTCTCACATCGATGTTTCTCTCTGTCTCTCCCTCTCTCTCCCACTCGCCCTAAAAGTCAATGAGAAAAATGTCCTCAGGTGAGGATTAACAACAACAACAAAAAACACACATAAGGAGAGGCCCAGCTCTGGGGTTAAAATGTGCAGCACATCTGCCTTCCGTGGCTTCACACACATCCTCGCAGACCTCGTTCCAACTCTATTCATGGGTGAATGGCTGTGATATTATGATTTATAATTAGAAATGTTATTTCTTTTTTTAATATACTTTATTGCTTTTTTACAGAGAGGAAGGGAGAGGGATAGAGAGTTAGAAACATCGATGAGAGAGAAACATCGATCAGCTGCCTCCTGCACATCTCCTACTGGGGATGTGCCCATAATCAAGGTACATGCCCTTGACCAGAATCGAACCTGGGACCCTTCAGTTTGCAGGCCGACGCTCTATCCACTGAGCCAAACCGGTTAGGGCAGAAATGTTATTTCTTATTCATCCACTGTTCCTGGCGGAATTTCCTAAGAGTGATGAGGGTGTGTTCTGTTATGTTAATGAGATGACTTTCAGAAAGCCCCTAGGTCACCTAAGCGTGAGGGCAGGTTGCCAGGGTCTCCCCCCAGAGCTCTAGAGTTCAGTGGCCAAATGGACGGGGCTCGGAGAACGCCCAGGTGGGTAAACCAGGGTGCATCCAGGTGCCGGCAGGGGTGCACCCCGAGCTCCCCGGGGACTGAGCTGCTGTGCTCAGCATCCTCTGTAGCTCGCCTTATGTTCCGCTTCCATCCCCTCAATAACCAACGGGTAAACGTCAGCAACTGTTTCTCTGGATTCTCCCAGCCTCCAGGACAGGAATCGGACATGGAGAGGCCTTAGGGACTTGCCTTTGTAGTCCGTTCGAAGCAAAGGTGACAACTGGACCTGGGGTGTCCGAAGTGGGGCAGTCTGGGCCTGAGCCCTTACCCCTGGGGTCTGGCGCTAGCTCCAGGCAGGCGGTGCCAGGGTTGAGTTAAACTGTGGGACACCGGCTTGGTGTCCACGGAGAACTGGAGAATTGCGTGGTGTTGGAAAACACACCCATCGGAACAGGCTTCCCTGGCACAGGTGGTGAGCCTCCCGGGAGAGGACGTCGCCCAGAGGAGCTTGAGAAAATCCACTCCAGAGGCCGAGGGCGGGGAGTTCTGGTGTTGACGAAGGCCGGAAACTGCACCAGCTCAGAGGGCATCGAGGGAGAAGAGAAATGTTGGGGAAATAGGGACCCTCTTTCAGGTGCAGAGAGGAGGCGCGCGCACAACACGTGAGCAGCGTGGGAGCGGGGACTCCGGCTTTTTTCCCCCCGGACACCAGCACAGCGTCTTGCCCAGCTCCGACACTTAGAAGGTTCTGGATGAATGGGGGGCGGGGTGAGGTGGAAAGAGCACGGTGGGAGGCCTGGAAGCTGTCCCTGCTCAGGCGGATCCGAGCTGGGTGGTTAGCGTGGCGTCGCTTTCTCTCCCAGGGTCTGTTTCCTCAGCTAAGTATCCGAGGACTCATTTGGGGTGACTTCTTGGAAATAACGAGTGTTCTAACTGAAACACTGACCCGCACCGACCTGTGTGCAGCATGCTGCACATCATAAGCAGACAGCCCTGAAAATGGAAAGCTCAGTGGCCAGATGGAGCACGCTGAGTCGGTTCCTACATTCTGAAGGCGTTTGTTTAGGGAAAAAAATCATGAATTTCGCATTTGGTCCCTCTACCTGCAAAAACGTGGACTGTTCCCCGGGGAAATAAGTTGGAGGGAGGCTGAGTTCCTTCAGCATCACGTGACGCTGAGCCGGGTTGCTCCGCACTGCTCTGCTCAGCAGCCTTTGCCCCTCTGCCTGGCGGCTCACCTGTTCCTCCGAGGGCCCTGGAGGCTGACGGGTCAGGGTTAAAATCCCAGCGGCACCACTCACGGTGGTGGGACCTGGGGGAAGTTTCTCCTTCAGCCCCCGGGACAGCGATGAACATGCAGCATGGGGAGCTGTGAGGATTCAGTGTGGAGACACCCGTCAAGGGCTCAGGCCAGTGGCTGACACACAGTAGGTGTGACCCAGGATTGCCTGACACACAGTAGGTGTGGCCTAGGATTGCTTGACACATAGTTGTGGTCCAGGATTGCCTGACACACAGTAGGTGTGGCCCAGGATTGCCTGACACACAGTAGGTGTGGTCCAGGATTGCCTGATACACAGTACGTATGACCTAGGATTGCCTGACACACAGTAGGTGTGGTCCAGGATTGCCTGACACACAGTAGGTGTGGTCCAGGATTGCCTGACACACAGTAGGTGTGGTCCAGGATTGCCTGACACACAGTAGGTGTGGCCCAGGATTGCCTGACACACAGTAGGTGTGGTCCAGGATTGCCTGATACACAGTACGTATGACCTAGGATTGCCTGACACACAGTAGGTGTGGTCCAGGATTGCCTGACACACAGTAGGTGTGGTCCAGGATTGCCTGACACACAGTAGGTGTGGTCCAGGATTGCCTGACACACAGTAGGTGTGGTCCAGGATTGCCTGACACACAGTAGGTGTGGTCCAGGATTGCCTGACACACAGTAGGTGTGGTCCAGGATTGCCTGATACACAGTACGTATGACCTAGGATTGCCTGACACACAGTAGGTGTGGCCCAGGATTGCCTGACACAGAGTAGGTGTGGTCCAGGATTGCCTGACACACAGTAGGTGTGGCCCAGGATTGCCTGACACACAGTAGGTGTGGCCCAGGATTGCCTGACACACAGTAGGTGTGGCCCAGGATTGCCTGACACACAGTAGGTGTGGCCCAGGATTGCCTGACACACAGTAGGTGTGGCCCAGGATTGCCTGACACACAGTAGGTGTGGTCCAGGATTGCCTGACACATAGTAGATGTGGTCCAGGATTGCCTGACACACAGTAGGTGTGGCCCAGGATTGTCTGACACACAGTTGGTGTGGCCCAGGATTGCTGTCCTTGTAACACTTGGTTTCTCTGGTTTTGCCCCTGCTAGTCCTCCCACCTGGAGCCCTGAGTGCCCTGGGCCCCACCCCATCTCCCAGACTCCCCTCCTCAGGGTCCTGATTGCTGGTCCCTCGGTCCCGTCCCGAAAGCTCCCGAGAGCCTGTGCATTTCCCCGGCGCTCCGCCGTGTCCAGCCTGCCCCCAGAGCAGGCACCTGCTTAGCTGGCCAGCTGGCCTCCCACTCAGATGAGGCCACGTGAAAGGGGGAGCTGGTTTTCACCCAGGAACTTGCTCAAGTGTCAGTGGAACGGAAGCTCCAAACACCAAGCAGAGAGCGACCCCAAGGGAGGACCAGGGAGCATGCCTCCCAGTGCCAGGCGCACTGCCATCCAGCGCTCGCTCACTCGTTCCGCCCCTGCACACCTCACACCGCTGTGTGACCAAGGCAAGGGTGCCCGTGTGCAAGGCGTTCACGTGACTGCTGTGTGAAGGACAATGTCAAGAGATGGGCTGGGAGCCATGGGCGGGGCTGGATGGCACAGGTCCTGGAAGACTTGCCAAGGAGCGTGGCTCTGTCCTAGGGGCAGAGAGAGACGGAGAGTGGACACAGGGAGTGACGTGACCCACTTCCTAGTGATTCTGGCTGCTGTGTGCAGAGTGGGTTGGCAGGGGCCGGCCTGGGGGCAGGAAGCCTGGCCAGGAAGCTGTCCCAGGGGTCCCGGTAAGAGACGGTGGTGGCCTGGGCTGGCGGGAGGCCGTGCAGGGGACACAGGAGACAGAGCAGAGAATGCCGGTTCTATTCTCTCTGGGCGTTTTAAATCTGTGAAGTAGGTCAGGTCAGCCCTGCTCTGGTTTACAGATAAGAGGGAGAGAAAGGGTGGTGACAGAGCGGTCCCAAGTTCGACCTTCCCATCTCCTCCACGCATCCCGGCCGAGGGCGGCCTGACCTTGGGGTACGTGAATCGTGTCAAGGACAGTCACGTCAGCGTTGGCACCCCCTGCCAGTCAGAGCGCATTCTCTCACTGGGGCGCTCGTCTTCACAAAGTTCTGAAACTGAGGAAGGCATGGACTGGTGTCCCAGTTTTTGCCCTCATTTCCCGATACCCTAGGGTTCCCCTCCCCCCATGGTGCGGTGGCCTTCCTGCCTGGGATCTCCGCCGTTCTCCGCTCAGACCTCTGCTTCCCCTGCTGGCCCACGGAGGGAGGCTGCGGCCTGAGGCCTGTGGGTGCCTGCCGTGGATTCAGACAATCCTCCGTTCACAGGGCCCCCTGGCTCCATGTTCCCCCGCCTGCAGAAGGCCCCCCGGACGTCCCCACATCTGCAGGCAGTGAGCTCACAGTTGCCTCCAACAAGTCGTCCCGATGTCTCGGTGGGGGTCCTTCACGCTTCTTTCCCTGACGCTCCGCAGCCGCTGCGGTTTATGAAAAGCCCGCACCTTCGCAGTGCCGTTTGCCTGTCTGTTTCACTCCCTCAGCTGGGAGGCCCTCGAGAACAACATGCCTGTGTTCTATTCATCTCAACATTTCCTGTGGCCTTGAACACAGTGCCTGGCACATAGTAGGTTATTGACAAAGAGCAAATGAGTGACTGAGTGGACAAAGGAATGAATGAACGAGTGAGTGAGCGAGTGAGTGAGTGACCAGCTCGCCTTGTTAGGAAGCTCTTTGCACTCGGCTGAGACATGCTTCTGGCTGAGCACCGGGTTCTGAACCGAGGCCCCCTCA
Organism: Plecotus auritus; assembly: GCF_963455305.1. Classification (NCBI taxonomy): domain Eukaryota; kingdom Metazoa; phylum Chordata; class Mammalia; order Chiroptera; family Vespertilionidae; genus Plecotus; species Plecotus auritus. The sequence continues at coordinate 245,352,072 of NC_137770.1, read as the reverse complement.
TTGCCCACACGAGTGACCACACTCCCCTCTTGCTCATGGCGGCTTCTCACTGGGTGGAGCCACATGGTCTACTTCTGCTCTTCCAACATTCCGGCCTGCTCCTGCCACGCCTGTCCCCGCCTTACGCTTTTTGCACATCTGCTCTTCGGCCCAGGATGCTTGAGTCCCATTTCTTTCCACGGCTGGATTTTTTCCCTTTGTCATTTGGATCTTAGCTCCAATATCACCTCCTCAGAAAGGTCAGTGGCATGAAGTGCATTCACCCTGCTGTGCAGCCGTCACCACCCTCACCTCCAGGACTTCCATCCGGCAAGACCGAAACTCGGTCCCCACTGACCTCTAACCCCCTCCCGGGCCCCGACCCCCCTTCGCTTTCTCGGTGACTCTGACGGTTCTAGGGTCGCCTGTGTGTGGAGTCAGGCGGTTTCCATCGCTTTGTGACGCTCCTCACTGAGCACAGGGTCCCCGGCCTCCTCCCGGCGGCAGCAGGTGGCGGACTCCTTCCCCGTGAAGGCCGCGTGGTGGTCCCCGTGTGGGCACATCCTCCACATTGTGTTATCCGTCCCCCTGTCGACTGGCAGTCGGGCTGCTTCCCTCTTTGGGCTCCTGTGAATGACCTGCCGTGACCCCGGGGTGCACGTGTCTGCGCCGTAGGTAATTACTGGAATTAGCAAATGACATGCCATAAACCAAGCGATGGCTCATAAAATTCTGGATTTCTGGCTTCTCTTAGAAAAGGTGGATCTGGCAACACGGGGTCTCTATCCTCACGGCCACACTCGGAGCTGAAGGAGGCAGCCCACCCCTTCCCCTCCGAGGGGCGCACCCGGCCTGGTGGGCCTGACTTCTCCGCTCACCCTCTGACCTGCCGGGTCAGCGCGCTCACAGAGGGTGGAAACAGAGGCTCAGAGAGACACAGGACCTGGGTCCAAAGTCTCCGGGGGGTGCCGTGAGCTGACCATCGTGGGCCAGGGAGCGCCTGCACTGGGTTCTAGGCCATCCCTGCCGCCTCCCTGCTCCAGGGCCCTTAACCCTTCGCAGCCCAAGTTTCCTCTTTCAGAGGAAGATGGGAGAGAAGGTCCCACCTCCGGCAACCTCACAGGCTTACCGTAGAGACGGGAGACGAGGATGCAGGGCTCTGACCCCGCCCACCCGGCTCTGTCTGCCCACTGCTCTGTCCAGAGTTCCCGAGGGAGGCTCTGAGCCACCATGGGGCCAGGGAGGCACCCCTGGGGGCAGGCCACCCCCCTGCCCATGGAGACCTCAGAGGCAGGGGTGGCCGCGGCAGAGCCGGAGGCTTTGCTTCAGGCTTCAGATGAGATGGAACGTGAATGGAAACTCTTACATTCTGCAGAAATATACAGGATGTGACTACTGCGTGATCGGAAGCTGAGAGACCCTCTGGCATGGGAGAAAGAGATCAGGGCATAAACCAGAAGCCCCGGGCTGGAGCCGAGTGGCCCCCTCAGCTCCGAGGTCATGGGAAAGTCACATCCCCTCCTCCGCTTACCCCCTTGGTGAATGGGGTGAACACGTCCCTGCCTCAGCACCTGCTGAGAGCATTCATGGACACGCTGGATGGGAAAGCACTTGGCAGAGGTCAGTGTGTGTGCACGCTGGGTCCATGTCCCTGACTCAGTGTGTGTCTAGTATGACCTACTGTGCGCCATCATGAGCAATGAGGTCCGTTATGGCAGTTTGGAAAAAGTCCCCAGGCTAAGGAAGGAAAGCATTGCCTGTCAGATGGTTATTCCGCACACTCCTCGTATGATTAGCAACAGCCAGCGAGTTGGCATGGCAACGTTTCCCTGCGACTCGCTAGGTGGTGTTCTTAAAATAGGCCCACTAGAGGATGGCAGCCGCGAGAGCCCCCAGCGATCGGTCTGACGGCTCCGCAGACCAAGGTGCCTGTGCCCCACCTGTGTGTGGTGCTCCTGCCACTGCCCTTGCCAAGCCGGCCAACAGGGCGGTCATTAAGACCACAGCCCCTACTGGCCGGCAGGGCTCAGCGGTTGAGCATCGACCTAGGAACCAGGAGGTCCCGGTTCGATTCCCGGTCAGGGCCCAGGCCCAGGCTGTGGGCCTGATCCCCAGTGTGGGGCGTGCGGGAGACAGCCCATCAGTGATTCTCTCTCATCATCGATGTTTCTATCTCCCTCTCCCTCTCCCTTCCTCTCTGAGATCACTAAAAATATATTTTTTTAAAAAGACGACAGACCCTGGAATGTCCGTTGTGAGAGCCGGAGCTTTATCGGTACGAGCACCGCCTTGCCCCGGTTCACAGGGGGAACGGAAGCCCGCAGAGGCTCAGTGGCACAGGCATCGTCACGGTCCCTCCACGGCAGCTGGGACTGAACCCCGCTGTCTGTGACCGAGGGGTGCCCGCCTGCTCCCTGCGTGCTCTTCTGATCTGGGATTCCAGATCTGGGTCTGATGCAATCCATTTTCTGAGGGGCATCGCTGAGCAACAGGAAGTAAATCAAGGAGCTCTTTCCAAGCCCACATTCCTGCCTGGGGGTCCCCGAGTCCCGGGATATCCTGGAGACTCACTAGGTCCTGGTGCGGCTGGGACGAAGGCGGTTTCAGCCGCCCCTACCCCAGCTTTCCGGTGTGACATCCAAGCAGACAAGCTCAGCCAACGTTTATGCATCACTTGGCGATGAATGACTCACCCATCCTTGCAAAGAAGCGGGAATCCGAGTCCTTTAGAAGAGGAGTTCCTTTCTCCCTGTTTGTGTTACTCAGCAATTTATTGATTAAACTTCATGAAATTGAGGTGGGGGGCCTTACAGTTTCAGGCTGGCAAATTTCTTTTAAGAGATTCACAGCTCGTGACGAATTCCAGGCTGAAATTCTGGGACGGGACACTTTTTGAGAAGTCCAGCAACCCCTGAGAGCAGGGCGCTAGACGATTCTGACATGTTTTACGACACTTTCTCTCTTCAGACAGGGCCTTGCAGGGGGGAGTCGGGGCTGGGTGAGGGGGCTGGGTGTCACATGAGCTCCGTCTCCCCTTTAGGCCATTTGTGGGGTGCACATTGCTCTCTGCCCACAGTGGTGATTCTTCACCCTGGTTGCACCTTGGACTCATCTGCAGAGCTTTTTAATATGTTTTTATTGATTTTAGAGAGAGAAAGGGAGTGGGAGAGAGAGAGATAGTAACATCAATGATGACAGAGAATCATTGATTGGCTGCCTCCCGCATGCCTCCTGGGGATCGAGCCCGAAACCTGGGTGTGTGTCCCGACCGGGAATCGAGCCACGGCCTTCTGGTTCATAGGTCGACCACTGAGCCGCACTGGCCAGGCTGCAGAGGTTTTTAAATCAGATTGCCTTGGGTGGGACCCAGGCTAGGGTCTTTGAAAGCCCCACAGTGATTCAAACGGGCATCCAGGGGCGAACCCACAGGCTCTGGCCTCACGGTCCCTCCCAGCTCGCCCGTCCCTGCGTTAACTGGATCCCAGATGCCGCTGTGGGTCCCTCCCACGTTAGACTCGGATCTACGCGTTTCTCACTGAGAAAGAAATGTGTGCTCAGCGTTGACAGAAGGAAACTGCTCGCGTTTGGAACATCTGGGACCACGAGGCGGCTTTGTAGCTTCCGCTTTAGAGGCCCTTGAAGCAGCCAATGGCCCTTATGAAAATCCAGTGCAGGACCCGCTGCACTGTGGCAGGGCCTGGGTGCCAGGCTCCCGGTGGCTGACGTCGGCACAGTGACGCACCAGCTCAGACAGCACGGCTGGTGGTGTAAAGGCACACCGAGGGGCTCTCCTGGGAACGGTGGCCTGCATCCTCACGTTTCAGAAGCAGATGTCCTCAGTGCCCTGTGGCACGTACGTGGACCAGTGCATGAGCACATGGCCATTTCTGTTCGGCCTTTGCCCCGACGGCCCACTGTATTCCCCACCTGGCCTTGAGATAAACCCGTTGGGGATTCTCTGGTGTCTTCCGCAGGCGGAGAAGGAAGGAGCAACCCTGGCGTTTGTTACTGTATTAGAACTCTTTCATGCTTTATGGGATTTCTAGAAAAAGATAGCGCAGGCCTTGGACCTCAAGCGGCTTTTAAGAAGCCGACAGGCTTGGGGTGGAAGGACTGGGCTTCCTCTGTTCCGTCTGCTTTTCCCTGATTCCTGCTCTGGTCTCAGCAGCATGGCATCCTTGGCCTGAATGCAGGACGCGGAGTCCTGGGGAGACGAATGCGAGAAGCGGAGTTTGCTCCGGCTCCACCCTCAGGCTGGGCCAAAGGGACGGGCCCTTTGCACGATCGCAGAACAAGGGAAGAGAAAGACAAATGGATGGGATTGCTAAAAATGGCTGGAAACTTGATAGCAGCTCGGTATCGACATGTTCTTTCCGAAGCGAAGTGGTATGATGCAATGTCTGTAAATGCGCGTGGAAAGCCGTGGGGCGGTACCCATTTCTGCAGCCCTATTACAACTGAGTCAGACTTCCCACTGGGACCAGGACAAGTTCTGCCTCTAACAGGGACTGGAGAGTGAGCGAGGGGCCAGATGCACGGGGTTGACCCATGCCTGCCCCTGGCTGTCTGTGCTGGTCCGCTCAGCACAAGGGCCTCTCGCCGTCTCTCTGGCCTCCATGGCGCCGGGAAGGCGTGAGCCTGAAGGAGACAGCCATGTTCCCTAAAGTGTCCAGCACACGGCAGGGCTTTGGCGTTGGGGACCTTGTCTCCCCTCTGTGACAACGCCCAGATGCGTTTCAGCGCAATGGCAGGGCCTGCGTGGGGTGACTAGGACGATTCCCCCAAAGTTCAGGTTTGCACAGCCAACCTCTGACAGTGGGAAGGGACTTGGGGTCACTGGCAAAAGGGATGGGCAGGGCTTGCAAGTTCACTTGGGCAGGACCGCCCTGGTCTCCTCACTCTTCCCAGCTGCATCCCGGGCAGGGAGGTCCCATGAAAGCCGTGAGCACAGACATCAGCGTGAAAACTGTGCGATAATGTGACACCTTGCAATTGCCTGAATCTAAAAGGACGCCTACGTGACCTGGAGCACAAGGGTCGGGATGTTCCAGTCTGAGTTCTGTCCCGCCCCTCCGAGGTGCCGGCTCAGCTGGCCGTGGTCCGGCAACCTGAGCGGACCCGTCCCTTCAGAGGTTCTGCTGCCCGACCCTCCGCAGCCTGGCAGGAAATGACGAGCCATCTGTCCTTGGCGAGCTCATGGGATCCCTGACCAGTGCTAATTGCAGTGACACTCCTTTCGGGGTTTCGGGGTTCACAGTGGCTGCCCAGCCTCATGTAAACCTGCCGGGAGCCAATTCCAGCATGTCATAATTACAAGAGTTTTATCAAAAGGTTGATGAAACTTGGGGGCTCAACAAGGGCTGAGTCACATATGTAAATTACCTGTTGGAGTGGCTAGAGGGCACTTTCCCCAAACCTGAATAGGATGATTGTCTGCTGCCAGACAGCTCAGGGCATCTTAATCTACAGGTTCTTGCCTCCTGTTGGCCAAACACCTGAACAGCTGTAGGCTATTCCCCAATCTGACAATGCTTCTGTAAACCCTACCCTTTGAAGTGTATTATCTCCACCTTGCCTTAGGACAAATTGTGTTAATAAAAAGCATAGGGTCCTGGGACAAGGAAGGATCTTTAGCTCCTTTAGCTGAAGCTCCTCTGACCCCCAATGCCTCTCAAAACTATCTTTCGTCTTTGGACTCTCATTAAATCTACGCACAGCCTTTCTCCAGATTGCTGAACCCTTCTTAATGCTGGGACAAGAACCCCGGCAAAACCAGGCTGAAACTTCCTCTTGTTACCAAGATGTATTTTTCTCCATTCTTGTTAAATGTGTAATTTGTGTAGTTTTGGACATTAAAATGTCTGCTTTCCCACAAAGATTTTTTTCTCTTTTAAAAGTTTAACTTGCCGAAACCGGTTTGGCTCAGTGGATAGAGCGTCGGCCTGCGGACTGAAGGGTCCCGGGTTCGATTCCGGTCAAGGGCATGTACCTTGGTTGCGGGCACATCCCCAGTGGGAGGTGTGCAGGAGGCAGCTGATCGATGTTTCTCTCTCATCGATGTTTCTGGCTTTCTATCCCTCTCCTTTCCTCTCTGTAAAATATCAATAAAATATATTAAAAAAAAAAAAGTTTAACTTATGAGTGGCTCGTTACAAAGTGTTGTGGACCCTCACGGATCCAAGAGTCTTGACTTCTGTGGGGATGAATGGCTTTCTCAGGTGTCCAGCCCACTTAGCACAGACAGCAGGGATTTCCTCAGGGATCCACTTCCTGCCTGTGTCCATTTACTACTGTTGCCGGAACAAATCGCCATGCACTGTGGCTTAAAAACAACACATTATTTATGACCTCCCAGTTCTGGAGAATAGACGCCCAAACCGGGTCTCACTGGGTCGAAATCGAGGTGTTGGCAGGGCCGTGGTGCTCCTCCGGAGACTCCAGGGGAGAGCCTGCTTCTGGAGCTGCTGCTTCCGTTGGCTCTCGCTCCCTCCTCCGTCTTCACAGCACAGCTCCTTCCAGTCCCTCGCTGGCTGACACCTGCTCTGGGGTCACGTTGCCTTGGACTCTGAGCCTCCTGCCTCTCTCTTTCACCTGTGAGGACCCTCGTGATGACCTCGGGCCACCTGGGGATCCCGGATAACCTCCCTTCTCCAGGTCCTGCTCTTATCACATCTGCAAGTTCCCTCTGGCGTGAGAGGCATCCTTCCTGTGCACGGCACGGGGATTAGGACTGGACGCCTAGGGCAGGGGCATCGCTCTGCCCCCCACAGTGCCTAGGAAACCGACTCAGGGGCTGCAAAAAAACACACACACAGACATTTTACATCAAGCAGGCCTGGACTTGAACTGAACCTCTGCCACTGGCCGGCCCCCCAACTTCAGCAGCTCGAGTAACTTCTCCGGCCTCTCTTCTATCCAAAACGAGTGCAGTAAGCCTTTCCTCGCCTCACAGGTTTGCTAAGAGGATTATACGCCCCACAATAAAGCACAGGTCCTTTCCCTTGCTTTTGGGAAACTTTCTTTTTACAGCTGATGTTTTTTGTTGGTGTGTGTGTGTGCGTGCTTGTGTGTGTGTGCATGCTTGTGTGTGTGTGTGTTTTCATATATTTTTATTAATGATTTCAGAGAGGAAAGGAGAGGGATAGAGAGATAGAAACATCAATGATGAGAGAGAATCATGGATCGGCTGCCTCCTGCACGCCCCACACTGGGGACTGAGCCCACAGCCCGGGCATGAGTCCTGGCCAGGATTCCAACCGTGAGCCACACTGGCCGAGTATAACTGGTGTTTTTTTAAAAAAATATTTCTCTGTTCTCCCCCCCTCCCCCCCGCAAATAGGCCGTGATGGAGAAGAGGCATCGGAGCTGAGTGGCCCCCAGGTCCGCTTTCGCTGCCGCCCGACACAGCCCTCCCTTCCCTGCATCGCTCAGGGGCGGACAGGGTGAGCTCTCGCTTGTCCTCCACCAAGCGTCGTGGTTTGAGTCACGTATGAGCACTCCCTCCCTGGAGGACCGGGAGAAGCAGCTGGGGGCAGGGTGGCGAGGGTCACAGCCACCCTCTGGACTGAGTGGGGTTCACTCAGGTTTCCTGGGCTCTCCCTGTTGGCCTCGGCCAAGGCTGCCCCCTTGGTCTCCCTGCGCTCCGGCCTGGACACGGAGGTGGCACTGCCTGCCCCGGGCGCTGCTGAAGGCAGGACGTGATGTGTAGAAAGAAACAATGTGTTCGAAGACCCTTACGTGTGGCAGGCGCTCGAACAAAGTCAGATCCCCTCCTGTCTGAAGAAGAGAGGCGTGACGAGGAGTGACGGAAGCCTGAGACCCGGGGGCGCCCCCAATGCGGGATGAATGTGGAAGCACTGTCCAAGGTTGCATGGAGAGCAGGACTCCAACTCAACAATCTAGTCCATTCCTTTATCTCCCTCTCCCGGCGGGACCTCTTCTGCCAGGCTCCTGGGGGGAGGCGAAGGAGACTGGTAAGGCGCAGACGCTGGGACCACTCTGCTGTTTTAACCCCAAGTGGCACCATTCACCAGCTGGGACCCTAGGCAAATTACTTCTCTCTCTGAACCTCAGTGTTCTCACCTGTGAAATGAGGTTGAATGACACCTGCTTGGAGGGTTGCTGGGAGGCTTAAAGGAGGGGCTGTGTGAAGGAGGGGCTGTGTGAAGGAGGGGCTGTGTGAAGGAGGGGCTCTGTGAAGGAGGGGCTCTGTGAAGGAGGGGTTCTGTGAAGGAGGGGGTCTGTGAAGGAGGGGCTGTGTGAAGGAGGGGCTGTGTGAAGGAGGGGGTCTGTGAAGGAGGGGGTCTGTGAAGGAGGGGCTCTGTGAAGGAGGGGCTGTGTGAAGGAGGGGCTGTGTGAAGGAGGGGCTGTGTGAAGGAGGGGCTCTGTGAAGGAGGGGCTGTGTGAAGGAGGGGCTCTGTGAAGGAGGGGCTGTGTGAAGGAGGGGCTCTGTGAAGGAGGGGCTGTGTGAAGGAGGGGCTGTGTGAAGGAGGGGCTGTGTGAAGGAGGGGCTGTGTGAAGGAGGGGTTCTGTGAAGGAGGGGCTCTGTGAAGGAGGGGCTCTGTGAAGGACCTGCAATGCCCTCAGCACACAGCAAGCTCTCTCAGAGTGGGAACTAACATCCTTTCTTTTCTTTTCTTTACTTTTTTTAAAAATATATTTTTATTGATTTCAGAGAGGAAGGAAGAGGGAGAGACAGAAACATCAATGATGAGAGAGTCATTGATTGGCTGCCTCCTGCATGACCCCACTGGGGATTGAGCCCACAACCCGGGCATGTGCCCTTGACTGGAATCGAACCTGGGACCCTTCAGTCCACAGGCTGACGCTCTATCCACTGAGCCACACCGGGTAGGGCGGAACCAGCATCCTTTCTGAAGACAACGCCCCGCCCTGCCCCGCCTTGGGCCGCTTCCTTCCTTCCCTCTTTCCTTTTGTCACTCCCTCCCAGTCTTGACAATTGCCCAGCCCTTTCTCACAATGAGAAGGGTTTCCCTGAGAAGTAGTGAGGCCCCCAGCCCCAGCGGCCTTTAAGTAAAGCCGGAGAGACAGTCTCCCCAAGCTGCTGAGAGCAGATTCAGGCACACAGAATGAGAGTCGACCGCGAAGGTTCTGTCCAACTCCGATTCTTGGATTCGCGGATATTTCTATGGGTTTAGTCAACTACGAATTTTACAGATGAGAAAGCTGAGGCTTAGAGAGATAAGTGATTTGCCTAGGTGTTGCTCTAGGTTCTAGAAGTTTCTGGAAAAAAGTGAAATGTCCTTGCCTGGAATGTGCTGGGAACAGTATTCCCGGGACAGAAGTTTTCATTAAAAAATCGAAAACCCTTGCAACCTGGAGTCCTGCCGACCTCAGGGGGACCCTCTGTGGCGAATCTGTGCGGGGTGCCCAGGGCACAAGGAGGGAGGCTGGGATGGGGTGGCGTGTGTGGACCGAGTAGGGTGGTGGGAGTGCTGGTCTCGGTTCTAATTTATGTTTAGCCCTCTCTCTCCTCCTCTAACAGACACTCCTCGGAGGCAGGGGCTGCATCCATAGTCACCTGTGTGTCCCCAGCACTACTTTCTCTCTCAAGCACCGAAAAGGGGCTTGCTAAATGCCTGCTGTGCCCCTGGCCTGGCTGCGAAGCCGCGGGATCCCGGGGAGCAGGCAGCTGGCTGCTTTCCTTCTCTCCCGCTTCACAACCCCCACTCATTGCCCAGACCAGCCTGCACCTGGGTGAGCTAACAGCCAGGGCAGGGGGAGGGGTGTCCGCTGAGGCCACGGAGCCCACAGGCCCAGTCACAAGAAGGATCATGTGAATACTGCTGTCTGTCTGCGACTCCCAGGGGCTGTGGGACTGGTTGGTGCTGAAGGGACAGCTCCCAGCATGGGGCGGGGCGCTGGGGTGGCCGCACAGAGCCAGGAGGTACTGAGGGTCTTGGCCCTGGTCCCCACCAGCCCTTATGCTGTGTGTCTGGACTTGCTGCAGAGGGGTTTGGCATTGGCGATTCCGCCGGTCCAGAAAGAGCAGCTGGGACCCCAGTTCCCCAGAGACCCACAAGCCCCTCTGCCTGATAATAATCCTGGAAAAATGAGGGACACAGGTGTCTAGGGGACACACACTGCTCCTGGACTTGAAGAGAGGGTGAGGGGAGCCCCAGCAGAGACCCTAGGCCCCATGCCTTCCACCTTGGCTCTAGGTCACAGGAAGCCCCGCACGCCCAGGCTGCATGCTCCTGGCTCAGCTAGGATAGGCTGTTTGGGGCTCCTGAGAGGTGACCCCCAGAATGGAGACTATTTGTCTGGGTGACTGACAGGATTCTGTGTGTGTGTGTGTGTGTGTGTGTGTGTGTGTGTGTATGGGGTGTGTGTGATCTAACTCTTTCTCCATTTCTGGAGTGTTTCTACTTAAGCTCTCGACTTCCCTTATATCTGTTGTGGATTTGCGTGTGGGGGTGTCCTGTTGGGGTTTATGTGGGTGGAGTCACCCTGTGAGTTTGCCTTTGGCATGAGGGTGTGAAAATCTCTTTGCTGCGTGGGTGTTGCTGGCATGAGCATCATCTACGCGTGTGAGTCACTGGTTCTCATGCAAGAGCGTATTTTTCTCTGTCTGAGCGAACGACTGGGCTTGCTGTTCGTCCTCCCTGGAACATTATGTGCGTGTGTCCCTCCTTAGAATGTCTTCGCCCGGAGGGCAGGCCTCGGTTTACGTTGTGCTTGGCGCTGCCCCCAGCACCAAAACGTGCCAGGCGCCAGGGTCATTCGGTGTGACAGTGTTGAGTAAATGTATGCGGTGTCTCTCCAAATGTGCAATCCATCTTGGCGTGATACTGTGCACGCAGGGGGTTGGGTGACTGAGAATTTCTGGTCTGTGTGTAATAGGCTTGGAATATGTGTGAGCATGCATGTGTGTACAGAATTGTCTATGATGTGCGTGACGGAGCCTGTGTGTGTCTGGGGAGCCTGTGAGTAATCGACTCGTGTGTGCCAACATGTCTGTGCATCTTTCACGTGTCTGTATGGCCTTAATTGTCTGATGTGCTAGTACCAACCTGTGTGTGGCTCGTGTGTGTGTGTGTGTGTGTGTGTGTGTGATGCACGGGACTCCACCCTCGCTCTCCCGGCGCCCGTGCTCAGCCTGCGGGTGGGGAGCGGGTGCAGGAGGGTACTGCGGTTCGGCCGCCCCTCGGCGCTGCGGCTCTGGTACGTCATTGTCCCTCCCCGCCCTCGCAGCGTCCCCGCCGCGTCCCCGCCTCCCGGTCCTTTGTAGCCAGCTACCGCTCCGCAGCCGGCCGCCCGGAGGCCCCGCCCCCATCCCGGCCCCGCCCCCGCCCCGCCGCGCCGCGCCGCGCGACCCGCCCCGCCCCGCCTCGGGCCGCAGACGCGCCTGGGCCGCCGCGGGCCCGCACCCGACGCGGAGCGCGGCGCACAGCGGTGGTTAGGACCGCGGCGGGCGGGCAGGCGGGCGGCCGGGGACCGGCATGGCGGACCGGCGGCGCGCGTGGAACACGGAGGACGACCTGCCCGTGTACCTGGCGCGGCCGGGCAGCGCGGCGCAGACCCCGCGCCAGAAGTACGGCGGCATGTTCGCCGCGGTGGAGGGCGCCTATGAGAACAAGACCATCGACTTCGACGCGTACAGCGTGGGCCGCCGCGGCTCGGCGCGCACGCCGCGCGGTGCTGGCCAGCTGGACGCCGTCGGCCTGCCGGGCCCCGGCGGCAGCGAGGACACGGCCAGCGACGTGAGCGAGCCCTCGGGCTCGGCCATCAGCTCTCCCGGCGAGCGCGACGAGCGGCCGCCGGCGCTGTGCATCCGCTGCCCTGCGCCCCGCGACCTGCCCCTCGGCCGGGACAATGGCCAGGTACCCTCGGGGCTCGCGTGGGCCGGACGGAGGGGGTGGGGCCTCCGGGGCCGCTGGGAGGGGGGTCGCCCGAGGGCAGTGCGGAGGCCTGAGTCCTGGGGCCGCCGCCTGCAGGTTTGGGAGAGCTATGGAAGGCCCCTCCCCCACCCATCCGATGGGAGGTTCCGAGAGGTTGCGCGCTGGGTCGGGATGGCCAGCATCGTCCGTGAGAGCCAGCTCCCACCCTCTTCTGCAGAAGGAGAGCGCGGGGTTCTGAGAGGGGAAGTAAGTTAGCTAGGCGGCCACATGGGCCCTTTGGGGTGCATCTAACCCAGGGGTCCGCATTCTCCGCTTCAGGAACAGGGCAGCTCCGTCCCGCATTCGTCCACGCATGTATTCGCTCACTCCTTAGGAATTTCAGAGCACCCGCCGTGTGCCGGCTCTGGGACAGGGTCAGTGGTCACACAGCCGGAAGCGGAGAGAAGCCTCGCCCCGGGGGCTTTCCGCGGGAAGGGTTTGGTTAAAGATTTAGATAGAAGGGGAAACCTCTTACCCCCAAGCGCAGGCATTCCCAGGGGCTGCTCCTGAGCCCCACAGCACGACCTGGGGTGCTGCCTTCGGTGCGCTGCAGGGCAAGCTGGAGTCAGACTGGGGATCTGATAGTCGCTAGCTTCCTGGACTCTGAGCCCCCTCTCCCAAAGTGGGGGAGCACCGTGGAGAAAGAACACCAGGCCTTGGCCCCAGGGCTCACCTCCCTTGAACTGGAGGTCGCCAGGGAACCGGGGGAGATGGCTGGGTAAGGGCACAGCTTTGGGATATGTGGGTCAGGGCCGGTGTCTGGGAAATGCAAGTTGGAGCACCGGAGGGCCGGAGGGCCGTGAGGGGCTTAGCCCCAGAAGATGTCCGAGCATCGCTCAGCACCCCAGCCCCACCCCAGGCCAGATTGGGAAACAGACTCCTTGTGAGGAGGAAGTAAGTAGTGAGCATTCAATAAGGGCTGGTTGTTAGTTTTATCATCATCATCATCATCATCATTTTAATTCGCTTTCCCTTAAATGCTATGAGAGGCATAAAGTGAGCCAGCAGGAGTCAGAGCTTGACCAGGAAAGAAATCTGGGTGGGCTTCCTGGACGAGTAGGGTAGGCAGGCCTTTGGCTGCTACAGCGCAGTAGTGAGTCTCCTGCCCCCATCCCTGCCTGCGACGTTGTTCCCATAACTCGGGAACTCTCCATGGTTCTGAAGCCGGCGCCCCGTGAAGGGAAGGTGTACATTGAGGGGTTGTGAATGAGGTGGGGGGCCAGGAAAGGTGATATTGAGAGCGTCCCGTCTCCTTTTTTCACTTCTTTTCCTCTCCCTGCCCACATCGCTTCTCTGGTGGCCAACCTCACTTAGGATCCAGGCTTCCGCCCCCAGAAAGGAGGCTTTAGGGCCACGGACTGAGAAGCCAGGGTCAATACTGGGGAAACCCTAGTTTCCAACTGTGGCCTTCGCTCTCTTGCGCCTCAGCTTCTCCATATGGGAAGTGCGGGTGACATTCTCCTACAGGCCCCCTCCAAGCGCCGTGGCGTGTCGGGGTGGGGGGGCAGGGCGCTTTGTGCTGGGCGGGGAGCTGTCAGGAAGCGCATCCCTGGTGGGGCTGCAGTCAGTTTTACCTATGGCAGCATGGCCCCTCCGGCTCCGCCTGGGCCGGATCGCAGCCTGTCTCTCCCCACCCCCCTACACACTCCCTTCCTCTCTCCCCTTTCTCCACGGCTTCTCCGGGACAGGGGGCAGGACAAAAGGCGGCGCCTCCAGCCAGCTGAGGGCTCTGGAGGTCCTGGAGGTTCCAGACTATGGAGTCTATGGGGCCTACCCGTCTCCCTGGGGGCAACCTTTGACTTTCTGCGGATCCAGCGGCCACGGAGCTCCGTTCGGGTGGGCCTCCTCGCTCCTGCGCTTTGCAGAGGGTGCCAGCCCTCCCCCCACCCATGAAGCTTTTCCCTGGGGCGGGAGGAGGGGCTTCTGCAGCGCAGGCGCAGCATTTTTCCAGGCCCGAGGCTGAGCTACTGCGGGGCTTTGTACCGGGGAAGTCTGCTCGGGAGCAGCTGTCTGTTTGGCCCATCTCTGGCCGGCGCCCCTCCCCCAATACACACGTGGTCTTGTCCCCAGCCTTGGTGCTTCCCTGCCCAGGCTGAGCCCTGGGGACGCCCTGGTGCGTGGGTCCAAGGATTTAACTAAGCGGAGAGAGAATGGAGGTGTCAGGGGGAGGGGGAGTGTCCTCGCAGTGTCCCGTCATGGACAAGGTACCCACCCAGCTCAGAGCAGAGGCCGACTGGATGAGTGAATAAGCTCTGGCCAAGCTGTGCAGGAACCTGGCTCCCAGGTACTGCTCTGCTGCAGCTCCTGTGCATCGCACCTGAGATCCTTGACCTCCGTAAACCTCAGCTCCCCACCTGCAACATGGGAAAGTTGTGGCCTCGTGTTCCTGGAATATGGAGCTACTTAATCCTTTGCAAAGCTACAGCCCACCTCCATTCGAAGGCCCAGGGACCTCTGGCCTCCCGTCCTGGACTGGAGGGGTAACGGTGAGGGCTGCAGCCCCAGCCTGCGTGTGGGTGCTTCAGCACGCCTCTGGGTGGAAACCGGAAAGTAAAGAAGATGGGTCATTTCACAGCACCCGTGGGCTGGGGTTTTATAGGCAGAGTGAGGGGCAGAGAAGGTCAGCATTTATTCTGTCCAGTGTTGTGGGGGCCTGCTGGGGCTGTCCCCTTCGTATCTGTTATTCCTCCCTTGTCATGAAGTCTGTCAAGCTATGCCCTGGCCTCCTGTCTCTCTCCTTGGAGCAATTCTGAGTCCTGGGGCTAATGTCCCCTCTCCACTGGGAGTCAGGAGGTCCTGTTTCTCCTCCTGCCTCCCGTCTGTTCAAGAGGCTGGGGGGACCTTAGTGCAATGGTCTGGCCCTGGAGACAGTCACTGTCCAGTAGGTGAGACTGTGGTGGAGCCTGATGGCCTGGCATTGACGAATCAGCTGGTGCAGGGGTGGAGCAGGCCAGCCATTAATTAGGACCCTGTTTCGTGGGTCCCTGCTACCCCCTCTCCAAAGGCAGGCTGGTTCAGTGACGGGTGGGGAGGGTGGTGGGAAAGAGCTTTACTGAGAAGCCTTGGGGATGAATCTGGGAGAATGGGTATGCTTTTGTCTCCGGCAGGCTATTCAGGGAGAGGGTACAGCTTGAAGAAAGGCTTCGAGTTGGAGATGGGAAAGTGCTTGGTCTATTCAGGGAATGGCTTGTGGACAAACGGGATCTGGGGAAGAGAGGCAGGAGGGGGCCGCATCTGAGCCCGGTTCTGGGGGGCTTTGAAAGCTCCAGCAGCTTGGGCGGGTCCTGGGCACCGGTGCGCACGCCCTCCCCCAAGCGGCTAGGTAGGGGGAGGGGGCCGTTGCGCGTTGCGTCGGCGCTGCGCACCAGCTCTGCCTGCGCATCGCAAGGCCGTCTCCAGCTTTGAAAAGAACCCTGCACACCAAGCCCTTCCCCATCGCGAGAGCGAGGCCGCCTGTGCGCACCGGGCGGGGGTCTGCCAGCCTGCGCGATTTGGGGGGCGGGGGCGGAGTTGGGAGATCGGAAGGGAAGCGCTTCCTGGTTCCAGTCCGAGGGGCGAATAGGGCTCGGCTCCGCGCCGGGAGGAGCTGTCTGCCGGGCCCTCCTCCCGCCCGCGTCCTCCCTCCTCCTCCCGCCCCCTCGCGGCGCCGGGCGGTGCTGGCAGCCGGAGCGGCGGTGCGCAGGCCGGGAGCCGGGCAGCGGGCGCGTCAGCAGTCGCGGGCGCCGAGCCTCCCTCCTCTCTGCATCCCTCCCGGGCTTTGTCACCACGCCCGTGGGGAGTGGGACCGAGAGAGAGCCCGACAGTGCGAAAGACAGCCCCCAGGTCCACCAGCCGGGCCCAGGGCGCCATCGGGGGCCATGTCTTACCAGGGCAAGAAGAGCATCCCGCACATCACGGTAAGCCGCCCGCCTGCCGCGGCTCCTTGTGGTGTGGGGGTGGCCACCGAGGGGTCGGATCCGCCTGGGAAAGGAGGGGCGGCCCCGAGGGTTTCTGCGACACAGCGGTTGGGGCGGGGCGGGCCTCGCATTGCAGCCCCCTCCCCCCAGCCTCGGGGGACAATGGGTGGGGGAGCCCGGCACGGTGGGGCGGGGCTGGAGGCTTGGGTCCCAAGGCCTGCAGCCCCCTCCTCCCCAGGGGATGTGCCAGAGGCTGGCGTGGCCTGGGAGGAAGGATGCTGAGTTGAACAAAAGAGGGAGGGGCACAGGGTCCGAACCTCCTCGCTCTGCCCTGGGGCCGAGCCTCCCGCATCTCCGCCGGCACCGCCCAGCTCCTGCACCTCGCAGCCGAGTTCCTTCTAGCACAGAGGAAGGAAAAAGATCCACGGCCGCCCCGCTCCCCTCCCAGACGGTGGGGTGGAAGTCTGCACCTAGAGACCGCGCCATGATGGAGGGCCCCTCCCAGGCCTCCCCGCAGTTAAAACTCACGCCCTGGGCAGCACTGGGGGCTGTGGCCTGGAAGGGTTACCGCTGGGGCATGGGGATTAAAGTGGGGGCCGAGCGGTCCCTGCGTCCCTGGGTGTGGCCGGAAACAAAGCATCCACTTCTTCAAGCTTTGTCTCTGGGTGGGGAGCCGAGGGCTTCCCCTTCAGGAAACCTGGCCTCTGCCCCATGGCCTGCCTGGTATCCAAGTGGAAGCAGACCTGTCCTGAGGGACCGGGACCCTAGGGCCTGGGGTGGTGGGTGCGGGAGCAGCTGGGTGCTGGGACTTGGGACTCGGCGTGAGGAATGCTCCAGGGTGGTGCCTGCCTGAGGTTTGCGGAACAGAGACCCCGCATCCTCAGGGATCCAAAGTCCAGGCCCAGGGGTGATTCCAGGGCCCCTGCGGGGGGGCCACCTAGGGAGGAGGAGCAGCTGGCCTCCCCACTCGCCTGCCCGCCTGCCTGCCTGCCCAGCATATTGCAGACCTTGTTTTATTGAATCTTCCCAATGAGTCCTTGGAGGGGCGTTGTGCGCTGGCCGGGATGCAGGCGGAGGGAGGTTGGGAGGGACCTGGGCTCCCTGCTCACCCCAAACAGCCCTTGCATCCTACCCAGCTATGGGCTGCATCTTCCCCAGGAAACGCCCTCCCGGCCGGCTGCAGGTCTCGCTGGCAGAGCTGTGCTGAGTTCCCCGGGCAGAGGTGCAACTCCTGAGGGTGGGGACCCCCTTCCCATCCTGAATCCCTGCCCCTGGGACGGGAGGCACAGTGACCCAAGCCTTCACGGTGAAGGTGGCTAAGAACCCGTGGAAGGCCTGTGCTTGCTTCAGGCTGAGCCGAGTGGTAGGAAAACCGGGGGCATTTGTATGAGCAGGTCCCTTTCTTGGGACTGTCTAACCCTACCCTCCAGAGGAACTGAGGCAGGTGATGGGGAGGGGTGATGCAGTGACCGATAAGTTAGGAGCCCCCAGTCCCTTTGTGCCTGTGGCCCACGGCAGGTCTGTACCCCTCCCAGGACCCCAGTTTCCAAGAAGGAAGTTTAGCAGGACGGTCTTCGAGGCGGGCCTGGGGGAGTGGTGCCCTTGGGGGTGCACAGTGCTCAGACGACACACAGCAGTCACTCTGCCAGCCTTCCCGAGGCGTGACGCTCTGGAGTGGAGATGGCCTTGCTGAGCCTCCAGCTCTGATATCCAAAGTGGGTATCACACTTGAGCATCTAAGAGGACCCTGGCTGAGCGCTCAGTGCGTGTTAGCACCTAGTAGGGGCTTCGGAACTGCTGGCTGGTCCTGCTGCTTTAGTCCTTCTAGCGACCCCTGCGTAAGGGACTCTAAGGGCTTCCGTAGCCTGGGGCGAGGAGCTGCTGAGAATCACACCTGGTTCCGAGGAAGCCACCCTTGAGGAGGCATCTGTGCTTCATTTGGTCCTCAAGCCCATCCCAGCCAGAGAGACCCGTGGTTTAAAGGAGAAGCAGCGAACCCGAGAGGGTGGCCTTGGCCGGAGCGCCTTCCCGGGCCCCTCAGCTTCCCCAGGAGCAGGAGTGTGGCTCAGTGGGCAGGGCTTGTGGCTTCCCAGGGCTGCACCTTCCTGGTCAATAGCTCTTAGTTGGTAATTACCAGAAATTAAAGCACCTGGTCTGATGGGGCGGGCTGGGGGTTAGGGAACGTGGGAAGGAGCCAGCCTTGCCCTTACCTTCCCAGAGTTTAGCAGAGGCTGACATTTCAGCCTGAAATCACAACCGAGTGGAGGGGATGTTGTAAGGGGGAGTACGGGAGGCTGGAGGAGGCACGGCAGGGGAGGACCCCCCCACCCCCCACCCCCCGGGTGGCATGTTGGAAAGACTGCAGGAAAGCCAGCATCGTGGAAGCCCAGCCTCTGCTCGCCAGGGCAGTTTCTCACGCACTTAGAGCCAGTCCTGTAAGACGCTGTTGGCAGCCAGGGTGCGTGCGGCCTTGGAGGCCTGGAGGGGCTTCAAAAAGGACCAGCTACAGCCCTGAGGTGCATCCTCCAGTCAGTCCTGCTTGATGGTGGGTCACTCTGTGCCCCTGTCAGCCTCAGTTTTCTCCTCTGAACAATGGGGATAAGGTCCCAGCTTTGCCAAGGAATGCAGAGATAGGAGAGTGGACACTGGCACAGAAGGGGAGAAGGGCTGCCCCAGGCGGGGCGCAGTGTGGACACAGGCAGGGACACGGCCGGTTAGGACAGTGGTCGGCAAACTGCGGCTCGCGAGCCCCATGCGGCTTGGGAGCCGCGGTTTGCCGCTCGGTTGACTAATGCGTTTGCCGACCGCTGGGTTAGGAAACGTTCTGCTCCTGTTGATTAGGGTCGTGGCGTCTTTCCCCTCTTTTTTTTTCCCACCTCAGTCTTTTCCTGAGAAAATACAGTAGCTTGAGAGAGGGGCAGGGGAAGCAGAACCACTTAGCTTCGGCCCCCAAGGGTTGTTTAAAAGATTCACGAGGCTCCGTTTCATGTGTGGCTTTTTAAAAAATTAATGACCCAGCTGGGGATTAACTCGGCAGACGCTGTTTCTCGCACCGGGCGCCCAGTGCTGTGGCTGAGTGACTGGAAGGTCCCGGGCGTGGCTCTGGGCAAACAAAGGCACGTGGCCTCCTGGCCCTGCCGAGGCTCCTGGCTCTCACAGAGCCGCCCAAGGGGGCCGCCTGCCCCTCATCGGGGGAGACCAGCGTGTCCGCCATGGTGGCTAAGCATTGTTACTCAGAATAACACTTCTTGAGGCCCGTTCACCTCCGCTTTAGCCGCGCATTCCAGCAGGGATTCCGTGACCTCGCACTTGGTTTACAGAGCTGTCCTGTGGGGGACACAGCCCGGATGCGTCCTCCTTATGTTCCACAGAGTACGCTGAGGCCCAGCTTTGCCACTGAATGCAGAGATAGGAGAGTGGACACTGGCACAGAAGGGGAGAAGGGCGCAGTGTGGACACAGGCAGGGACACGGCCGGTTAGGACAGGGGTCGGCAAACTGCGGCTCGCGAGACAGAGACGTGGTGGCGTGTACGGGCTCTTGCCGTGCCCGGCGGAGGCATGAAGAGCTCAGAGTCAAGCGGGAGGGCCGACAGGCTGGTCGGCCGGCTCAGCAGTCACTATCTGATTTGAGACCTGTGTGTGTGTTACACTGCGCTTCAGAGTGTGTGTGTGCATGCGCATAGTTGCGTGTGTGCGTGTAGATGAGGGTAGATGCGATCTGTATGGTGTGCAAAAAATCAGGAACGATGAGCAGGGAAGAAAGATCAAGCGAGAGTCACACGGGGCGGAAGGCGTCGCTCTAACGTGCAGATGTGCAGAAAAACGTGTGAGGCCTGTGGCGCTGCTCCTGAGGGTGGCATTCAGCCTGTCTATACATGTTCCGTTTCTTTCCCTGCCCTTTTACACAAAGGATTTGAGATGCCCCGTCGCGGTTTGTTACGCAGAGTGAAATCGGATGGCGTGGGGGTGAGAGGTAAGGGGCCAGAGACAGAGATTAGGGAGCCGCGTACAGAAGCGAGGAGAATGCAGGAACCCCATCCCCAGGGGCCCCGCCACGTGCTGTGTACGGACACAGCCCTCCACGGGGGTGCTGCGACATGGTGATCAGCATTTAAAATTGACGTTGGCTCGCTCCAGCCAGGTGTACACAGTGTTCCCGTCACATCTCTTAGCTGGAGCCCCGAGCACGCACAAGCAGAACGGTGTGGAATGGAGTCTCACTTTTGTGGGAGTAAAAAGAGGGCTCTTGCTCAGGGCGGGGAACCTCAGAGGACTTGGCCCCTTGAGCACATAGAAAGCAGTGGGGGCAGCGGACAGCGCCTGGTGCTGAAGAGCAAGCAAGTGCAGTGAAGGCGCTTTTATTAAAGGCCCCTTGAGACAGACACAGGCCCATGTGGTAGGGCTGGTTGGTAATGATGGCTGACTTATTTGGTGGTGGTGTTTAATGATGCTACAAATTTTCACATCACAGTTACCCACCCCTCCCCCCCATCTCCAGGAGATACGTTCCGGGACCCCCAGTGGGTGTCAGAAAGCACAGATAGTACTGAGCCCTACGTAGACTGTTTTTTCCTGTAGATGTGCCGGGGGTCTTAGCCAGCATCTAGAAGGGTTCAGGAATTTGGAGAAGGGCTGCATGTAAATTATTAAAGAGTCCAGAGACGAAATATAATTTTGGAAGGCATTTTGGGGAGCCAGAGGAGCTTGGCTGGAGGAACCAAGTTCTCCTGTCTCTCTGGACCCCTTGCTTTTTATTAACACAAATTGTCCTAAAGCAAGATAGATACACATATCAAAGGCAAGGTTTCGTATACAGAATCCATTGTCAGATTGGGGGAACTGCCTACGGCTGTTCAGGTGTTCGGCCAGCAGGAGGCAATAACATGTAGATTGAAATGCCCTCCGCTGTCTGGCAGCAAGCAATCATTTATGCATCCTTTTCAGGTTTGGGGAAATGCCCTTAGCCATTTCCAACAGGCAATAATATGTATTTTTCAGTGCTTGCTGAAGGCTCAAGGTCCACCGACCTTTTGATGAACTTCTTGCATTTCTGACCTGCTGGAATTAGCTTCCGGCATAGATGCACACACTCACCGCTTCTCTCTGGCATGTCCTAATTGCCGGCACCCCCACTCTTGTCCTTTGGGGCATTGTTAAGTGAAACGCGGGTGACTTGGACACAAGCACTGCGATGCTGCCATCTGACGCGCATGTGGCGAGGGCGGATACATACGCTGGGCAATTCCAGGTGGGATGGAGCGGGGTTTCAGCTCGCTCCTCGGAAGGGCGCACAACTGAAAGTATATGCACTGTTTATTTCTAAAATTTTCCGCTCAATGCTTTTGGACCGCCGTTGGCCACAGGTAACTGACACTCGGAAAGCGAGACCGTGACGAAGGGGACTGTATTTGTAAGTATGACCTGCACAGAGAAAGGTTGAGAGTCACCGCCCTGCAGAGAGGCAGTGGCCAGATCTCTGCGAGCCGACAGCCCTGAACTGGTGTTGGTGGCCTGGGAAGAGGCATGGGGTCTAGGATGCTTCGTGGGGTGGCTGGTCTGCAAAATAAGCAGCCAGAAGCGGGGAGGTGATGGCTCTGGACACACGAGGGGGCAGTTCCCAGCCCCTCTCCCTGACCTGGCTCGCCCTCACGGCCCTTTGCCTGTGTGTGAGCCGGGCCCATCCCCTGCCGGGAATCCTTCCTCCAGGAGCTGGAATTGTGAGCACTCCCACTCCACTCACTTTGGCTCACGCGCTTGGAGGATGGGGGCAGCGTCTGATTCTCCCTGGCGTGTCCCCAGGAGCACTGTGCACACGGGTGACTCAGAGCTGGGACTCCGAACCGTGTGAGGGGATGAATGAAGAGGAGGTGGCAAACGGTGCCTCTTCGCCGAGCCAGGTGCCAGCCACTCCTGCATTGGATGCTCCCTAACAAATGTCCTCTTCACGGAGTTCGCACGTAGGTGGCTGCCACCCAGAAGGAGGCGAGGGTGGCACGAAGGGCGTTCAGAGAGAACGCAAAGCCTCCTCGTGGTGCGTGGGCAGCGGGGAGAGGGTGGTTCCGGTTTACTAAGGGGCTTCGCTGCACGTCACACTGAAAGGCAGGCTTTCACAGTAAGAACCTCCCAGAGACAGGCGGGGTCATGGTGGTGCGCCGCTGGCCGGGACCTTCGCTGAGGAACTGCTTGGGGTCAGGACTTGGAGTCAGTTCCCTGCGAAGACTGGGTGGATCCGAAGCAGAAACGCGCTGAGCAAAGAGGTGGCTGCTTGGGGGCGATGTTGCACCTGACCCCCGATGATGCTACATGTACTTTTTGTCACACCGTCTTTGTAGACCAGGCGTCCTCAAACTACGGCCCGCGGGCCCCATGCGGCCCGCCGAGGACATGGATCCGGCCCGCCGGGTGCCGCTGCCTGTCCTGCTTAGCAGCCGACGCGTCCCGGGCCCGCAGTGCGCATAGGAATTTGTTCATAGTTTTTTTTTTTAAACTATAGTCCGGCCCTCCCACAGTCTGAGGGACAGTGAACTGGCCCCCTGTTTAAAAGTTTGAGGACCCCTGTTGTAGACCCTCAGGCCTTCCGCCCCATCTCAGCCAACATTTGATTTATACAACCTCAAAGTTGAAAGGAACCTTTCAATGTATGTATTTTTTTTTGTGCTTGTGCGCTTAAGGAGGCTGAAAGTGCCCACTGCGTCTACTCCACGGCAACCTCCCCTCCAGTGTGGGAATTCCAACCCCCCTTTTGCATGCCCCCCGTGATGGGGAGATCACCACTTCCCCAGCACCTGCCTTACTCTAGGACAGCTCTGAAGAGTACGGGGCATGAGGGTCTAGACGCCTTTTGCCCCATGTTTGCCCTCGGAATCTCATGGTCCCTTCCTCTTCCACGCGGATATTCCTGGAAGCTGTTTCACCGAGGCCTGGGGCCCCCTCAGTCCCCAAAGGGCCCCGATTCTCTAGTCCTCACCCGGCACAATTTCCAGGTACAGCGTCTGGATTTTTTGTCCCATTTTTTTCTTCTTTCTGCTGTCCTTGGTCTCTGAGCCTGCAGAACAGAATGGATCCAAAAGAAAACTTACGTACTGGGCACCTTTTAAACGGACTCTAAACATCCCAGGGTCCCAGACTCGCGTGAGGAGCCGATAAAAGCAGTGGAAACTTGCAGTGCAGGCATGTGGCCTCAGCACTGGCTCTCAGAGGCCAGTGTTCAGTGTGAGCTCCTTCACAGTATCTTCACTGGCCCCGTGAGGGCGGAGCTGTGATTACTTCCAGGGGCAGAGGAGGAGCCTGAGGCTCACAGAGCTTAGTGCCTCGCCACGGGCTCCCCGCTGAGAGGCTGTGTGGGCTGAGGTGCAGTCAGTCCCCGGTGGAAAGGATCAGGGAGAACATACATATCTAAACAAGCTGGCAGACAAAGCATCATGATGTCAGGAAACAGCACTAACCAGGCTGTGAGCCTCGTGCTGTGGGGACTCCGGGGGAGGTAGCAGGCTCCTGGCATCAGTGCATGTGCCACCAGGTGAGCTGGAGATTGGGACGGGGGGGGGGGGGGTCAGAGGGGCTGGGGAGGAGCAGCAGGGGTGGCAGTACCTCCAGGCGGCAGGAAGGCCTCAGGGAGACCCAGGCTGTGACAGTGCCGTGTGAGTAGACCAATATGGTCTCACAAGGTCGGGAGAGGGGAGCAGCCCGGCCTGGGGGAGCCAAGAGGATGTGCTTTGTCTGCGTGAGGACAGCTGGGGACGGGTTTCAAGGAGAGGGCTGACGCGTATGTGTGTGTCAGCAGGGTCATGGGCTGTCCTGGGAGGGGTCTGGGGGTGACGGTGAGAGAGAAGTTGAGGATGGACGTGATCATCTGAATGCGATCCATCCCCCCAGGTTGCAAGGACGTTAAAAAATCAGGCCCCGTCCTAAGTGCTGTGCCCTCTGCTTTACCACTGGAAACCGACCCCAGAGAGGCGACCTGCCCGAGCCTTGGGGTGCTTAGCCCCTATGGGGCCAGGGGAGGCCCATGTCCTTAACCAGCCGAGGTAATAACGGTGAACGCACCCGGCTCGCAGGGGCTTCGTCGATGTTTGTTAGCTGATCGGGTCTCCCATTTGATTTCTTCCCTCTGGAGAGCCCTTTGCAACTTTCAGGGCCTTTACTCTGCCTGCTCGCTTTTGGCCATAATTGCAACAACGCTACCAGGAGGGAAGAGGAGGTGCGCGTGCCTGTGACGGGCTGGATAGGAGCTGAGTAGACGCGTACTTGTCTGTTCTCACCTGTCCCCATTTTGCAGAGGAAGGAACTGAGGCTCACACTTGCTCATCAGGTACAGGGAGGAGAGCCCGGGGCTCACCACCAGGGGGCGCTGGGCTGTCCCTTTGTAGGCAGCAGGTGGCTCTAGTGCAGGGGTGGGCAAACTTTTTGACTCGAGGGCCACAATGGGTTCTTAAACTGGACCGGAGGGCCGGAACAAAAGCATGGATGGAGTGTTTGTGTGAACGAATATAAATTCAAAGTAAAGGAGCGGAGGGGAGAGCAAGAGAACCCTCCGCTCTTTCAGCTCCGTGGGCCGGATAGAACAGCCGAATGGGCCGGATCCGGCCCGCGGGCCGTAGTTTGTCCACGGCTGCTCTAGTGTCTCCACCGGCTCCTGGCTGTGTGACCTGGAGCAACTGGCTCCACTTCTCACAGTTTCCTCGTTTGTAGCAATCAGACCCACTTCTTTAGGATTTGAACCTGGAAGCCCACGGGGTGCAGAGCTGACACTGAGCCTGCGTTCAGGAACGTGAGTTTCTTAAAGGCGGTGAGTTTCTGTTCAGAGTGCTTTGTGTGAGGTGAGACGCAGACAGGACACACCAACGTGGGTGTGGACGTAGAGGCCCACACAGCTGGCCTCCGCCTCCTGTGGGCAGCCTGAAGGCCCTGCCCACTCCTGGGGGGCGCCGCAGAGGGGTGTTATTTTAAAACCAGGTGCTCAGTCCCACAGGGAGGATTTCCTGAATACCTGCCAGGTATCCTGGGGCTTGAGAGCTCTGTGTTGTAACTGCGGTTGTCATGGAAACGGGCCTGCGCGCTTGCAGAAAAGGCCTGCAGCCCATGGGGACTGCCTGTAGTTCTGATTCGCAGAGGAGGAGGAAAATGCCATGCTACAGTGCCCCCTGCCCATGCAAGTGGATGACAATGTGTGTTAATTAGATTCCTGCGTCAGGCCCTGTCCCCGACAGGGCTGCTTTCCTGGGAAGTGTGACAAAGGGCCTCCGGCTGACAGGCCGTCCCCCGAGGCAAAGTCAAAGGCTGGCTTTCTGTGAGTCACAGGAGTGTGCTGCAGTCATAGGAGGCTGGGTGGGATGGCGCTGGCAGCTGGGAGGCAGGGGCTCTGGCTATGAAAGGTCGTGACCCAGCCATGGAATTATGAAGTCTCTGGGCCAGAGAGCGATCTCTGGCTGTGGCTTTGGGCACGGAACCCCGATGGGGTGCCAGTTCTCTTCGATGGCAGCGATGCCCAACAGCAGGCAACCCCGCTGCCCTGGCTCAGGGCACCAACGATTCACTTACAGCGAGAGGCCTGGGAGGGGCCGAGGCGCAGCGGGGCTCAGCCAGACTTGTCTTCGGCCTTCTGTCTGGGTCAGGGCTGCTCCGCCTCCCTTCTCACCCTGGGACTCAGACCTAAGGAGACGCCATTTCTTGGGTCGTGCGGTTTTCCTGGCGGAGCGTGGGCTCTCCGAGCCTGAGCTGAAACCCGCCAGCCTCGGGGAGCCTGTGCTCAGAGGGTGCGGTCACACCCTCTCTCATTCTATTGGTCAAAGCAAGTCATGTGAGTGGAGGGCAGGTGGGATAGTGAAACCGGAACCCAGTCTACCTCAGAGGGTCCGCGGGCATTTTCCGGGCTGTTTGTGAATTCCCGGCCCACCGTCCAGAGCTGGGAAGTGAGGATTGACAAGGGCACCTGGCCTGGGATCTTCAGCAGCCCGTCCCGAGGACTTGAGGCTCACCGAGGCTGTGGTGCCATGGGAGTTGTACGTGTACGAGTGGGTTTGGGCCTGTTGAATTTTTGAATTGCAAACATGAGCTCACCATCAGTGGCTTGTAGGATGTGAAGGATTCATAACTTACCTTGATGTTTCCTTTGTCTTAAGAAAAAGCAGTTCCATCAGCATTTAATACGCGGACAAGCACATGTCTGCAAGAACGGGGCTCCCTGAACTTTTTGAGACTCGTTTCCGTGCTTGCCCTTTGGAGAGAACGTGTTCTTCATCTTTCCAGAAACGACGGGTTATTCTGAGCCCCTTCCCAGGGACGAACCAGGCAGCCCCACTGGAATCCGTGCGTCTCAGCAGCCCCAGCGGGAGCTGCCTTCCCAGTGTGAACACCAAACCTCTGAGATCCCTTTAAAAAAAAAAAAAAATATATATATATATATATATATATATTTTTTTTTTTTTGGTTGATTTCAGAGAGGAAGGGAGAGGGAGAAAGAAATAGAAACATCAATGATGAGCCCTAATTGGTTTGGCTCAGTGGATAGAGCGTCGGCCTGAGGACTGAAGGGTCCCAGGTTCGATACCGGTCAAGGGCATGTACCTGGGTTGCGGGCACATCCCCAGTAGGGCGTGTGCAGGAGGCAGCTGATCGATGTTTCTCTCTCATCGATGTTTCTAACTCTCTATCCTTCTCCCTTCCTCTTTGTAAAAATCAATAAAATATATATTTTTAAAAAAAGAAACATCAATGATGAGAGAGATTCATTGACCAGCTGCCTCCTGCACACCCCACACTGGGGATTGAGCCTGCAACCTGGGCACGTGCCCTGACCAGGAATCGAACTGTGACCTGCTGGTGGTTCATAGCTGGGCTGCAATCCTTTTTTATTTTATTTTTTTGACATTTGCCCATTTATTAGCTGCAGATTCCAACTCTGTACTAGTGAAGCATTGTAGGAGAGGGGATTCATGTCCTCCCCCAACTTCCTGGGGAAGAAGTAAAGTATTGAAGGGTTGGTACTAAGAGTCTAAAGGACTTGGAACCAAAGGACTGTACGCCATGGTTGCTTTGTTTCTGAGGGAATGTAAAGGTATGCCAGTGAGCTGAGAAAGAAAAGCAGTGAGGAACTACAGGCTGGGTGAGGGAGGCGGGAGAGGGAACTTCATCATCCTAGGGTTTGGAGAGACCTCACTGTCCCGGTCCCTAGAGGCGTTTCAGGACCATGGACAGCACACACCCGCCTTCCATTCTTCTACCTGGAACTCCAAGCACTCTCTGTCTGGGCATATACTGCTTATGGCTGCAATGTGCCCCTTCGCCTCCTTTTTGCAGCTTCATGAACTTCTCATATCTCAGAACCCAGCTCACACGCCCCCTCATGGATGACGTAGCCTCTCTCTTTCCCTGTTGTCTCTGTAATAACAGCTTTGGTTCTCTGCTGTTTACCAGACAGCCGAGGTTGCTAAGCGTGTGATTATGGGGTACGTGTGGGTTTGAAAAGCACCTCTCGTTTCTCCTGAGGATCTTCAGACCGCAGCGGATGTTTTATTCCTCTGACTCTGGCGGAGATGATGGGTTTTCTCTTCCACGCAGTGGGGGGAACAGAACTCGGAGGTTTCATGCTTTGCTCAGGGATGGACTGGGATGCAAGAAATGCACTGTGATCCGGACCTCCCCTCAAGTTGAGGCTGCTGTTTCTTTTGCTGTTGTATGGGAAGGAATGCCTGACATTTTAAAAAATGTGTTCTTATTGATTTCAGAGAGGAAGGGAGAGGGAGAGAGAAATATCAATGATGAGAGAGAATCATGGATCGGCTGCCTCCTGCACACCCCCTGCTGGGAATCGAGCCTGCAACCCGGGTATATGTCCTGACTGGGATTCAAACCTTGACCTCCTGGTTCATGGGCTGACACTCAACCACTAAACCACACCAGCTGGGCAATACCTGGAGGTTTTTTATTTTTTATTTTTAAATATGTATTTATTGATTTCAGAGAGGAAAAGAGAGGGAAGGAGAGATAGAAACACCAATGACGAGAGAGAATCATGGATCGGCTGCCTCCTGTACGCCCCCTACTGGGGATCGAGCCTGCAACCCCGGGTAATGCCCTGACCAGGAATCGAACTGTGACCTCCTGGTTCATAGGTCAGTGCTCAACCACTGACCCCCGCCGGCTGGGCTCTTTATAATTTTCTGTATCACTCTCCTTTTCTCTCCTTCTTACTCCCTCTTTTCAAATATTCGCTTGCTTTTTCCTCCCTTTTCCTTTGCCTCCTGCCTGTCAACCCCCTCTCCTCCCGCTCCGCAAACATTTGCTAAATAACGTGTCTTCTCAGCCCCTGGCGGGTCCCTGAGGACACAGCGATGAAGGGCACAGGCCCTCCTGGCCTTGAAGGCGTCCACCCCGAGGGAGGGTCATGTGAACAGCGACCATGACGTGCGATGACTGTAATGGGAGAGGGATGTGCAAGGGGCAGCGGGGACAATGGGGAGGCACCCCAAACTCTCTGCTGGGGGGAATCGGTTACTGCCAGAAAGATCTACCCACCCCAGAATTACCCCCATAGAAATGTTATTTTTTTTCACCTAACGTCTCATTGCTCAGTGCCTCTGCTTGTTCTCAGAAGTCCCCGGGGAGTATTTGGTATCTGAACGATGCCGTTGGTGGTGTGGTGATGCGATGGGAATTAATTCGGGATCACACTTCAGTGCAGTTCCTTGCGCTTCTCCGGGACCTTTTCCAGGGGACGCGTTTCCGGCGCTGGATTTCTAGGTCAAGTCACGAGCCATCGTAAGGCCCGTGACACCTTTTGCGAACTTGATTGGCACTTGTTCTAGCTGAGCGACGGCAGCTCTGAGCAGGTGTGAAGGCGATGAGCTTCCCTTCGTCCCCTTCTGCCCAGGGTTCGCACGAAGTCTTAGCTCAGGACCCTCTGTGTGTCTGACTCCTCCCTGATGCAAGCCCTGCTGTTACCTCGCCGCCAGCCCAGGCTCCTCCCACCTGGATGTTAGAGTCCCTTAGGGTCCCCGTGAGCTGGGCCCTGCGTACCTCTCCAGGTCCCCACGGAGGTCACACTGCAGCGAGAGGAAACCGCTGACAGGTCCCCGAGCCCACCAGGTGCCTTGGGACCTCCGAGCCTCTCCTTCTCTGCAGTCTGTTGGCGCCTTTCTGTGGGGCCAAGTCCTACTTGTTGTTCAAGCTCAGAACAAGCTTTCTTCCCCTGGGAGGGTGGGCGTGGAGGCCTCCCTGCCGATCTCTGCCAGCCCTTCCCACCCTGGGTGCAGAGGTCACGACTCAGTGCCCCCACTGGCCTGAGAACTGTTTCTTTCAGCTGCAGCCCCTTCCTTAAGCAGCTGTTTATGGAGCACAGTTCCTGCTACAGAGAATGGTGAAGAGTTAACGGCGTGTAACTGTCCCCACGGTTTCCACGTGCCAGGCCTATGCAGCACGGCGCACCCATCGTTGTGGAACTGTCTCCCAGCAGCCCTATGAGACAGGGACACGTACCCCCATTTTATAGATGAGGAAACTGGGCGCACCCATCATTGTGGAACTGTCTCCCAGCAGCCCTATGAGACAGGGACACATACCCCCATTTTATAGATGAGGAAACTGGGTGCACCCATCATTGTGGAACTGTCTCCCAGCAGCCCTATGAGACAGGGACACGTACCCCCATTTTATAGATGAGGAAACTGGGTGCACCCATCGTTGTGGAACTGTCTCCCAGCAGCCCTATGAGACAGGGACACGTACCCCCATTTTATAGATGAGGGAACTGGGTGCACCCATCATTGTGGAACTGTCTCCCAGCAGCCCTATGAGACAGGGACACGTACCCCCATTTTATAGATGAGGGAACTGGGTACACCCATCGTTGTGGAACTGTCTCCCAGCAGCCCTATGAGACAGGGACACGTACCCCCATTTTATAGATGAGGAAACTGAGGCTAGCAGGGGCTAAGTCACCTGGATGGGAAGAGGGTAAGGACTGGACCCCACACCTGTCTGACTCTGGACATTCCATTCTCACGCACACTGATCCGTGACAGGAGCCAAGCGGGTCGTAATCCGGAACTGGCAGTCACACCCTACAGCTACCAGGGGTCCTCAGACTTTTTAAACAGGGGGCCAGGTCACTGTCCCTCAGACCGTGGGAGGGCCGGACTATAGTTTAAAAAAAAAGACTATGAACAAATTCCTATGCGCACTGCGGGCCCGGGACGCGTCGGCTGCTAAGCAGGACAGGCAGCGGCACCCGGCGGGCCGGATCCATGTCCTCGGCGGGCCGCATGTGGCCTGCGGGCCGTAGTTTGAGGACCCCTGATAGATTTTCGCTGGATTTCTAATTAAAGCTGTTTTATTTTCTTCCAAGTATTTAAGCAGCGATTTTTATACTGAGCTTGTCCTCGCTCATGTATCTTGTTTGTTCCTCGTGGTAATCTGGGAGAGGCAGGGTATTATTCTGGTTCTTTTAAATGTGTGACTTTTGTGAAATTCTTAGAATTTCACGTCCCCTACAATGGGCTCTTGCTGTGAGTTTGCTGAGTGAAGAAACAGAGCCCTCGGGAGCTGGCCCCGGGGTCACCGACCTGGGTTTTTCCTGGATGGAATCTGATTACGGAATGTTACGGATTTGGAAATGTTGTAAGATGTGACAGAAGTGTGTCTGATGGAGCAAACGCGGGAGAGGAAGTTAGGAAAGGCAGCCTGCGCCCCTGGGAGTCACCCGTCTGAGCCCGCCCCCCCCCCCCCCCCCCGCTCGGTCGGGCGGCCGCGCCGTGAGGGTCCGCGCAGGCAGGACCCTGGGACGCCTCCAGCGGAAGTCTCCTGGTCAGAGTTCCCGCAAAACAAAAGGATCCGCGGTTGGGAACGCTGTGAGCTCAGCTCCCCGCGTGCATATGCACGTCACACCAGCGGAGTAAAGCATCTGGGAGTTTCTGTCACAGACAGCCTTGGCTTCTGTTTAACCCAGAGTTTCCCAAGCTCACGACACCGGGGACCCCCTTTTGGGGACACCAGCTGCTGAAACCCCTGTGACCGAGGGTCCCAAGGAACATGGCTTGGAAAACGCCAGTGAAAAGGCAGAGGCGCTAGTAATCTTAAGGCAGATACCGAGGAAGTCACGGAAGCTCTTGCCGTATCACGGGCTTACTTTTCAAGAAAAACGCTGGCGCCTGAGAACAGCAGGAGCGTGGACCCGTTTGCAGCAGCTGCACACAGTACCCGCTGGTGGTTGGGGGGGTGGGGAGGGGGTGGATGTGAGCCGAGCTCCACCTTCTGTTCCAGGAAGAGCAGAGCAGGTGGGGCTGGTGTTCGGCTCACAGCACATCTAATGCCACGTTGCCGGCGGAGCCTGAGAAGCGCTCTCTTAGACGTGAAGGCAGGCGGCTGCCTGTGGGAAGCCGTGTCCCGGAAGCCACGTGCCATCTGCCTGTGACTCACCATTAGTTCCCTGCTTTCTGCTGCCGGGAGCCTGCACACCGGCTTGTCTCTGCAGCTGCGTGAGCACAGCCCCTGCCTCCTCTTTCCTTTGGTCCTGGAGTGCCCTCCCGAGGGCGTCCTCCCTGGGGACACACACGTCTTGGCTGGCCGCTCCCTGAGGGATAAGAGGCAGGTGCTGGGCCTGGCCGGGACTGAGCTTGGAGCCCCTTCCTTCAGAGACCCTCCTGCTGGGGACAGGACGTGCCGGTTCAGACATCTCCTCCTTGGATCATGGCTCTTAGTTCTTTGTCCCATGACTGCGATGCTTTTTCTCTCCATCTTCACGCATTCATCCTTCAAGGTATCCATCTATCCATCTAGTCATCCATCCATTTTCTCATTCATCCACCCATCCATTCACTCATCCACCCACCCAGTCATCCATCCATTTACTCATTCATCCACCCACCCACCCAACCACCCACCCACCCACCCAGTCATCCATCATCCATTCACTCATCCATTCATCCATACATCCATACATTTACTCATTCATCCACCCACCCACCCAACCACCCACCCACCCACCCAGTCATCCATCATCCATTCACTCATCCATTCATCCATACATCTATACATTTACTCATTCATCCACCCACCGACCCAGTCGTCCATCCATTCATCCATCCATCTACCTACCCTTCCTTCCTTCCTTCCTTCCTTCCTTCCTTCCTTCCTTCCTTCCATCCACCCACCCATCTTCCTACCCTTCCTTCCTTCCTTCCTTCCTTCCTTCCTTCCTTCCTTCCTTCCTTCCATCCATCCATCCATCTGGCCAGGCTGTGTCCAAGGTGTAGGGGGTGCAGCTGTGAATAAAATGGATGAAATCTCTGCCCCCATGGAGCTGACCTTGTAAGGACAACTGCAGGGCACAGCTCTAGGTGGTGCCACCATCCACATCCACGGGTGTGTGTGTGTTTGGCCCTCTGTGATTTGCACTGGACTCAGCCGGTGGGGAAACTAACACATCACAGCTCTGATGCCAGTGGGAGTCACATTTCAGGCAAACATGTAAATATATAGTATGTCAGACGCACTGCAGTAAGTGCTGTGTAAACATAAATGGCTGAGGGGTGTGGGGTCGGCTGGCGGGAAGTGGTGTGCAGTGTTCCTAAGAGGGCAGCCGAGGGGAGGGCTCTCAGGCAAGTGACACTGAGCAGAGACCCAGAGCAAGTGGGAGAGCGAACTTTCCCAAGAGCTCGCGATTCCATCTTGTCGGGCCTTGCTTTTTACACCACTTGTTACTTTTGAAAATATTTGAATAATTTTATATGAAAAGTTAAAAACAAACAAAATCTCCTGGCTTTTCCCCAGTGACACTGAATACTTTGCTTGGCTTTTCAGAGTGACCGGCTCCTCATCAAAGGTGGACGGATCATCAACGATGACCAGTCCTTCTATGCCGACGTCTACCTGGAAGATGGACTTATAAAGTGCGTGGACCAAACAGACCTTTAATATATATATATATATAACACACATATCCTATCTAATAAAAGGGTAATACGCAAATTAACCGTCACCCTGTCACAAAGATGGCAGTGCCCAGTCCCCAGAGTCCCCCAGTCCTGGGGGTGCTGCCGCTGAGAGCGGGCAGCGTGAGCAGCCTGGCAGAATGCTTGCTTCATCGCCACGGCGACGGAGGGCCTCTGGGCAGTGGGCGCGGGATGCTTGCTTCGTTGCCACGGCGATGCCCCAGCCGCGGAGGGCCTCTGGGGGATGGGGGATGCCCGCAGCCTCCGTGGCCAAGCGCAGGCCTGGAGAGGAGACAGCGGGCCCGCCTTCCAAGGAAGCAGTGCGGGTCCCTCCCGGCTCCGGCGGAAGCCGCACAGCTCCTGTGGAAGCAGCCCGGCTCCCAGCGGCACGCTGCAGTTCCTGCCAGCTCCCGGGTGGGCTACTAGTATATACATATATATATATATGGATTTCAGAGAGGAAGGGAGAGATAGAAACATCCATGATGAGAGAGAATCATTGATCAGCTGCTTCCTGCATGCCCCCTCTGGGGATCAAGCCCACAACCCAGGCATGTGCCCTGACCAGGAATCAAACTGTGACCTCCTGGTTCATAGGTGATGCTCAACCACTGAGCCACACCGACCGGGCTAAACAGACCTGTTAAGAAGCCAGTCTGAGAGGGGATGGGAGGCTGGGCTGTGTGCTGTGACTGTGCCATGTTCCTGTGACTATCAGGGCTGGAGAGGTTTGGGGAGGTTTAAACTGCGGGTGGAGGAGGTCCTAGCGTTTACCGAGTGCCCCCACTGGGAAACACACACGGTCCCTGCTCTGCCTCCTGGGTGAGGCGGGCAGGGAGAAGTCTCTGTCCCGCGTCACAGATCCAGTTAGGGGCAGCGTGAACTCCAGCCTCGCACGCTCGACGGAGCTCACAGCTTTCTTGCACCTGCTCAGAATCTCCAGAGGCGGGTGAGGGGCCAGGAGAGAGGGGAGTGTCTGGCTTCGAACAGAGCCTGGCACTCAAAGGAAAGACGTGCATTGGGCTGACATCCTTCTCCACTTTCTCCCCATCGGTCCCCTCTCCACCCTCCGGTGACATCAGATGTGAGTCTGCTCGGGCCTCCGTGACAGAATACCCCAGACCAATAGGGAGGCTCGGGTCACAGACATGGGTTTCTCACGCGCTGGAGGCTGGAAGTCCGGGATGTGTGCGGGGTTGGTTTCTAGGGAGACCTCTCCCCTCGGCTTGTGACAGCCGTCTCCTCACGTGTCCTCACATGGCCTTTCTCCTGGGCACGTGGGCTCCGCATAGCTTCCTCTTCCTATAAGGACACCGGTCCTTCTGGGTCAGGGCCCACCCTGCCGGCCTCATTGTACCCTGGTGACCTCTTTAAAGGCCCCGTCTCCAAATGGTCACATTCTGAGGTCCGGTGTTAGGGCATCAACACAGGAAGGTGGGGGCTCACAGTTCAGCCCATCACACCGTCTGAAAGCTTGGAGGACCCAGGGGGCTTTTCACTCTGTCTTCGCTGCAAACACTCCCCTCCGTCCCCCGAGCCAGTTGCTAGAGGTGTGTGAAGTGCTCTGGAGTGACTTTACCACTTGATGGAGATGCTGGTCTCTATTCTGCCGCCACCTCCCCTTGGAAGCCTTCCCAGATAACCAGGCTATTGAGGTGACCCACCCTCTCCTGCACTGGGTCATGACCATCTGCCGACACACCCCGCCTCCTCATTAGACCTGAGCCCCTCGAGGGCAGGGTCCTGCCTGAGTTGTCTCTGTCCGCCCAGTGCCCTGGATGGAGCCTGGCTCGGAAGTGTCTCCCCGATGGTCTGAAGCTGCACAGGTGGCTGACTACCGTTTCCTTTTCCAAAGAACCAACGCCTTCTCTGTTGTTTGTCTCCAGACAAATAGGAGAGAACTTAATCATTCCTGGTGGAGTGAAGACCATTGAGGCCAACGGGCGGATGGTGATTCCCGGGGGCATCGATGTCAACACGTCCCTGCAGAAGCCGTCCCAGGGCATGACCGCCGCCGATGACTTCTTCCAGGGCACCAGGGCAGCACTGGCGGGCGGGACCACGATGATCAGTGAGTTGCACCCCGCCTCAGGGCCATAGGCTGTGACTTCTCTCCATCACCAGCATCCGCAGCGACACAGCGCTCAGCGTGCACCAGGCACTCAGCTCAGGGTACCATTTAACGTAATTGTCACTACAACCCTGCCTTATACATAATATATGTCCATATATTACGTGCCACTGGTGGTGCACAAAGTGATTTTAGAGGCAATATAGACATTGAAAATGTTCAAGTATTTTAGTGCATATGGAAATAAAATAACTTGCATCTCATGGATATCACTGCTTCGGTTGAGACCGAAGTCAGAATTTAGACTTTTAGAAACTATGAATTGATTTAAGAAAAGCATCAAGTAAAGAGTGATGTGGATTATAGGGAGATAAGGCAAAATATTCCTAAACATGGTTTGCTGATGGCTGAAGTTTTAGAACCAGTGACATATGTATTATTATGTCACCTGTGGGAGTAGGAGCTCAGAGAGGTGAAGTAACCTTCTCAAGATTACACAGCTGGGAAGTGGTTGTATTAGTCAGTATCGCTGCCACAATGCTACATAACAAATAGTTCCCTCCAGGCACAGTGTGGAGTAGTGGGGAAGAGTTCAGACTCTGAGCTCACAGGACTCTGTGGGGATCGAACCCCCGCCTTCGTTTACTAGTTGTGTGACCTCAGACAAGTTCCTTACCCTCTTTGAGCCTCATTTTCTTCATCTGAAAACTGTTACAGGATGGTTGTGAGGATTTAATTAGATAATTTATATAAGCCTCTGTGGCAGTATCTGACACATAAATAAGCATTCAATACATATTGTGATGATGATGCTGAGGATGACAACAGTAACAATGGTGAGGACAATGGTGGTAATGAAGACTCACTGAAGTATCACTGCTGATGATTATAATATGGTGACAATGATGGCAATATTGACAATGATGATGGTGGGAGTGTTGATGAAAAGAATTGTGAAGCCGAAACCGGTTTGGCTCAGTGGATGGAGCGTTGGCCTGTGGACTGAAGGGTCCCGGGTTCGATTCCGGTCAGGGGCATGTACCTTGGTTGCGGGCACATCCCCAGTGGGAGGTGTGCAGGAGGCAGCTGATGGATGTTTCTCTCTCATCGATGTTTCTGGCTCTCTATCCCTCTCCCTTCTTCTCTGTAAAAATCAATTAAAAAAATACATTTAAAAATAAATAAATAAATAAAAGAATTTTCATTAAAAAAAAAGAAAAGAAAAGAATTGTGAAGATAAGGATGTTAATCTTAATGATGGAAGTAGTGGTAATGATGGTAGTGGTGGTGATGATGGTGATGATGATGATGATGATGATAGTGATGGTGGTGGTGGTGATGATGATGATGATGATGATAATGATGGTGACGTTAATGATGTGATGGTGATAATGGTGGTGATGGCAAATGATGATGGTTGTGGTGGTGGATGCCGTGACCTTTGTGGTGGGATTCAGGATCTGAAGGAGGGGCCAATGCACAAATGAAAATGCTATATAAGAAATATGAATTTAAGGGTCAGGGGGAGCCTCTTTCTTGAAGAGACACACTGACTTCTGGCCTGGTCCGCTATTTATTTACTTGAATACACATTTTCCCTTTAGCAATGCATATAGGCATATCAAAGGTAAAGTTTGGTAAACAGTAAAAGGATTATCAGGTTAGGGAATTGCCTGGAGCCACCACTATCTCAACAGACGAGGTGCTTAGCATCAGCCTTGCTAACACCAAAGGTCCATTGGCCTTCCGCGTTCCTTGGTGCACTCTTGTGACAGTATTGGCAAGCAGTGGCTTCCCGCATCTCCCCCTTTTTGTTTTCTTAATAAATCTTGAAAAGTGTATGCCTTCTGAAGGGCTTGAGTCCTTTTAAGATTCTTCATTCTGCATCTGCAGACTAGAAATAAACATATAAGGACAAGAATGAGACAGACAATAGTGGTTATGCTAAGAGGCAGATGTAGGGAGAACCAATGAAAAGGATTGAGTTATTTCATATTCTTTTTTTTAATTTAATAAATCTTTATTTTACAGATTATTACAATTGTTCCTCTTTTTTCCCTTATAGCTCCCCTCCACCCAGTTCCCACCCCACCCTCTGCCCTTATCCCCCGCACTGTCCTCATCCATAGGTGTACGATTTTTGTCCAGTCTCTTCCCGCACCCCCACACCCCTTTCCCCCGAGAATTGTCAGTCCACTCCCTTTCTATGCCCCTGATTCTATTATATTCACCAGTTAATTCTGTTCATAAGATTTTTTTATTCACTTGATTTTTAGATTCACTTGTTGATAGATATGTATTTGTTGTTCATAATTTTTATCTTTACTTTTTTCTTCTTCTTCCTCTTCCTCTTCTTAAAGAATACCTTTCAGCATTTCATATAATAATGGTTTGGCGGTGATGAGCTCCTTTAGCTTTTTCTTATCTGTGAAGCTCTTTATCTGACCTTCAATTCTGAATGATAGCTTTGCTGGGTAGAGTAATCTTGGTTGTAGGTTCTTGCTATTCATCACTTTGAATAGTTCTTGCCACTCCTGTCTGGCCTGCATAGTTTCTGTTGAGAAATCAGCTGACAGTCATATGGGTGATCCCTTGTAGATAACTGTTTTTCTCTTGCTTTTAATATTCTCTCTTTGTCTTTTGCTCTTGGCATTTTAGTTTTGATGTGTCTTGGTGTGGTCCTCTTTGGATTCCTTTTGTTTGGGGTTCTGTGTGCTTCCTGGACTTGTAAGTCTATTTCTTTCACCAGGTGGGGGAAGTTTTCGGTCATTATTTCTTCAAATAGGTTTTCAGTATCTTGCTCTCTCTCTTCTTCTGGCACCCCCATAATTCGGATGTTGGTACGCTTGAAGTTGTCCCAGAGGCTCCTTACACTATCTTCATATTTTTGGATTCTTTTTTTTTTTTGCTTTTCCGGTTGGGTGTTTTTTGCTTCTTTGTATTTCAAATCTTTGACTTGATTCTTGCGATCCTCTAGTCTGCTGTTGGATCTCTGTATATTATTTTTTTATTTCAGTCAGTGTATGCTTAATTTCTAGTTGCCTTTTTCATATCCTCGAGGTCTCACTAAATTTATCAGCCTTTTCTAGAAATTTCTTGAAAAACCTTATAACTGTGGTTTTGAACTCTATATCCCGTAGTTTGCTTTCCTCCATTTCTTTCATTTGTGACCTGTTTCTTTGTCTCTGCATTTTGGCTGCTTCCCTGAGTTGATAGAGTGGCTTTGTGTGCTAGGTGTCCTATAGGGCCCAGTGGCTCAGCCTCCCCAGTTATCTGAGGTGGACAATCTTGGTGCACCCCTTTGTGGGCTATGTGTACAGTCTTGTAGTTAATCCTTGATTGTTGTTGGTATCACTGGGAGGAATTGACCTCCAGGCCAATTGGCTGTGAGGATCAGCTATGTCTACGCTGGGAGAACTTCTGTGCTGGAGACACCCTTATGGGAGAAGACTTGCAAAAGCCTCTGTGCTCAGCTTGAATGGGGCAGAGTCTCAGGGTGGAGCAGAGAGCCTTGGCTTTCTGTCAGCCCTGCCCTTATAGGCCCCTGTGTCTCAGTGTCCCGTGGTAATCGCTGCAAGCACCTCAGAGAGAAAGCCGCCCTCGAGTTTCACCCGCTGCCAGACAGTCCAATTTCTCCCTGAATGAGTCTGGGTCCCCAGAGTCTTGCCTGGAACTGGAGTTCAGTGCAGTTGGGAGCTTTTGTCTCCCTCCAGCTTGAGAAAGCCAGCCGCACACTCAGTTGCCAGTCCTCTCTGTGCACGTGTCTCAGTACCTCTGCCTTCTGCAGCTCCTCTGAGTCTCAGTGTGCTTTTCTCTTTCCTTCTAGTTGTAGAATTTCCACTCAGCCAGCCTTCCTGTGGTTCTGGATGATGTCTGTTTTGTCTTTTAGTTGTAGTTTTGAAATGTTGTGCGAGGCAGCAGTTTAGGTGTTTACCTATGCCGCCATCTTGGTTTCTGTCTATTTCATGTTCTTTTAAAATTGCTGCCAGGCATCTAAGGAACTAGCTTGTATTAGGCTGCTTTCTGGGCCATCAGTTCTTTCTGGGTCCCCTTATCAATCACTGTCCCCCGTGACACGACAGCAATGATATTCGAGCTCTGGATGGTGGGCAAATGGTGGGCAATGACAATGCAGGTCCGACCTTCTCTGGCTCTGTCCAGGGCAACCTGCACTG
Source organism: Plecotus auritus (assembly GCF_963455305.1). Taxonomy (NCBI): domain Eukaryota; kingdom Metazoa; phylum Chordata; class Mammalia; order Chiroptera; family Vespertilionidae; genus Plecotus; species Plecotus auritus. The sequence continues at coordinate 245,313,122 of NC_137770.1, read as the reverse complement.
TTTCACAGCTGATGACTGCTAGCATGACAAGGCTTCTTCGCCATCCCCCAGGTCATCTCTGGACTGTTTCTCCTCTGTCTCGTTCTCCTCCCATTCCTTATCTGCAGCGTGTTGCTTGGGGCTACTGCTATCTGTGGCTGGAGTAGTGCAGCCACAGGTACAGGTTGAGGCTCCAGGTGCAAGCTCCTCATTAGTCTGGTCAGTTCCTCTCTCAGATCCATGTTGAAGTTTAATGTTCCTTGCAGGAATCCACATGGGCTTGGAGGAGTTTTCTGGAAATACACAGGCATATCCTCGACCGAAGGTTAATTAAAAGTTGGGACCTTTCCATAAACCAGACTTAGGATTTTTCCATTTGATCAAGCCTTTTTTTTTTTTTTTTTTTTTTTTGGCTAATTATGACACCAGTGTAATTCCATAGGTGTCTTGCCATCAGCGTTACAAGTGGAAAAATTTAAAGTAATTAAGGCTTGGTATAGTCTACCTACGGGAGATTTCGCCAGCATCACTATTCCCCCTTTTTGTTTTTCAAGTTGGGATTTTAGCCACGGATGTTGGTGTTCTGTAGTTGCCTGTCCTTGGGAATTGTATGGTATTCCTGTAATGTGTCTGTTGTAATTGTATGCATTTCCTTTGGTTAAAGGACCAGGCAGGGCGGTATGAGCCCTGATATGAGTAATATAAAAGGGATATTGTCTTTACTGTACAATTTGCTGTACCTGTTTAAGTAGTATAAGTAGACTTCGGTCACTGAGCTATTTTAATCGAGCAGTCTTAATTCTGTTTACCAGGCCAGCAGCATAGGCAGAATCAGAAATAATATTAAGAGGCTCCTAGAAATTCTGTAGTGGAACCTTGATAGCTACTAATTCAATCCTTTGTATAGAAGTGTGACTAGTCTGGATGACTTGGTCTGAATTTACTGTATGATAAGCAGCTTTACTGTTAAATGACCCATTAGTAAAAACAGTTAATGCTCTAGTAATAGGTTTCTGTCTAGCATTTTTTGGAATAATAATAGGGGTGTAATATAAAAACTGTAGTAATTTGTTTTTTAGTAGGTGACACCTAAGTTGCTCTAAATACTCACTTACTTCAATTTGCCAATTTAAATTAGTCTGAAATAAGGTTTATTTTCTAACTTCATTTGTCCTTGGGTATGGACAGTAAATGACACTAATTGGATTTCTGCTATCAGTCTTTTTGAGTATCTATAATAATAAAAGGCCAGGCATCATGACCAGAACGACCAATCGACCAGTCGCTATGAGGTGCACTGACCACCTCTCGGTCCCTCCCCTCAGCCCCCAGGCTCCCATCGCTGGATGGCCAACGGAGAACCACAGGAACCGGGCTGGGGGGCAGCGGAGCGGGACTGGGGACTGGACTTGTGGGACGGCAGCAGCATCGCGGAGGGTCGCGGGGCAGCGGCAGCTTCATGGAGCATTGCAGGGCGGTGGCAGTGCTGCGGAGCATCCTGTGGTAGTGGCGAGCAGCGTCGTGGAGAATCCTGGGGTGGCGGTGAGCAGCATCATGAGGTGTTGTGGGGCAGTGGCGAGCAGCGTTGCGGAGGGTCGTGGAGTGGCGGCAGTGTCACAGAGCATCCTGGGAAGGCGGTGAGCAGCGTTGCGGAGCGGTGGACATGGCTGTGATTGCAGGCTAGGCCTAGGGACCCTACATGTGCATGATTTCGTGCGCTGGGCCTCTAGTATTGACATAAGCTTTGTTTACCCTCTGTTTAGGGAGGCAAAATGCAAATTATTTACTCTTAAGTGTCCTTGGTTTAGGGAAGATAGGGTTTACTAGATGGCCCCAAACCGCTTGGCATTTAAATTTTTTAGAATTTAGATGGTTGCAAACTGCTGTTACATGCTGTATTTGCTATCTCACTGCTCGAGTGAGGTGAGACACAAAATTAGAAAATGAACCTGTAGGTCTTTGCATACACTTAATAAAAGCTTCCTTAGGATTCCCTACGTATATTGAATAAATCTGTCATTTTCCCATAGAGATTTTTAGATAAGGTTTTAATTAATGTCAGTTAATAATTTCTATAAGTTATTCAGGGTCTTAAGGCAATCCTTTCATATTGCCACCTTTTTAAGGCCTAATACAATGATTTTTAATTACAGTTTCTAGATATTTGAAGGGTGTTTCTTTCTATACCTTTTTCGGAGCAATTTTTAAGCCCCACTTAGGGATTTTCTTTCCTAATTGGGTAAGCATTGCCAAAGTCTGTTTTTCCTTGGGCTTGCCATAAATTGCTGCATTAAAGACTGTCACTTTCTTTTAAACAGAACAACCAACTTGGTTGCCTTTTAGAAAAATAGGTAGGAGAGAGACATGGCAACTAAATCTGCAATGCATACATCTCGTGTAAAAGTAACTTTCTTTTTACTTACGGTGTTTCATTAATGGTGAGATTTAATGCTTGAACAAATAACTTTTAGTTTACTCTGTAAATAGTAGTGGAGATTTTTAAACTTTCTTCTTTTTAAGCTTAAATTTATTTCTAAACAGCATTCTTTTTGGCGAGTGCTCATTTGCATAGGTTTGCAAATTTTACTTTGGTCTTTACTAGAACCAGTTGCTCATAAAATATTGGCTTCACATATAAATGAGTTTATATGAGACCTTGATTATATTGTGAAAAGATAACTTATTAATTAAAGAATGCACCTTTATTGAAAAAGCAAAGTAAGCAAACTTATACATTTGACCCATGAAGTATAGATGCTACCCCACTCCCCAGCCAATTTGGAGAGCAGGTTGGGTGGGGGTCTGAGGCATTATGTATGCTCCAGTTTTAAAATTCCGTGGCTGAATATTCTGGTTTTCTTTCAAGCTTAGAGGCTGAAACCTCTATAACATTTAAAATATACCTATAATAATATAAGCGTAATATGCTAATTAGACCGGGTGTCCTTCCGGATGAAGATGGGGCTGCGAGGGAAGCCTGGGTCCTGGGTGCTAGAGGGAAGCTGATGCCAGCAGCCAGGGGAAGGAAGGCCCACTGTTGCATGAATTTCGTGCATCGGGCCTCTAGTATATATATAAATAGAACACAGTTATTACTTTTTATTTGACAAAGCTTCCCACGTGATTTCAATATATTAGGCAACCTATTTAGTTAAAAAATATTTCTTTTAAGAAGAGAGAATAAATCCTTGAATCATTCCAGGGCCCTTAGCTATCTCTCGGTTAAAGTCTTGAAATTTAACTTGGAAAGACTATCGAATACATATAACCCAGAGATTATATTATATACTTTTTGTAATTATTCTAAAAAAATCAATTACATTTAAAAGGGTTTTAACTTAAAAATTTGGTTCAGACCATAGATTAATCCTTTTTTAATCAGGCCAATAAAATATTATATCCTAGGTTGAAATTTTACCACATGTAGTACACATAAAGACTATAATATATTTTGAACTACTAATTTTTCAGAGAAAACACAAGAATTATTTTCCTCAAAAATGAATTTCTATAATTCATGCATTCTATTATCACCATAATTTCTCCCAACTTGATTTGAACTTTTAACTCTTAGAAGCCTCAAATTTTAGGTGGCAAGTTAAATACCTAGATTAGTAATATATTCATATTTTTAAGGATATATTTTAAATAAAATACAAGGCATATTCAATTAATAGATTTAAATCTATCCTTTAGAATTTTCATATGAGGCAAACTCAGATTAATATTTCAGTATTCTGTTATTTCAAAATACCTAGATATTTAATAATTTTTATTATTTAATTCAGCCAAACCCAAAGCTTTAAGTTACCAAAGACTTTGGAAAACTGTGTTTAGGCATGTATAATTACCACTGAAAAAGATTTATCTTTATTTTAGTTGTATATATTTTGCCTTAACAACTTTGAGATTTTAAAGCCAATCATTATTACCCAAGGCATTTTCCTTGGCAAATTCTGTAACAGAGATAACTTACTGGCTTTCAGTGGCTTTAATGTTAAAGTATTATTTTATTTTTCTTTATAAAAACAGGAGTGCCCCCGAGATCTGGGAGGCAACCTTGGAATGCGGTGCATCATTATTGAAGAGCTGCCCTTTATCATGGAAACAGTAATCTTGTTTCCCAAACACAGCCTGTATATTTTTCTTGTGTCATTTTCGCCATCTTCTAAAGAGAAACAGTCTGGGGCCTATGCTATAGCATCTGTGAAAAGATGGGGCTTAGGCCAAGAGGCCACCCAAAATCGGGTGGGGTGTCTTCCTCTTAAACTAGCCTTTTTCTCTTCATGGGCATACAAGTCCCATAGCAGTCTCCAAACTGTGAGAAATGGCTTATTTATTCAAATTTCAAATGAGGGACTGGGAAACAAAATCATGGTGAAAATGAGACTTTTAATAACACTCCCGAGAGTTGGGCATCCATTTTACAGGATCACCAAGAGACCTAGTAATTAATGGGCTGGGGCTTTTTTTAGTTACCTTTACTTTCCTCTCTTTGTCTAGTGGAATCTTTCTAGGACTTGTTCTATCAGCCACATGTACCACTCCTATTCTCTCTCCCCGCCCCCACATCCTGTTTGCTTTGGGGAAATTTAGTAATGGCCTGGCCACCTACTGTTTTTTTTCTATTAAGACAAATTAAAGGCATGCTTAATCATGAAACCAAACGGAAAAGACAGACAAAACAACAATCAACAAACAAGCGCACATAACACATAGACAAACTTCATAAATCAGAGTTTTTTTCATGGATCTTCCAGGTGTTTTACGTTGCCTGGGACATACAGCCAGATGCAGCCCAGATCTTAGCCTGTTGTTCACATATCTCATCATATTCTGCTCTCCATAGCACTGACTGGCGTCTAAAGTTGTTTCAGCTACAATCAGCCTGTCCCAAGTTTTCATATAGTAATTTTCAGGCAAAGCATTAAGGAGTCCTTTTGTAAAAGGACTGTTAGCCCCATTTTCTCTAGTTGATGAGCCTTCCCACACTAGAGGCGGAGGATCCGGGGCCTTAGGTGTTATAGACTTTTGATCCTCAATACGAAGTGGGCATAATGCCGTTTGAACAAGAGCCCACGTAGTTAAAGATGACAAGGGCACTCATTTTCCTTGAGCCTGATTTCAGAGAGTACCTTTTGACACCTTAATTCCTTGATCCTTGGGCATGCAAGCTGAAAACTTACAGTGATGTTTTTGCCTTTTACTTGAATTCTTCCCCATCCATTTACGGTCGCGACTCCGAAGCTGGCATGGGCTCTGTGCACGGTGAACTTCCCACCTTTCCAGTGAATTTCCACTTTTCCTTTTTCGCTTCGTTTTTCGCTCAGGCGAATCTTCTCCTCCAGCCCCTGTTCATGGTGCCAGATGCTGTGACCCTTGTTCAGGATCTGAAGGAGGGGCCGACGCACAAATTAAAATGCTATACAAGAAATATGAATTTAGAAGGCATTGGGGGCCAGGGGGAGCCTCTTTCTTGAAGAGACATACCGGCTTCTGGTCTGATCCGCTATTTATTTACTTGAATACACATTTTCCCTTTAGCAATGCATACAGGCGTATCAAAGGTAAAGTTTGGTAAACGGTAAAAGGATTATCAGGTTAGTGAATTGCCTTGAGCCACCACTATCTCAACAGACGAGGTGCTTAGCATCAGCCCTGCTAATGCCCAAGGTCCATCGGCCTTCCATGTTCCTTGGTGCACACTCGTGACAGTATTGGCAAGTGATAGATTCCTGCAGGTGATGATGATGGCGATATTATGATGGTGATAATGATGGTGGTGATGGTGATGATGGTCATGGTGATGATGGTGATAGTGGTGATCATGATGGTGATGGTTATGGTGGTGGTGATGATGCTGATAATGATGGTGATATTAAATGTGATAATGTTTATGATGTGGTGATGATGATGATGATGGTGATGGTGGTGGTGGTGGTGGTGGTGATGATGCTGAAGAGGCCACCATTGGAACAAGTTGGGTCCTAAGCATCTTAGAATGTGACACATGTTTCTGTTCCAGTTGATCATGTGGTCCCAGAACCTGGGTGCAGCCTGCTGACCGCCTTCGAGAAGTGGCATGAAGCAGCTGACACCAAATCCTGCTGCGACTACTCCCTCCACGTGGACATCACAGGCTGGTCCGATGGCGTTCGGGAGGAGCTGGAGGTGCTGGTGCAGGACAAAGGTCAGTTCACGCCCTGGGGAGTGGGGGAGGCCCATTTCTGGAATCCCTGGCTCTGGGGTGGATCTGATTGTATGGAGTTAAAATCCCTTTAGCTGCATGCTGTGAGCCCAACTTTGAGCTGTATACTGAGACAAACAGTGGAAAAACAGGGCCCTCTTTAAGGAGCCTGTCTTCCCCTTCAGGCCCTGGAGGGACCCCTGTTCATAGAAGAACGCCCGGTTTCATTCGCCTGGCACACAGGTCCTCGCTGACCTAGCCTTACTCTCCTTTCTCCACCATAAACTCACCTGGGCACTGTTGTCCTGGGTGCCATCACCTTAAACTGCTGGGCCACCCTAACCGGTTTGGCTCAGTGGATAGAGCGTCGGCCTGAGGACTCAAGGGTCCCAGGTTCGATTCTGGTCAAGGGCATGTACCTTAGTTGCGGGCATATCCCCAGTAGGGGGTGTGCAGGAGGCAGCTGATCGATGTTTCTCTCTCATCAATGTTTCTAACTGTCTCTCTCTCTCTCCCTTCCTCTCTGTAAAAATTCAATAAAATGTATTTAAAAACAAAACAAAACAAAACAAAAAACTGCTGGGCCTTGGCTCATGCTGTTCCCACCAGAATGCCTTTCTACGCTGCGCCCCAGCTCAGCTCTCACCTCTCCAGCTCCCCCAGTCAGAACTGCTTCACCTCCTGAATATCCAGAGCAGGTTACGTGGGCTTCTTTTGAGGCACCTTTTCCACTGTTCGTGGATGACAGGACACTGGCTGTCCCCCTGGCTCTCCCGTTGAGCCCTGAGCTCGATGAGGGAGGGGATTGAGTCTTCCCATCTCGGCATCCCAGGCCAGCTCCCTCCGTCTGGGCTCCGCCAGGTGGCTCTGCACAGCGTAGATGCTTACAGTGTGTATTCCATCGTGTGGAGGTGAATCGAACAGAAGACACACAGAAGCCCAGAACAAGACAACAGGATGGCCCTGACCGGTTTGGCTCAGTGGATAGAGCGTCAGCCTGTGGACTGAAGGGTCCCAGGTTCAATTCCAGTCAAGGGCATGTACCTTGGTTGCGGGCACATCCCCAGTGGGGGGTGTGCAACAGGCAGCTGATCGATGTTTCTCTCTCATCGATGTTTCTAACTCTCTGTCCCTCTCCCTTCCTCTCTGTAAAAAATCAGTAAAATATATTTAAAAAAAAAAAAAAAGACCACAGGATGCACCAGGGCACGAGGGGTCGGTCTGGAGGGGGCGGTTCCGGGGGCTGCCTGAGGAGGCAGCCTGAAGTGAATGCGATTCTTCAGGGAGAGCTGGGGGTGTTTTCAGTTTTTTTAAAGTCAACCTTTTTTTAAAAAAATGTTTTTATTGATTTTTAGAGAGAGAGGAAGGGAGAGAGAGAGATAGAAACATCAATGAGAAAGGAACAGCATCATCGATTGGCTGCCTCGTGCACGCCCCCCACTGGAGATCGAGCCCACAAACTGGGCATGTGCCCTGACTGGGAATTGAATCGTGACCTCTTAGTTCCCAGGTCAACGTCCAACCACTGAGCCACACTGGCGGGGCTGTTTTCAGTTTGTAAATAGATGTGCTGTGTTCTCATTATGAACGTACCATTGCCACGTACAAAAAAGTCAGAAAGTGAAGAGACGGCAAAAAACTTCTTTCCTTCTGTCCTCTTCCCAACTGCCACGTGCCATTCACGCTAACGAGTATTATCCTCCATCCCGTCTACGTAGACGAGGTTCTCCTTACTCACATGTTGTGTGACAGCAGTTACTGGGGATCCTTCTCTTTTTACTTCACATTTGATGGGTAATTGTGGCTCTCCGTTAATAACGTCTTTAACGGCTCGTGATGTACCGTGTCCCGGTTCATCTGCGTAGCTGTTTCCTTTTTATTGGGCACCTGGGTTTTCTGTTTGCTTCACTCTAAGCCAGCTGTGGGCAAACTACGGCCCGCGGGCCGGATCCGGCCCGTTCGGCTGTTCTATCCGGCCCGCGGAGCCGAAAGAGCGGAGGGTTTTCTTGCTCTCCCCTCCACTCCTTTACTTTGAATTTTTATTAGTTCACACAAACACTCCATCCATGCTTTTGTTCCGGCCCTCCGGTCCAGTTTAAGAACCCATTGTGGCCCTCGAGTCAAAAAGTTTGCCCACCCCTGGTCTAAGCCATGTCATGGAGAACATCTTCCTATGTGAACATTAGCTTCGATTTCTAATTATTTCCTTCGATTTCCAGAAGTGAAATTAAGAGGTCAAGGTTGTTTTTTTTTTAATATCCTATCTATTAAAAGAGTAATATGCAAATTGACCATCACTCCAACATACAAGATGGCTGCCCCCATGTGGACACAAGATGGCCACCACAAGATAGCCAGCAGGGGAGGGCAGTTGGGAGGGACCAGGCCTGCAAGGGAGGGCAGTTAGGGGTGATCAGGCCTTCAGGGAAGGGCAGTTAGGGGCAAACAGGTTGGCAGGGGAGCAGTTAGGCATCAATCAGGCTGGCAGGGGAGTGGTTAGGGGGTGAGCAGGCTGGCAGGCAGAAGCGGTTAGGGGCAATCAGGAAGGCAGGCAGGCGAGCAGTTGGGAGCCAGCAGTCCTGGATTGTGAGAGGGATGTCCGACTGCCCATTTAGGCCCGATCCCAGTACCTGTTTGGGCCTAAACGGGCAGTTGGACATCCCTCGAGGGGTCCCAGATTGGAGAGGGAGCAGGCTGGGCTGAGGGACACACACCCCCGTGCATGAATTTCGTGCACCGGGCCTCTAGTGTGTGTGTGTGTGTGTGTATATACACACACACACACACACACACACTAGTGGCCCTGAGCACGAATCTGTGTGCAAATAGCTCACTGCTGTTTGCCTCAGCTGGCGGCCCTGCCCACTGCTGCTCGTAGCTCACCGCTGCTCATAGCTCTCCGCTGCACATAGCTCCCTGCCCCTCCTTCCTGTTGTTGGGTCATTACGTGATGGTGTCCCGGACCAATTTGCATATTACCCTATTATAAGTATAGATTTTTGTATTGATTTCAGAGAGGAAGGGAGAGGTAGAGAGAAAGAGAAACATCAATGATGAGAGAGAATCATTGACCGGCTGCCTCCTGCACACCTCCTACTGGGGATGGAGCCTGCAACCCAGGCATGTGCCCTTGACCAGAATCGAACCCAGGTCCCTTCAGTCCGCAGGCCGATGCTCTGTCCACTGAGCCAACCCAGCTAGGGCTGAGGTCACGGTTTTAACCTTGTTCAGGGTCAGGAAACGTAGTGCCAAATCGCTTTCCTGAGAGGTACACCCACTGGCACGCTCGCTCCCTGCGTGTTCGCACCCTTGGGCGTGGCTGCTTCTGGGGACCCCTTGCTGATTTGACGGGGAGGCTCCGTCTCCCCTTGTGCGTGCCATTCTCTAATTGCGGCTGATGTTGAGTGCTTTGTGCATGGGTTGCCCTGTGTGAGTGTCCGATGGTCCTCGTAGCCCACGGTCAGGCAGGGTGTCTCGCGTTTCCGAGTCTCTGTGTCAGGAAGGCGTTGCCCTCCAGCATGGTCCTGGAGCCGCACTTGCTTTGTCCACCGTCACTGTCCAGGGAAGGTTGCAGTTTTGCACCGGAGTCCTGCTTCTCTGCAGTTTCCCTTCCCAGCGTTTCCGCTTTTTGCGGTCAAGTAGGGCCCACAAACATTAAATGGAAAATTACAGAAATGAGCAATTCCCGCGTTGTAAGCGGTGTGCTCTTCGGAGCAGCGTGGTGGAGTCCCCTCCATCTGCCCCAGACGCCATCTCCCCCTGCACGCCTCTCACCTTGCTGTGAGAGGCGTGTCTCTCCAGCGAGAGGCGTGTCCCTGTAGCAAGAGGCGTGTCCCTGCAGCGAGCTGCGTGTCCCTGTAGCAAGAGGCGTGTCCCTGCAGGGAGAGGCGTGTCCCTGTAGCAAGAGGCGTGTCCCTGCAGCGAGAGGCGTGTCCCTGTAGCAAGAGGCGTGTCCCTGTAGCAAGAGGCGTGTCCCTGCAGAGAGAGGCGTGTCCCTGCAGCGAGAGGCGTGTCCCTGCAGAGAGAAGCGTGTCCCTGCAGCGAGAGGCGTGTCCCTGCAGCGAGAGGCGTGTCCCTGCCCTCAGCAGCCCTGCCCCTGTTCTGTGCCCCCAGGTTAGCTCACCTTCCACAGGACCGCCCTCAGGGCGCACATACCCTGGTCAGCCATCCGGGAACCATTCCTGCCAAGTACATTTCAGCGTAAGAAACGCCCGGACATGTAGCGGCTTCTTCTAAGAGTTTATCTGAGATCGTGCTCCCGGCACATGTCATCAGTCTGGCTCGCTCCATGGGTTTGGACTTTCTTACGTCGGCAGGTCAGGATGGCAGACGTTCTGGTCTGTGTATCTTCCCAGAACTGATAAAACCGAGCAGTTGCTTCTTGCTCACCGCCGTGGACAGACGCTGGCTTGGGCTCAGCGGAGCACGCGCCCCCCCTGTGAATCCTGAGACGCCTCCGTCCTGGCCGCGCCCACCCCACGCGGTGATCCCCGATCTACAGGAAAGACGCTCTTCGCGTTGCTTACGTGCGTTCTTCTCTTTATCTTGAACAGGCGTCAATTCCTTCCAAGTCTACATGGCCTATAAGGACCTCTACCAAATGTCCGACAGCCAGGTAGGCCCCCCGCCACCCCCGTTTCTCTCAACAGCCCCGGATACAGAGGGCGTCCAGTGGACTTGGGGTACGGCGCCTCGAAAGTGATCACGCCTCGCAGTGCCCCCCCTGCTGTGTGCCCCTGAAAGCACACGGGGAGGTGGGGGCTGTCTTGCACACGCGGAGAACAAAGCTAGGATTCGAGAGCCCTGGAGAGGGGACGGCGGTGTTGGTCCTCACGTGTGCGGAGGTTGGTTGCAGCTCCTTCACGAGTGGGAGGAGGACCCGGCAGTGGGAAGGCCCGTGTGGGCTGATCCGGTGATCCGGGCGGTTGTGTGTCATCTGAGTGTTACAGTTACAGGAGAGCACGCCCCCGGCCTGCTGTGGTCTGTCACATGGGTTGTGACATGGGTTGCAACTTTGCAAAGAGGCACACGCCTGCCGAGGTGTGCTGGTGACAGGGCGCAGAGGGTGGTTTCAGTTGCGGTAAAACGAAAAACCGGCTTCTCCAGCGCTAGGATGGAGCACCTCCAAGCAGAAGGCACGGGACGGAGGGTGCAGTCTGCCCTGCTGGGACTTTGACCAGCTCTGCCCCACCCCCGCCTCTCAGGGTCAAGGGCAGACCCTGCCGGAGGCTCACCTGTTGAGCAACACATCCCCTGATCTCGATGGAGCGGCCCGCGAGCCACTGGGGCCAGCGAGCGCTGGCAGCACCCCGGTAATCTTACCCCACCCACCCCTGTGTGTCCCCCCTCAGCTCTATGAAGCCTTCACCTTCCTCAAGGGGCTGGGAGCTGTGAGCCTGGTCCACGCGGAGAACGGAGATTTGATAGCTCAGGTGAGTGGTGTGCGTCCCCACCCCGTCCACCTCCGTCCCTTCTCCTGATATGAAAGGCTGGGCAACGGGGGTGCAGGCATTGAGCAGGGAGGTGACTGGGCAGTGAAGCCAGGCCAAGCGCTGGGCGGCGTACGAGACGCGGCAGGCACGAGGCACGCGCACGCCATCTGCAGCCGGGCCTGGCGCCGTCCACGTGGCCGCGGGCCTCAGTTTGCTCATCTGTTCAATGGGGGTGACCTACTGCCCTGCGGACCCGGGAGGGCCTGGTCCTTTGCCTGCTCCACCTGGGCCGGGGGTGGCACAAGGGCGTGGCGACCGGGAGGCGGCTCAGCCACCCGCCGCTCAGTTCTGCCGGTTTAACTGGTCAAAGGGAAGCGTACGGTGTGCGCGCTTTCCTCTGGCTGCTCCTCCTGTTCCAGCAGCAGCCGCCTCTTCTTTGCCACCCGGTGTGGCACCCACGGCGGGAGTTTGCCACGACGCATCCTCCAGGGGTGTGAGTTGGGGTAGTTCCCGATTGGGGGCTGTTGAGCATGAAGCCCCGTGAGCCCCTGGGTCAGTCTTTCCCTACGCCTGGGCTCCCATTCCCGCAGCACACCCCTGGGAGGGGCTGCAGGTGGCTGTGCGCTGTCAGCATCAGGCGTTACTACTGAGCAGTTCTCCCCAAGTCCGTCCGGGGGGCCACTCCGCCCGCCTGCCCGCCCGCCCGCAGCGGGAGAGACTGGTGGGAGCCGGTCCTCAGCCGCGCATCGGGCGGTCTCAGCTTCTCGCGCTCCCAGCCCCGTGCATCTGCCACCTTTCCATCTGCTCCGCAGCCCCCACCATTATGTCTGTGGTCTTCCCAGCATGCTCTCGGCTTTTGTGTACTTTTCCTGTCACTTTACGGGGCTTCAGGGGAGCAGAAGTAATGCACGTGCCCAGCCCCTGATCTTCTAGACCCCCCACTCCAGTCTGCAGGGACCTGTGCGTTCCCCCATTGCCACTTTTGTCCCCATCCTTTCCCTCTTCTCCCCCTCCCTCCCTCTCTCCCTTCCTCTCCTTTCCTCCCTCCCTCCCTCCCTCCCTCTCCCTCCTTCCCTCTCCTCCTCCCCCCTCCCTCCTCCCTCCCTCTCCCTCCTCCCTCCCACCCCTTCCCTCCCTCCCTCCCTCCCTCCCTCCCTCCCTCTCCTTTCCTCCTCCCCCCTCCCTCCTCCCTCCCTCCCTCCCTCTCCTTTTCTTCCTCCCTCCCTCCCTACCTTCTTCCCTCCTCCCCCTCCTTCCCTCCCTCTCCTTTCCTCTCTCCCTCCCACCCTCCCCCTACCTCCCTCTCCTCCTTCCCCCTCCCTCCTCCCTCCCTCCCTCTCCTTTTCTCCCTCCCTCTCCTCCTTCCCTCTCCCTCCCCCCTCCCTCTCTTTTTCTCCCTCCCTCCCTCCCCTTTTCTCCCTCCCTCCCTCCCTTCTTCCCTCCTCCCTCTCCTTCCCTCCCTCCCTCCCTCCCTCTCCTTCCCTCCCTCCCTCCCTCTCCTTCCCTCTCTCCCTCCCTCTCCTTTCCTCCCTCTTCTTCCCTCCCTCCCTCCCTCCCTCTCTCCCTCCCTCCCTCTCCTTCCCTCTCCTTCCCTCCCTCCCTCCCTCCCCTCCCCTTCCCTCCCTCCCTCCCTCCATCCCTCCCTCCCTTCCTCCCTCTCCTTCCCTCCCTCTGTCCCTCCTTCCCTCCCTCCCTCCCTCTCCTTCCCTCCCTCCATCCCTCCTTCCCTCCCTCCTCCCTCTCCTTCCCTCCCTCCATCCTTCCCTCCCTCTCCTTCCCTCCCTCCCTCCCCTTTCTTCCCTCCTTCCCTCCCTCCCTCCCTCCCCTCTCTCCCTCCTTCCCTCTCTCCCTCCCTCCCTCCCTCTCCTTCCCTCCCTCCCTCCCTCCAACAGAAGGAGTAACTGACATTTAAACAGTGTTGCTCGGGGACTGTCCACACCATACAGTCTCTGTAAACAGTTTACAAAAACGCTTTGTCAGCATCATCCCTGGTAGCCCAGGTGATTGGGTTGTGGACTTAGGTCCGCCCGCTGTTAGATCTGGAAATCGTCTCCGGTGCGTGGTCCTCTCAGGAGCCCACGCTCACAGCCAGAGAGGCAATGGAAATGGTGATTTCTAGGGGGACACGGCCAGGGCTCCCCGGAAGGAGGGTGGCACAGGAACTGCATGCGCGAGGAAAATGAGCAGCGGCGCAGCTGACATCGGGGCAGAGTCGAAATAAATTGCTTTTGAGAAATGAACGTATTCCTGGGGCGAGAAAATGCAGAGCAAGTGGGTTTGAATCTGGGCCACAGGCTCAGGGCCATTTCAAGGTTGTAGGAGGGGTTTCCTGCCGGGGAGATGGCAGGTACCGGGACGGGGCAACAGGTGATGAGAGCCGGCTCCCAGGTGTAGGTGCAGCCTCACTCACCCACGGCGGGCACACGGGGAGGCGGGCGCTGTCCCCAGAGAGAGGAAGGGAAGACAGGCTTGTCCAGAGTCACAGGATGGTTGCCGCCGGGAGCCGGGCTCCCAGCTCAGGGGCTTGGATTTCCATATCCGAGCTCCCCAGGTGAGCGCCTATAGGGAGGCTGGCCTGAGGCCCAGGGCTGGGAGGGCGGGGCTGGCCCCTGCCAGGCACGGAGGCAGGTGGGGCTGCAGTGATCCTCTGCAGAGGAAGGTGGGTGGTGTCTGGAAGGAGAGGGAGCGCTGGATGGGACCCGCCCCGGCTCGGCCCTGCGCCCCTGCCCTCAGCTGTTCTCTGTCTGGGGGAGCGGGGGTTGGGGACCGGCCTCCCCAGCGCTGGTGCTCCGTGACCGCCCACTCTGTGCTTGTCCTGCAGGAACAGAAGCGGATCTTGGAGATGGGCATCACCGGGCCCGAGGGCCACGCGCTGAGCAGACCCGAGGAGGTAAAGGCGCCTGGCGCTGGGCGTGACTGACGTCGCTGAGCTTACCCCCTGCTCTTCCAGCTGGAACAGCCCAGCCAGCCCCCGCTCCCTGCCAGGCCCCCTGCACGAGCATCCGGCATGCCTGGCCCTCCCGGGGTCTGCCCTCTGGTCCGGAGCCCTGGGGGCTGCAGGCCAACCGAGGAGCAGGGAGAGGCGCTGCCCCGAGCCCAGGGAGCCAGACGCTCACACCAGGCCCCATGGCAGCCCAGTGCCCAGACTGGACAGGGACCCAGGTGGAGGGCCTGGCGCACTTGATGACGAGGAAGTGCAGCCACATGGTCCAGGCCTCGTGCCCAGGAAGTGGTTCCCACAGTGTTCCCAAGACTCAGAAAGGATGAGTTCCCTGGGAGTGGCAGAGTGTGTGTGCATGTGTGCACGCATATGAGCAGGTATGTGTGCACGTGTGTGAGAGTACAGTTTGTGCATATGTGTGCACACATGAGCAGGCATGTGTGCACGAGTACAGTTTGTATGTGCACATGTGTACACATATGAGCAGGTATGTGTGCACGTGAGCACGTGTGTGCATGCATGCATGCACATATGAGCAGGTGTGTGCGCAGTGAGCATGTGTGTGCATGCATGTGTGCACATACGCACAGGTGTGTGTGGGTACGTATGTGTACATGTGTGAGCACATGTATGCATGTGCACACAAGCATGTGTGTATGTGTGTGAGCCGGCGTGTGAGAGCACTGTGTGTGTGTGCATGTGTGTATGTGTGTGTATGGGGACAGAGGAAGGCCAGCAGGGCACCCTGGAAGCCTCTGAGCTGAGTATGTTCCCCGTGTCCTCGTCACATCATATCCGTCCTCCCAGATTCCTGCTCTGGGCCCGGGCCGGGCCAGACCCCTGGGCCACAGCACCACAGACAGGCTCCTCCCCCTGGAGCCCTGCCCCTGCCCATGCCCGCCCTGGGCCCTGGTGAGGTGGGACAGACCGCAGACACTGTTCACACTTTCATGTCACGTGGTCGCCGCCAGGGCTGCGTGCCAGCCACGGGCAGCAGGACCCCGTTGGGGCATCACAGACTGGAAGCTGAAAACAGAACTGTACGAAACATAGCCGGACCTTGTGTTCAAGAAGCCCTGGGCTCAGGGGCAGAGACCAGAGCCACCGCAGGCAGTCACCTGGCAAGGGCAGGGTTGGGCAGCGAAGGCAGGCCGGCGGGCGTGGTGGACGCCGGGGTCACTGCCTCAGGCGTTTTATAAACGACGGACCGTTTTATGGCCGTTGGATGCCCTGCTCTGCCCAGCGTATCCCTCCCAGCAGAACATGCAGCATGGAAACGCAATCCTGCCTTCCAGCCCTCCACCCCAGTGCATTTTGACTTAATGTTCGTCCTTCCTTCCTTCCTTCCTTCCTTCCTTCCTTCCTTCCTTCCTTCCTTCCTTCCTTCTTTCTTTTCCTTCCTTCCTCCCTCCCTCCCTCCCTCCCTTCCTTCCTTCCTTCCTTCCTTCTTTCTTTTCCTTCCTTCCTCCCTCTTCCTTCCTTCCTTCCTTCCTCCTTCCTCCCTCCCTCCCTCCCTCCCTCCCTCCCTCCCTCCCTCCCTCCTTTCTTTCTTTCTTTCTTTCTTTCTTTCTTTCTTTCTTTCTTCTTTCTTTCTTTTTCTTTCTTTCTTTCTTTCTTTCCCTCTCTCTCTCTCTCTCTCTCATCCTCACCTGAGGATATGCTTTTCATTGATTCTAGAGAGAGTGGGAGGGAGAGAGAGAGAGAGGGAGGGAGGGAGGGAGAGAGAGAGGGAGCAGCATCCATCTGTTGCCTCCCTTACACACTCGGATGGGTTTTAAGCCTACAACCTGGATCCGTGCCCTGACGGGAATCAAACCCGCGGCCCTTCGTGCACGGGATGGCCCTCCGACCCTCTGAGCCGCACCGGCCCGGGCTCTTTCCTTCCTTAAATCTTCACGTTTTCCTCCTCGGAGGCTGTCGGCTTCCCCGACCACGCTCTGATTGAGGAGAGCCCTGGGAACTCTGGGGGGCGGTGGCTGCCCTTGCCCCCTCCCTCCTGTGACCTTGGGTTTGCTGTCGCCCAGCTGGAGGCCGAGGCCGTGTTCCGGGCCATCACCATCGCCGGCCGGATCAACTGCCCCGTGTACATCACCAAGGTGATGAGCAAGAGCGCGGCCGACATCATCGCCCTGGCCAGGAAGAGAGGTGCGCGGGCGGCGGCCTCCGCGGGCGGCTCTGTCCAAGGAAGGGGGTGGCCAGCAGGTTCAAGGTCACTGACTCACTGCCCGCCAGGAGCCTGGCCCCCCGGGCCCCTGCACATTGGGAAAGGGAGATGGGATGGTGGCAGGTCATAGACGCGTGGCAGGTTTTAGGCGATTCTGGGTGCCGTGGGCCGTGTGTGACCTTGGGTGAGGGTGTCTGAGCCTCAGGGGGACTGGGGTGATCCTAGAGTTGCTGTTGGGTTTGTCTCTCATGCGAAGACTGTTCCAGCCCCTCCCTGGAAGGCGGGGGAACTTCGGGAGGTGCACTCGGGAAGCGGCGGGTGGGAGGCACAGCCCGCCTCCAGCCCCGGGGCTGGGACGGCTCTGAGGCGGGTCACAGTTTTTGGGGGGGACCCCGAGCACTGAGCCGCAGGTGCCCACAGCCATGACTCAGTGACGACTCACCTTCTCGTGGCTTCTTTGCCCCGGTTCGTCCTGTCCTGAGTCCCCGGCCAGCGTGTCCCGGAAGCACCTCCCGGGTGTGACTGGACCTCGACTCCTCCTCCAGCATCTGCTTCCGGCAGGTCCCTAACGGGGCAGCGCTCAGGCTCGGCCTCGGAGGACCAGCCTGTGCCAGGAGGGCAGTCCTGTCCGAGGCCTGGCAGCACCGCCACCCAGGAGCTCGCGGGCGGGCAGCGGGGACCGAGCCCGGGGCCAGGCGCTGGGGGAAGCCTTTGCTGTTTATTGTCTCCAGCCTGAGCGCCTCTCCTTTTTGACAACCACATCCCCACGGGAGACCACTCGCTCTTAACCGCGCGTGCTTGCGTGTGTCCCCCAGGCCCCCTCGTGTTCGGCGAGCCCATCGCTGCCAGCCTGGGCACTGACGGCACCCACTACTGGAGCAAGAACTGGGCCAAGGCGGCGGCCTTCGTGACCTCCCCGCCCCTGAGCCCGGACCCCACCACGCCCGACTACCTGACCTCCCTGCTGGCCTGGTGAGAGCGAGAGCGGGGGGCTTGGGGGCAGCAGGTGGAGGGGGGGGCCAGGCTGGTGACGTGGAGGCCTCGGCACAGACCTCTGATGGATTCCCGCACCCTCAGGGCCAGGGTCTGCGTCACTCCACAGCCCTCCCATCGGCACAGCGGCCTCGCCTGCTCATGCAGTGGCTGTTTAAGCACCTCCTGTGTGTTCCCCCTCCCCCCCCCGCATTGTGGATATTGGGGAGCAGCCAGGATTAGGAATGAGGGACCAGGTTCAAATCCTGCCTCGGCCACTGATGGCCGGTGTCACCGTGCGCACGTCGCATAGCTGGGATGTGTCTGCCTCGGCTTACTCATTGGGAAGTGGGGAGAATGTGGTACCTCCGCAGAGCTGGGCAGGAGACGGTGGGGAAAGCTGGCATTTCCGGTTCCCTACGTGGCCACTGGGCTGAGCCGTGCAACGTGCACACAGTAGGAGCACAGCCACTTCCCCGTCCGTGCTGTTAGCCAGGCACGGGGGCCACTCTGGCCGAGAGGAGGAGGGGTGCTGAGCGTGCGGGTGCTGATGGTGCGGGTCTGAGCGAGCGGGTGCTGAGCGTGCGGGTCTGAGCGTGTGGGTCTGAGCATGCGGGTGCTGAGCATGCGGGGCTGAGCGTGTGGGTCTGAGCGTGCGGGTGCTGAGCGTGCGGGTCTGAGCGTGCGGTTATTGAGCGTGCGGGTGCTGAGCATGCTGGTGCTGAGCGTGCGGGGCTGAGCGTGCGGGTCTGAGCGAGCGGGTGCTGATCGTGCGGGTCTGAGCGTGCGGGTCTGAGCGTGCGGGTGCTGAGCGTGCGGGTGCTAAGCGTGCGGGTGCTGAGCGTGCGGGGCTGAGTGTGCGGGTGCTGAGCGTGCGGGTGCTGAGTGTGTGGGTTTGAACGTGCGGGTGCTGAGCGTGCAGGTGCTGAGCGTGCGGGTGCTGATCGTGCGGGTCTGAGTGTGCGGGTCTGAGCGTGCGGGTGCTGAGCGTGCGGGTCTGAGCGTGCGGTTATTGAGCGTGCGGGTGCTGAGCGTGCTGGTGCTGAGCGTGCGGGGCTGAGCGTGCGGGTGCTGAGCGTGCTGGTGCTGAGCGTGCTGGTGCTGAGCGTGCGGGGCTGAGCGTGCGGGTCTGAGCGAGCGGGTGCTGATCGTGCGGGTCTGAGCGAGCGGGTGCTGATCGTGCGGGTCTGAGCGTGCGGGTCTGAGCGTGCGGGTCTGAGCGTGTGGGTCTGAGCGTGCGGGTGCTGAGCGTGCGGGTGCTAAGCGTGCGGGTGCTGAGCGTGCGGGGCTGAGTGTGCGGGTGCTGAGCGTGCGGGTGCTGAGTGTGTGGGTTTGAACGTGCGGGTGCTGAGCGTGCAGGTGCTGAGCGTGCGGGTGCTGAGCGTGCGGGTGCTGAGCGTGCGGGTGCTGATGGTGCGGGTCTGAGCGAGCGGGTGCTGAGCGTGCGGGTGCTGAGCGTGCGGGTGCTGAGCGTGCGGGTGCTGAGCGTGCGGGTGCTGAGTGTGCGGGTGCTGAGTGTGTGGGTTTGAACGTGCGGGTGCTGAGTGTGCAGGTGCTGAGCGTGCGGGGCTGAGCGTGCGGGTCTGAGCGTGCGGGTGCTGAGCGTGCGGGTGCTGAGCGTGCGGGTGCTGAGCGTGCGGGTGCTGAGCCAGGAGGCTTGCAGAGGCTTCCGAGAGGAGGTGGCAGCGGGCCTGACGCTGGGGTGGGGAGCAGCGTGCAGGATGGGTGAGGAGGAGATGGGGCTTGTGGTCAGAAGGAAGCGCAGGGGTTGAGGGTGTGTGCCCGCCATGGAGGTCCGTTTTCCCCAAAGCTGTGAAACCTGGGCTTGCACAGCCAGCAGGTCCTGCCGCCCGATGCCTGGTGGGCAGCTCCACGTCCAAGTTCAAAATGCACTCCCGACCTCCCCCCAGAGCCGCCGCCCCATGTCAGGGCGGCGGGACACGGACCGAGGGCCTGGGATCTGGCCTCTTCCCACCCGTGGCGTGGCCATCTGGGCTCACGCGGCCTGTCTCTCCCTCCCAACCGGCCTCCCCACGCCCATACCCCACTCCGCGCCCCTGTGTCAGTCACTCCCAGCAGGTGCCCAGACATTTTAAAACCTGAATCAGACCAAGCCCCTCCCCCCTCGGGGACCTGCCGTTCCCTCCTCTCAGAGTGAGAAGCACGAGTCCCCGAGACGTCCCGCAGGCAGAACGCCATCCGGCCCTCACTCCCCGACTCACCCCGCCGCCCTCCCCTCTCGGCCCAGCTGTCCTGGGACCAGAGCGTTTTAGGGCAGGAGAGCCTGGCCCCCCCCGGCCGACCCCTCTCAGGTGAGGAAGAGGAGGGGCAGGGAGCCCTCCGTACCCAGACCACCCCGGAGCCCACACTAACCTAGGACTTCTCCCGTGTCCATGGCTCCTCCCGGTCTTCAGCGAGACACCCGGGGCCTTGTCACGTCCCTCACGTGCCCGTGATGCGCACCAAGCCCTCCCCCAGCATCTCCCTGGGGTGGCGGCAAGGTCAAGCCTGTGTTGGGTGAAGCAGGGATTTGCCCTTCCACTGAACGCGGCTCTGAGCCCCACCCGCTTTCGTTCCTCCCAGCGGAGACCTGCAGGTCACGGGCAGTGGCCACTGTCCCTACAGCACAGCCCAGAAGGCCGTGGGCAAGGACAACTTCACCCTCATCCCCGAGGGCGTCAACGGCATCGAGGAGCGGATGTCCATCGTCTGGGACAAGGCGGTGGTAAGGCGGCCCCCCTCCCGCCCCCAGGAACATCCCAGAAGCGCGCCCCACCTGGCCCGTCCAAAGCCAGTGTGCCATGGTCCTCAGCGTGCCGTCCTCGGTGACGTGGGGGCCGGGCCGAGCGAAGGAAATGGCCCCGGCCGGTGGCCCCCACATTGGCAGCTGTCCTTCTCCGACAAACGTGTTTCTTAAGGGAGAGGAAGAAAGCAATAGAAACATCGGTGACAGAGAATCCCTGATCGGCTGCCTCCTGCACGTCCCCGCAGTGGGGATCGAGCCTGCAACCCGGGCATGTGCCCTGACCAGGGGTCGAACCAGTGACCTCCTGGTTCCTAGGTTGATGCTCAACCACTGAGCCACACCGGCCGGGCCGTCTCGTTTTGTTTGTAACCACATTTTAGCTCCTTTAAAGGTGACGTCACAGCCCTGACCGGTGTGGCTCAGTGGATAGAGCACCAGTCTGCGGACTGAAGGGTCCCAGGTTCGATTCCGGTCAAGGGCATGTACCTTGGTTGCGGGCACATCCCCAGTAGGGGGTGTGCAGGAGGCAGCTGATCGATGTTTCTCTCTCATTGATGTTTCTAACTCTACCCTTCTCCCTCTCTGAAAAATCAATAGAATATATTTAAAAAAAAAAAAAAAGGTGACGTCACTGACCTGAAGCCAAAGGCTGTTACTTCCTGTTACCCCGGCCCAGGGATGGAGGGACGCCGTGAGGCTCTGACGCAGGCGCAGGTGTCTGTGGGTGGTCAGTTCATTTCCCTCCGCGGGTGCGCGGCCCTGGGGCCCTCTCAGCCAGGAGAGGAGAATGTTCCAGGCTCCTTGCAGGGACCCCGCCCCCGGGCTAGGTCTGTGCCGCCTGCTGTCTCCGGCCCTCTTACGGGACGGTCTTCTCATGGACCGGTCTCACCTTCAGGCCACAGGCAAAATGGACGAAAACCAGTTTGTGGCTGTCACCAGCACCAACGCGGCCAAGATCTTCAACCTGTACCCCAGGAAAGGGCGGATCGCCGTGGGCTCGGACGCCGACGTGGTCATCTGGGACCCCGACAGGGTGAAGACCATCACGGCCAAGAGCCACAAGTCGGTGAGTCCTGGTTCCCCGGACGCTCCTGGCCGGGCCAGCGAGTTGTGCTCCGCGGTCATGTGAGGGACCTCTGGGTAGAAATGACATGCGAGGCTGCCGCCAGGGAGTGATCTGCTTGTCTGCCTGACTCAGCCGCTCACGTTCTCCTTCTGGAGGGGCAGGGTCTGGGCAGCTGGGCTCACGCTGTTAGGAGCACGGCCGTCTGTTCCTTCCCGCCTCCCCCCCCCCCCCCCACCCCATCTCTGGTTCTTGCGCAGAGGTCAGGACGGTGAGTATAAGGTCCGAGAATCTTCCTCCAGTTGTGGAGCTGGAGAGCGGTAGATCTGGCTTAGAAACCTCCTGCTCCATTGCGTGTCCACTGCTGACAGTCAGCAGCGGAGAGGCCTGGGCCTGGAGCCGCCCGTTTGCGCACCGCCCCGGGCCGCTCCCGGGTCCCAGGGCCCACGCCCGTGGCGGGCGGTGACCTCTGTGCTTTGTGCCCTACGTGTCCCTGACCTCTTCATGCATCCAGCAGACCTAAGGGCATTTATCTGAGAACCGAGTAAACAGAAGGGTGGGCAGAAACGCAAAACCGGGACACAGAAGAAATGCACGAACGCTGTGTGTTCACTTGAGAGCAGACCCGGTCTCCCTTGTCATTAACCAGGGGGCAAATCATGACAGTCAGATGCTGTTTTCCTTTTTCTCTTTAAAATATGTTGTCTAGTTCACTTTAAGAAAATGTTTTTATTGACTTCAGAGAGGAGAGGAGAGGGAGAGAGACAGAAACATCCATGATGAGAGAGAATCATGGATCGGCTGCCTCGGGCACGCCCCACCCTGGGGATTGAGCCCGCAACCCAGGCATGTGCCCTGACCGGGAATCGAACCGGGACCTCCTGGTTCCTGGGTTGACGCTCCCCGCTGAGTGTCAGGCCAGGCTCAGATGCGGTTTTTCGCCTGCACTGGGCTCAGACGTGGGGTAGGCTCCTGGGACACAGGTGTGGTCAGGCGGTGGGAGGTGGGCAAGCTCAGCGTTTTGTCGGGAATTGAAACTGATGCTTCAGAATGTAACTTGGCAATAGGCGACCAGTACTCATGTCCCTTGACCCAGTAATTTAATTTTAGAAAACACTCTCTCCTAAAGAAAGAATAGTCATTCATTTATTCATGATTGGTTTCAGAGAGGAAGGGAGAGCGGGAGAGAGAAACATCCATGATGAGAGAGAATCATGGATCTGCTGCCTCCTGCACGCCCCACCCTAGGGATCGAGCCTGCAACCCGGGCATGTGCCCTGACCGGGAATCCAACCATGACCTCTTGGTTCATAGGTCGATGCTCAGCCCCTGTGACACGCTGGCCAGGCAAGAAAGAATATTTTTTAAAAGACCCAGACATGTCTATTCTAGTCAGCACAGCCACGTGCCTAACCCCAGGGGCCCCTTCACATCCGTGACGCCTCAGACCACATTAGTTTGACCATAAAAAACCAACCTCAACCCAAATGCCCAATAGCGAGGGGCTGGTCACGCAAATGGAAGAGCACACTGTGGAATATTACACAGCCTTGAAAAAGGTGTCTCCAGAAGAACCCTGGGAAGTGCCTGTGACCTGAGGGGGCGTGGTGTCACTGTCGGGGACCACGTGGCCGTGCCGGAAGCCGTGAGGGCACAGCCGTGGTTCTCGCCGGCAGGCTGTGGAGTACAACATCTTTGAGGGCACGGAGTGCCACGGCTCCCCGCTGGTGGTCATCAGCCAGGGCAAGATCGTCTTTGAGGACGGCACCATCAGCGTCAGCAAGGGGATGGGCCGCTTCATCCCGCGGAAGCCTTTCCCCGAGTACCTCTACCAGCGCGTCAGGATCAGGAGCAAGGTGCGTGCCCAGGTGCCCGTGTGCGGCGTCAGAGCCGTGGGCCTCCCCGAGCTCGTGTCAGTGGAGCTGTGGCACTGTCCTGCCTGTGTCTCAGGCTGCAGTCACCACCAGACCAGGAGGTCCCGGGCTTCACCGACGGTAGAGGGGTGTGCACATGTGTGTGTGTGGAATGAGCAGGTGCCTTGAAGCATGTGTGTGCGCATGTATGTGCGTGTGTGCATGTCCCGAGGTGACCTCAGGTCACTCGCGCCCGCAGGCTTCTGAACAGAAAGGTGTGCGTGCACCTTGCCCATCCGTCGCGCTCCCCCTCCCTGTTTAGGTCTCCGGATTGCAAGGGGTTCCCAGGGGCATGTATGACGGTCCCGTGTACGAGGTGCCAGCTACACCCAAATATGCAACTCCTGCTCCTTCTGCCAAATCCTCGCCTTCCAAACACCAGCCTCCGCCCTTCAGGAACCTGCACCAGTCCAACTTCAGCCTGTCCGGTAAGGGCCGCAGCACGGCGCCACCCCCACCGGTTGCCGGGGCGCGCTCCTATGAAACAGCCTCACGGCCTCCCGCACACGATGGGGAGGGGACATGGGGCTGGCCCTCGGGAGCAGCGAGTGGCGCTGGTGACAGAGTGATTGGAGGTCTCTTTCAGGTGCCCAGACAGATGACCACAACCCCAGGCGCACGGGCCACCGCATCGTGGCGCCCCCTGGTGGCCGCTGCAACATCACCAGCCTTGGTTGACCACAGAGGAGCGGATGCGCTAGAGTGGAGGATTCTGGGAAAACACTGTCCATTCCTTCCCCTGTCGGTGTTTTCCAAGCCCATAGTTTCATTTGTGCTGACGGGGACACATCGGATGATGCTCTTTCCTTTTGCGTTAGGAAGACGTGGTACTAGTGTGGTCTGTTTGCTTGGAAGTCCCTTGCCCCGCAGGTGTGTGTCCATGCCGTCTGTACCGCCCCTCCCACCTCTGTCCCGGCTCACGGTCCCCGAGTGGTTCCCTTGCACCCTCGTAGCTGTTCTAGGGTAGTTGATGCATGTTGCTAAGTTACGTATGCAAGTCTGTGCGAGCGTCTGATGGCACACGAGGACCAACCGGGCCTTCGGAGTCCCGAACTCCATGCGAAGATGTTTACTCATCGCCCCCGCCTCAGTGGGCCCGGGAGAGAAGCCCACCCCCCTCCGCCCTCGCCGGGACCTGTGAGCTCTCGGAAGGCAGGGAGCTCGGAGCAAGGTCTGTCAGCCACGTCCCGTGTCCCGGCCTCGGTGGCGGGCGCCCCTGGCCCTGACGCCTTTCGGTCTGTGTGTCTGTCCTCCCAGCCAGCTCCGGGCGTCGGGCCGCACCCGATTCCCTCTCGGAAAGGGGTCTCTCGTCCCCGTGTGGGGCTGACGCCGTGGGGGGGTGCTGCTGCCGACTGCCCGTGTCCTCGTCCCTCTGAGAAGGCTGACGGGGCAGCCAGATTTTTAACGTTTTGTACAGAGTTTTCCTTTGTAACCACCCCCATTTTTACTTAATAACCGACTTATCGTGGCTCTTATTTCTGAATTCAACGCTTGTGAAAAATAAAAGGAACGGCCCCTGGCCTGCCTGGGGTGTCGTCTTTGACGCTTTCTCGGAGCTCTGTGCCCCGAGCTGCCGAGCCGCAGCTGGGGGACAGGTGGGGGAAGGTCCCACAGCCAGCGACCTGTGACATCCCCTGGGCTAAGGAAGCTGCGCGATGTGAACCGATTATCGGTGCAGGAGGGTGGCGGTGAGGCAGCCAGCACGCAGCCTTGCCCATGACCCCGTCACCCAATCAGACGCCCTAGCTGGGAGCCAGCTGCCCGAAGGCCTCTGTGCGGACCCGCGGGACGAAAACAGAAATGATTTCCCTGCAGGCCAGGTTCTCAAAGTGCTGCTCCAAGGAGCTGTTCCAGACGCTGCCGAAGGAGGAAACACTCTCTTGCCACAAGAGGGGGCTCTTGGCCTACTTTGGGAATCCCGTCTGCTGACCAGTTGGGACTGGCGGGTGCGCTGAGGATGGTTAAACCCCTTCATTAGTGTGGGTCACTTCTTTAAGGAGCCACTCTCCTGCCTGAGACAGTCTAGCTCAGGTTTTAAGAAATAAACACTCAGGTCATAAATCGTCCAGAAAATCCCCGAGACCGTGGCGCCCAGAACCCAGAGCCCTCCTTATTCTGGGGACTCGTGGCAGCACTGAACTCTCCACTGGGGATGGCCTCAGGTCATGGGGGTGACCCCAGGGGGCATCTGGAAGGGTCTGCAGACGTTTTTGGGTGTCACACAGGGAATGCTGCTGGCACCTGGTGGGGAGAGGCCAGGTGCTGCTAAACCCCCCGTAACGCCCAGGACGGCCCCCCAAAGAATGGTCTCACCCAACACAACCACGTGCCGAGGTCGAAATCCAGGATTTGGCTGAGAAGAGCCGTTTTCTTTCTCGTGGGAAGACCTCACCTGGCAGGGGTGGATGTGAGCCGGTGTGGAAGCCTCGGGCATTCTCACCGCCCACTGGGGAAGTGGTGACCCCAGGACACTCTTGGGAGGGGGTGCAGTCTGCACCTGTGTCAGGGTCCGGGGACCCTGAGACTCACCCTCAGTGACCAGGCCTTCGCTGCTGGCTGAGCCAGGACGGGAATGGGTCCAGGTGAGATCCCCGTGGCAGCCGGCGGCCACGGTTCCCGGGACAGAGACCAGGATGGACGTGGAAGAGCGAGCCCCCACCCGGAAAACAGCAGCCACACCCTGCCCTCCCACGGAGCCTCTGAAGCGAGAGTGGGCCAGGGCGTGAATGGGAGCCTCCGGCGGGGAAGGCGGGTGCCAGGCAGCAGGGCACAGGGTGGGAGGCACAGAGCCGAGGACGGAGCCACAGAGACAACGCGTGCAGGCGGCGTCCAGCCCTGGGCGTCTAATGGTCCGGGCAGCAGGGTCCAAACGCTCATTATGCTCCGTCAGGCCCATTAGCATCCATCTCCACCCCCCACACCAGGCCTGTGAGCACAGGGGAGACCCCCCCCCCCCAGGTGGGCGGGTCCCTCCTCAGTCTCACAAGGCAGGGGGCGGGGCAGGCACTCGGACCTTCGGGTTCCGCCCCAAGGACAGGCCTTAAACTACAAGTTGCTCCTCCTCTTCAGCAGCTTCCCGGGGTCCTCCCCGGCACCAGCGTCGCTTTCCTGCTGGCTGGGCCTTTGGCTGCGTAAAGCATGGGAGAAAGGCCGCCTCAGAGCTGGTGCCTGACGCCGCCTCTGGCCGGGCAGACGCACACAGTAGGTGGTCCACGAGCATCCGGGGCACTAAGCCGGGGACCCCTGTGTACCTGAGCGATCCTGAGGGGTGCTCCCCAGAGGCAGGCTCGTCGTTGCTGGGCCCCCCCGGGTCCCCTCGGTCCCGGAGCGCAGGCTTCTTCCGTTTGGTCCTCAGGGGCTTTTCTGTGAAGACACAGGACCCAGGCTTGGCTGTGACGCAGGCGTGGCTGTGACCCGGGCGTGCTGTGACCCGGGCGTGGCTGTGACCCGGGCATGCTGTGACCCGGGCGTGCTGTGACCCGGGCGTGGCTGTGACCCGGGCGTGCTGTGACCCGGGCGTGGCTGTGACCCAGGCGTGCTGTGACCCAGGCTTGGCTGTGACCCGGGCGTGCTGTGACCCGGGCGTGGCTGTGACCTGGGCGTGGCTGTAACCCGGGCGTGGCTGTGACTGTGACCCGGGCGTGGCTGTGACCCGGGCGTGCTGTGACCCGGGCATGGCTGTAACCCGGGCGTGGCTGTGACTGTGACCCGGGCGTGACTGTGACCCGGGCGTGGCTGTGACCCGGGCGTGCTGTGACCCGGGCGTGGCTGTGACCCGGGCGTGCTGTGACCCAGGCTTGGCTGTGACCCGGGCGTGCTGTGACCCGGGCGTGCTGTGACCCGGGCTTGGCTGTGACCCGGGCGTGCTGTGACCCAGGCTTGGCTGTGACCCGGGCGTGCTGTGACCCGGGCGTGCTGTGACCCGGGCTTGGCTGTGACCCGGGCGTGCTGTGACCCAGGCTTGGCTGTGACCCGGGCGTGCTGTGACCCGGGCGTGGCTGTGACCCGGGCGTGGCTGTGACCCGGGCGTGCTGTGACCCGGGCTTGGCTGTGACCCGGGCGTGCTGTGACCCGGGCGTGCTGTGACCCGGGCGTGGCTGTGACCCGGGCGTGGCTGTGACCCGGGCGTGCTGTGACCCGGGCGTGCTGTGACCCGGGCTTGGCTGTGACCCGGGCGTGCTGTGACCCGGGCGTGCTGTGACCCGGGCGTGCTGTGACCCGGGCGTGGCTGTGACCCGGGCGTGGCTGTGACCCGGGCGTGGCTGTGACCCGGGCGTGCTGTGACCCGGGCTTGGCTGTGACCCGGGCTTGGCTGTGACCCGGGCGTGCTGTGACCCGGGCGTGGCTGTGACCCGGGCGTGGCTGTGACCCGGGCGTGGCTGTGACTGTGACCCGGGCCAGCGCAGCTTCTCGGCCTCACTCCAGCCTGATCTGAGTCTCTCGGGGCCTGGGATGCGCTCGGTACTCACGGCTCTCACACCCACTTAACGTGTCGGGAAACGGGCTAGGTGCCCTCCCAAGCCGCACAGCCCGTGTGGCGGAGTCGGGATGCGAACTCGGGGCCGCCAGGCTCCCTCGGTTTCCCGCCGGTTGATGGGAAGGCCCCGAAGCAGCAGGCACCCGAGAACAAAGCCCAGGACCCACACTGCATTTAAGAAGCCTGTGTCTCTTCACACACCCTCCCCGCACTCTCCAGTGGTCAGCAGGCTGCCACGCCCGGTGACCTCACTGAGTTGTCTGCAGCAGGGGGAGGAGGTAATCATCCCCATTTTACAGATGGGGAAACAGAGTCAGAGACCAGACGCAGCCGGTGAGCAGCAGGCCCAGGA
This sequence comes from Plecotus auritus, assembly GCF_963455305.1. Classification (NCBI taxonomy): domain Eukaryota; kingdom Metazoa; phylum Chordata; class Mammalia; order Chiroptera; family Vespertilionidae; genus Plecotus; species Plecotus auritus. The sequence continues at coordinate 245,284,896 of NC_137770.1, read as the reverse complement.
AGGGGAATCGCTGGTACATGGAGAGTAAGGGGGCCCCAGGGTGTCTTAACTGAGGCTGCTCATTTACAGATACAACATGAAGGCCCAGAGAGGTGAGTACGGTTCCCAAGGACACACAGCCAGGCAGTGGGAGACATGAGACTGGAGCTCATAACAGCCGTGGGCAAACTACGGCCCGCGGGCCGGATCCGACCCGTTCAGCTGTTCTATCCGGTTCTCTTGCTCTCCCCTCCGCTCCTTTACTTTGAATTTATATTAGTTCACACAAACACTCCATCCATGCTTTTGTTCCGGCCCTCCGGTCCAGTTTAAGAACCCATTGTGGCCCTCGAGTCAAAAAGTTTGCCCACCCCTGCCACAGTCCCAGCCTCCTCCCACGACCTACCTGGCAGTCCCCGCTTACTCGAAGACGGTTTGCTTTCGGCAAGAGGCACCCGGGCCAAGGCCGCCAGCTCGGTGATGAAGCTCTGCTCGGCTTCCTGAACGCAAAGCGAGAGGATCAGCGGGCCTCCCTCTCCATCCCTCCACCAGGACGGGGCTGACTCGCTCCGGGGCGCTGCGGGGAGTCCCCGTGTGGAGGAGAATTCTCCCGGAAGCACCCAGGGAAGCCAGGAGCAGGCCAGAGGCACCTGAGGGTGGGAGCTGACATGAGCCAGCTCCTGCCAGGTCACTGTCCCTCCTCACTCACACCGGCCACGCACTCCCATTCTACAGGTGGGAACCCTGAGGTGAGGGGCTCAGGGAAGGCCTGGGGTGAGGGGCTCAGGGAAGGCCACGGAGGCGGCAGCGGCTGGTCCAGGATCTCGCCTGCGTCTGCCTGACTCCGGTCTCCGTTTGTGACGCCAGCCCCGTGGTTGAACCACACAGACCTGGGTTCCACGATTTACTGACTGTGCGACCCTGGCCGTGACTCAGCCTCCCAGAGCCTCCGCTCCCCCATCTGTAGCTGGGATCCCCACAGGAACCGCCTCCTCGGCTGGAGGGCGACCTCAGGTGGCACAGGCGGCTCAGCCAGGGACGGAACCACAGACCCTCGGTTACGGAGTGCCTTCTGCATCCTCCCCGCTGTCACCACCGTCACGGCCACTCCGGCGGCGTGTGCTCTGCCGCGTCCGATACGCTCACAACTGCCTCCAGTATCTGACTTCCTTTAAAGGCAGCCCATTCGCTTTATAGCCGCCATTCATAACCACACGCCGATGAGGTTTTTCTGTGATGAGACGACCACGTGCGAGCACAAGCACTGAGCTTCCGGAATGTTCTACGTCAAGGACAAGCCTCCGTCCCCAGCAACACTGTCAAAGGGACTGGTTCGCCCTGACAGGAGCAGCCCACGTGCTGGCGGACCCCACCCCGGGACCGGCCCCTGGCTGAGCCGGGCGCTGCAGACGCGCAGGGTCCCCAGGCTCACAGGGGATCAGCGAGGATGATGCGGCATCAGCGGTGAGACTCAGCGGGGGCCGAGGGGTCCCGAGCGAGCCGAGCGGGGCGTGTGCCCCCTCACCAACACCCCGCCGCTGACCTGTGATCGCAAGGCCAGTTTTTGCTGTGCCCCCCCGCCCCCCCCCCCCCCGTAAGCCCTGCCCGCACCGTGCCCGCACCGCCCAGGCCCGCTTCCAAACTTGTACCTGCAGCTGCGTCTCCAGCTGCGCCTCCAGGAGGTCCAGGCCCCGCGCCCTCTGCTGCCACGTGTCCAGGCGGGTGCGCTGGTGGGCCGTGAACTGGGCCAGGAACCGTTTCTGCTGCGCCCGCATCCTGGCGGAGGGAACCAGGAGCATCGGACCCAGCGCGCACCTCCCCCGGGGCCTGCTGCATCCTGCAGGTCCCGGACCCACAGCTGCGGGAGAATGGCTGTGACCCTTGGCCACACGAGGGCCCCTCTGCCAACAGGCTGGCGGTTACGCAATCTCTCGGGCACATTCTTCCTGGATCCTCAGGATGGCTTGGTGACATCGGCAGGACAGAGATCAGAAAAGCTGGGGGCAGGAGAAGCCCAGGGGGCGGGGGTCCTGGGGTCTGGCAGCTGCGAAGTGGCTGAGCAGGAGGTGACGTCTTCGTGTGAGAAAACCATCTTAGCCCGGGTGGGGGCGTGCTCCTTGTTAACACTGCAGGATCGTCCCCCCCCCTCCCCCCCGCCTCGGGACAGGCGGCCCCTTTCCTGGGAAGCCGAGTCCCTCCGAGTGCAGGACAGAGCGGGGCCACTAGCCGGTCCCCGACCCGAGAAACCCCTCCCCCACCCCCCCCACCCCCGCTGCCGCCCTTTCAGGAGCTGAGACCTCCCCTGGCTGTGTGAACACCCTCCCTTCCTTGGCCTACGGTCCACTGGCCGCTGCAACCCCATCACCCTGCTTCCAGGATCTCTCTCTGCCCCTTCTCTGTCCTTCGTGCCTGAGTTGCTGAGTTTCTAGACCAGGGGTGGGCAAACTTTTTGACTCGAGGGCCACAACGGGTTCTTAAACTGGACCGGAGGGCCGGAACAAAAGCATGGATGGAGTGTTTGTATGAACTAATATAAATTCAAAGTAAAGGAGCGGAGGGGAGAGCAAGAGAACCTTCCGCTCTTTCGGCTCCGCGGGCCGGATAGAACAGCCGAACGGGCCGGATCCGGCCCGCGGGCCGTAGTTTGCCCACGGCTGGCCTAGACCTAAAGGCAGAAGCCGCCTTCGGCATCACGGCAGTGGCCCAGGAAGCGCACTGAAGGTGCAAAACGCCACCTCGCTTTTGCTTCACGCTCTTTCCTTTCATTCGCCTGGCAAACTCCTATTCATCCCACAAAACCCCGTCATCCGTTCACCCACCCCGCATGAACCCACCCATCCACTCCTCTGCTCACGCATAAAAGCATCTCGGGGCTGCCAGGTTCCGTGCTGGGTTTTGAAGATGCAGGTGTGAGTGAGAGACTAACAGCCCCTGCCTGCCTTCCCGGAAGCCCCCTCGAGCTGGAGGGCGAGGGATCGCTACGGGACACCTGGCTGTGACACCCCACACGTCGGTTGCCCTGGAAACCCTGCTTATCGCAGGTGGTGCTGGCTTGGCTTCCGTGGGGGTCGGCCACACGGTGTCCCCCACAGGCGTCCACGCCCTAATCCCTGGAACCCATGAAGAGGTTACGCCACATGGGAGCTGGCGGTCCTGAGGGGGGCATGACTCTGGGATTCAGAGAGGGCCCTGGGTTACCAGGTGGCCTCCATCAGCGGAGCCCTTAAAGCAGAGGTCTCTCCAGCTGGAGCCAGAGACCAGGTGGAAGAAGGCAGGGAGTCCCAGGTATGGCCGGGACCTGCTGCCCCGGATGTGGGGGAGCAGAGAGAGGCCTCTAGGCGGCCAGGGGACCCCCACTAACAGCCACAAGGAAACAGGACCTCGTTCTCCAAGGCAGGCCTGCTGCCTGGGGTGCCCTCCCGGAGCCGGCAATCAGGGCCCGGCCCGCCCACCCCTGGATGTCGCCATGTGGGTCTCGGGGAAGCGGCAGCGGCGCCCAGGCGTCTGACCCGCGGAACCGCGCGTCATCGGCCACCTGCGGGGTCTGTGTGGGTCCCTGTGAGGCAGCAGCAGAGACTCCGGCTGCCTGGCTTCCTGCTCCCTCACCGCGCTTCCTGGGGTCACCGCCCATAAACCACCCACCTCCCAATCCTCAAGCCCCGGCCGCTTCTGGAGGACCCCAAGGTATCGGGGAGAGGGGGTGCTATGTCAGCGCTGTAGGCGCCACCTAGAACTAGGAACGAAGCCAGGTCCACACCGGACGGCGCGTGCCCAGTGCCAGGCCCTGGCCGGCCCGTGTACAGCAGGAGGTGCCTGCAGGCCACGGGAGAACCATGACGTGCGGGCCGCGTGTGCCCTAGGGGGCCTCACCTCTGGTGGACGCCTTGGGGCGCTTCATGAGTTCCACCCGCCTCCTTGCCCTCCGATGGAGGGTCGCCGAGTTCCTGCTTTTTCCGCAGCTTGTAATTGTCCCTTCTCTCACCTACAACGGTAACACACAGCCGTCACGGATGTGATGGAGGGATCGACTCTGTGTCAGGCCGGGGGTGGGGGGCGGGTGCAGGCAGAGCATCAGTGACACCCCCCCTCCCCACCCCGCGTCTGCCCCGGGAGAGCTTGGAGGATGGATGCCCTGGCTTCCGTCACATAAAGGCCGCCATGCAGGAAAGCAAGCACGCTCTCCCTCCAACCTCTCAGGCCCAAGTTCCTGTCCCAGGAGGAAGGGAGGCATGGGAGAAAGATTTCACACTGAGAGGCCACCCCAAACGGCCACAGCCCACCCCAGAAAGGGGACGCAGGCCGACATGCAGAGCTGCGGGCGTGCAGACAGCGTTCCCTTCCTGGTGTGGGTGCTGAGGTGGGTGCTTTCCAAGGATCCGGGGAGTTTGGCCTCTGACGTTTGAGGTGCATGGGACCCTCAGGATGGCTTGGTGACATCGGCAGGACAGAGATCAGAAAAGTTGGGGGCAGGAGAAGCCCAGAGGGGCGGGGGTCCCTGGGGTCCCCACACAGACGCACACTGACCAACGCCTAACTAGCTGCCACGACTAACTAGCTGCCACGACTAACTAGCTGCCACGCCTAACTAGCTGCCACACCTAACTAGCTGCCACATCTAACTAGCTGCCATGCCTAACTAGCTGCCACATCTAACTAGCTTCCACATCTAACTAGCTGCCATGCCTAACTAGCTGCCACATCTAACTAGCTGCCATGCCTAACTAGCTGCCACGCCTAACTAGCTGCCACATCTAACTAGCTGCCACGCCTAACTAAATAGCTGTTGCACCTAACTAGCTGTGCCTAACTAGCTGCCATGCCTAGCTAGCTGCTTCACTTCCCTAGTTGTTAGTTAACTAGCTGCTACCCTTCACTAGTTGCCACACTTAACTAGCCACCACACCTGCCTAGCTGTGAGTTGTCCAACAGACCACCTACCTGGCTGGCCCTGAGCTGCTAGCCCTCAAAGGGGGGTTTAGCGGGGTGATCTCAGGGCTACGACATTGTACGTGTTTTAAATAAAAAGGAATTTCCAGAATGAAGGAAAAGATGATGTTAACGTGGTCGATTAAGCTCAGTGGCGTTGTTTCCATTCATTGACAGGGCAATCCCCACATGAGGGCTGGGGCATCAGGGAAGCCGGAAGGCAGAGCCGAGAGAAAGCATGGAGGGCTGACGGACCCCTAATCCCACAGATGGGGAAACCGAGGCCTCGGAAGGGGACGTGAGCACCCCGGTCCCGCATGTTCCAGTCCTGGCTGTCTCCCACCGGGCGAGACCCACCCTCACTCTGGGAAACCCCGGTGAAGGGTCCGCAGGGCTGGCATATTTCCGGGGATGTCCCAGATTTTATTGGAATCCAGGGTTCCAATTCCCAGGATAAGGGGGGACAGGCAGCTGAGCTCGCTGAGAGAAATCACATCCCAGGAGCCTGCCTCCGACCTGCTGCCCGTGCGTTCAGCGGGGCCCAGTTCTGACGGTGACCGGGGACAAGCCGAGCGCAGCCCTCAGAGCACTGGGGGCCTGTGCTGAGGCCCCGATGCAGGGAGGGATGTTACAAGCCGCGGCTTTAGTCTGGTATTACGCGGAGCCATTGCTGGTCGTGGTGACACGTCCATGCCGTTACCCAGTCACCACTTAGCCCGTGGGGAAAGCTCCCTGGTTTTGAACACATCGTACGGGCCACTGGCCTGTTCTCACTCCGTCCCTGTAACAGCTTGGATTGAGGACGTTTCCATCTCTCTGGCCACAAGGAAGCTCAGAGCCAGACCAGCCACCACTCAGTGGTACTCTGACGACACAGGTCCCGGGTACAGAGCCCACCCCACTCCATCTCACTGCGCTTGTCCCGAGCCATCGACTTTAACGTGCTGCATGCACACGTTTCTCTAAGTGCCTTTTAAAATAGCCTTTTAGGGACGAGCAGGGGACACATAAGGAAACGAAATATTAAAGAGAAGATTTCCAAAAATGAAATTGGAACACTCCGAGCTCGCCAGCTCCCAGCTGTGGGGCTCCCCGAGGTGCGTACCCTGCAGGGTCTCCAGGCGCTCCAGCCTGTGCTCCGCGTGGTCCCGCATGGCCCTCCCAACCTGCTGGTAGTATGCCTGCACCAGCCGACCGACACCCGCGCTGGTCACATACACGCTCTCCACGGCCGCCTCCAGCAGCGTCCTCTGTAGGAGGAGGGAAAGGACTTAGCAGGTCACACGCGGTCCCCACCTCCCCGGCCCTGGCTCTCATCCTCTCCCCGCTCCCAACCTGGACTGGGCAGGGAGTAGGCAGAGAGTGCGTGGATGGTTTAAACCAGTCGATAACATGGGGTTGGTCAAAAGTAGGTTTTCAGTTCAGTTGTTCAGCCCCCAGTGGGGAGCTGTGCAGGAGGCAGCAGGTCAATGACTCTCTCTTATCATTGATGTTAATAATAATCAGAAAATATACAAGAACTAGAGGCCCAGAGCATAGATTCGTGCACTGGTGGGGTCCGTCAGCCTGGCCTGCACCGTCTCGCAATCCAGGACCCCTTGGGGGATGTAGTAGTGAGCGAAGTGCCAGGCGGCCAGGGAGGAACCCAGGCCCAGGCCAGGCTGCGCGGGCGCTATGCCATTCCTGCTCAACCCGGCCCCCCTGTGCCTGCCACCGCTGCTTGGTAGCGCTGCTGCGGAGGCGGGAGAGGCGCTCGCCAGCTGTGAGCCCAGTGTCTGGCACCCGTCGGTCAGCTGAGCGGCATTCCCACAGTGGGAGCTCACTGACCACCAGGGGGCAGCTCCTGGGTTGAGCGTCTGCCCCTGGTGGTCAGTGCATGTCATAGTGACCAGTTGACCAGTCGTTTGGTCATCTGGTTGCTTAGGGTTTTATATATATAGACTAGAGGCCCAGTGCATGAAAATTCATGCACTGGGGGTGGGGGGTCCCTCAGCCCGGCCTGCCCCCTCTCACAGTCTGAGAGCCCTCAGGGGCAGGAGGCAACCCGGCGATCAGGGGAAGGCAATGCCCCATCACACCTCTGCTGCTGCCACTGCCGGTAGTGCAAGCCTCAGGCGGCCCTGGTTACCTGAGCCTTGGGCGGCCCTGGGCAGCTGGGCAGCCACCATCCGAGGCTTGCCTGTGCCTCGGGTCGGCCCTGGCCAGCTGGGGGGCTGAGGGCGGGTCCAGCTGCACCGTGCGCCTGCCACCCCCCTGGCTGGGCTGAAAGGACTGTGGGACTCCGGCGGGGCTAAGGGGACTGGGCGCCATGCATCTTGTGGCTATGGGCGCCGCCATCTTTGTGATGGTGTGATGGTCAATTTGCATATTCCCTCTTTATTAGATAGGATTGCCTAGTCGGTGTGGCTCAGTGGTTGAGCGTCGACCTATGAACCAGGCAATCACAGTTGGATTCCTGGTCAGGGCACATGCCTGGGTTGCGGGCCTGATCCCCAGTGGGGGGCTGTGCAGGAGGCAGCCGGTCAATGACTCTCTCTTATCATTGATGTTTCTACCTCTCTCTCCCTCTCCCTTCCTCTCTGAAATCAATAAAAAAAATATATAAAAATGTATTTAAAACAAAACAATCCTTAAAAAAAGAAAATATATGATCATTAATAACAACACAAGAATAAACTCTGTGTTTCACGGACTCGCACCTGTAAACCTACTTTTGCCCACCCTGTACTATTTTCCGTGGTCACGGATGGTCTCAGGCTGGTGGACGACCCTGGCCAATGAGATGCGACATTAGGGAAAGTCCACTGGGTGGGGCTTCCCTTTCCAAAGCCTCAGCAGAGCAGGTGTCCTCAAACTACGGCCCGCGGGCCACATGCGGCCCACCGAGAACATTTATCCAGCCCGCCGGGTGCCGCTGCCTGTCCTGCTTAGCAGCCGACTGGTCCCAAGCCCGCAGTGCACATAGGAATTTGTTCATAGTTTTTTTTTTTTTTTAAACTATAGTCCGGCCCTCCAACGGTCTGAGGGACAGTGAACTGGCCCCCTGTTTAAAAAGTTTGAGGACCCCTGGAGTAGAGACTTGGCCGTCTTCCTCCTCCTTGCTGGGATGCAGATGTGATGTCGGGAGGACCAGTGGCCGTTCTGAGACGACGAGACAACAAACTAACACGAAGAATGCGGATCAGAAAGCAAGAGCTGGTCCTTGGTCCCATCCAGAGCCTCTGAGCCTGGCCTCCCTGCCTCCCGTGGCCGGTTAGGTGGATGAGTGACTTCACTTATTGCGTCATTTCAGTAGGACTTGGTTACGTGAACCATATGCATTCCTCGGCGACACACCTTCTGACCCAAAGCAGGGAGGAGAGGAAATGCTGAGATGCTTATGGCTGGAGACGTGATGGCTGGGTACCCATCCCACCAAGGTTGCAGGTTACCATCCTTCAACGTAAAATAATGGGCACCCTCTGCAAGGCGAGCGCCCGGGTGGGGAGAGCAGGTACAGCGCCCAGGCGGCTGCTGTCCAAATCCGTCCCCTCGTCTGCCCCGTCCCCCCACCCCAATCCTTCTTGCCCTGGCGTGTCCCAGGGATGGGGCTGGCACGCACCTTGAAGTCATCCCGGTCCTTGGTCCGGCTCCTGGTGGCGGCGGTCCGTGCGTGCCCCAGCAGCGCCTGCCCCACAGCCCGCTCCATGTGCTGCTGCAGGAGCCGGCCCACCTCCTGCACCTCAGCCAGGAGCTGCTGCTGCAGCTGCAGCCGCGTGAGCTGCGCCTCCTCCTCCAGCCGGCCGGTCTCCTCCAGCACGCGGGCCTCCTGGAGGGACGGGGCAGGGAGAGGGAGGAGCCACGCTGCGGCCCTGCACAGGACCAGCAGGACCAGGACGTGGGCTCACCCTGCCCAGGGCCAGGAAGGTTGGGGAAGGGAGGGAGAAGGGCCAGAGTGTGGGGGCCTCTGGGCTTGCAAAACCCAGCAAAACGGATGAGCTAGGTGTCTGTTGAAGGTGCCTTCAACCCAAGGCATTTAGTGAGCACCAACTGTATGCCCAGTGCCGTCTGTAGACTATCACATACCCAAGCACTTCCGCATTCTTCCTGAACGCCGTGAGCCTGAATGTTAGGCGTGATCAGGACACAGAGGCTCAGAGATGTTAAGTAACTTTCTAAAAGTCACACAGCAGAGCTGGGTTTTTAAGCCAGATCCGATCTGAGTCTGGGAGGAATCTGGGACATCACCGAAGCCAAAGCGGGGCCTATGGGGCCCTGGGCTTTCCTCGTGCGAACACGAGTCAGAAGGAGGCGAGGGGAGTCAGAGCCAGAGCGCCTGCTTCTCACGGAGCCCCCTGGGCAGAGTGAGTGTGAGTGTGACCCTCGCCAACGGGCCAGAAACGCCAGCTGCTCCCATGGCTCCGTGGCGGCTGGGGTTCGAGTCCCAGCCCTGTAACTTACACATTCTTTCTGTGGACGGTTAAACCCTTCAGATGACAGGGCCCCCTTTTCCCAGTGATGACTGTGCCCACCTGCGCTCTGATTTCAAATGCATTTTCAGGACAATTCTCATTCGAGCATGCACTGGAGCCTTTGGGCAGCGCCCCGACGGGGCGGCCATCACCCTCCCCCCCGAGAGCATGGGGAGGCAGGGCTGGGCTTCTGGCTAGCATGCAGGAGCCTGGCGGAGACGGGCTAGGGCAGGGGTGGGCAAACTTTTTGACTCGAGGGCCACAATGGGTTCTTAAACTGGACCAGAGGGCCGGAACAAAAGCATGAATGGAGTGTTTGTGTGAACTAATATAAATTCAAAGTAAAGGAGCGGAGGGGAGAGCAAGAGAACCGGGTAGAACAGCCGGATCCGGCCCGCGGGCCGTAGTTTGCCCACGGCTGGGCTAGGGCCACGCAGCGATCTCACCAGGGCTCCGAGCAGCTGCCACTGATGCTCGTCCAGGCACTGGGAGGAGCCCTGCTCCAGGGCGTGCTGCTCACGCAGCTCCTGCAGCAGGCGCTTCTTCCCCGACAGCCTCATCTGCGCCAGCGCGGCGACGGCATGGCCGCGGAGGGCCAGCCTCCGGAGGGCAGAGCGCAGCAGCAGCTCGTGCCCCTGCAGGATGCACCGTGCAGACCTTGGGGGAGAGCGGGCGGGGCGGGGGTCAGTGCTCTTGGCTTCTCTGCCGGGGATGGTGACTTTTCTGTGCAGCTGCACAAACATTCTCTGGGTGTTTCTGGGTGAGATCCGCGTTGACGTGTTAGACGAATACAGCAGACTGCCCTTCCTCAGACGGGTGGGCCCTGTCTAATCAGTTGAGTGCTTGAAGCAGAGAAAAGGCCCTGTCTGCCCGCCTTGAGCTGGGACACCACCTTCCCCTGCCTTTGGGCTCAGACTGAGATACTGGTTCTTCCTGGGTCTCGAGCTGGCGGCTTTCTGACTGGGGCCGGCGCCACCGGCTCTCCTGGTTCTAGACCAGGGGTGGGCAAACTTTTTGACTCGAGGGCCACAATGGGTTCTTAAACTGGACCGGAGGGCCGGAACAAAAGCATGGATGGAGTGTTTGTGTGAACTAATATAAATTCAAAGTAAAGGAGTGGAGGGGAGAGCAAGAGAACCCTCCGCTCTTTTGGCTCTGCGGGCCGGATAGAACAGCCGAACGGGCTGGATCGGTCCGCGGGCCGTAGCTTGCCCACGGCTGGTCTAGACCTTCAGACTCGGGACGGGGATGCGCGTGGGATCTCCCGAGTCTCCAGGTTGCCAACCGGCAGATACTGCAACCTCGCAGCTGCTTTCTCCCCTCCTTCTGTCTCTACAGGTGTAGATGCACAGATACCTAGATAGCAAGCATCCTCAAACTACGGCCCGCGGGCCACATGCGGCCCACCGAGAACATTTATCCGGCCCGCCAGGTGCCGCTGCCTGTCCTGCTTAGCAGCCGACTCGTCCCGGGCCCGCAGTGCGCATAGGAATTTGTTCATAGTTTTTTTTTTTTTAAACTATAGTCCGGCCCTCCAACGGTCTGAGGGACAGTGAACTGGCCCCCTGTTTAAAAAGTTTGAGGACCCCTGGCTAGATAGCTAGACACACACACACACACACACACACACACACACACACACACCCCTCGTTGGCCCTGCTTCCCTGGAGAGCCCTAGTACACTGAGCTACCAGGAAATGTCCCAATAGTCACACCGCACTGTGAGAGGCGGGCATGCATGTCCCACCTTACGGGTGAGGACTGGTGTGGGGGTCACACAGGAGACAAGGCCCGCCCTTCAGGAAGCCGTACTCACTCTTCACTGAGGCCCCCGAGCCGGCCCAGCACGCAGTGGATGGCGCTCTCATGGTCGTCCCGCAGGTGTGTCTGCAGCACAGTGGACAGGGCGTGCTCCTCCATCCACACCTGGACCCCAGACAGAGGGACACGGTCACCTCGAGCTCCTCTCATCCATCATGGCTTTGTTGGAACCTGCCTTTTGTTTCTTGTTTAAAATCCTTCTCCCCTGATTTCATGAACATTCTCGCTTAGAGTTCCTTGTAAAGACTTAATGCATTTTCCTATTTGCATGGTAAAGCATTTAATACTAATTTTCTATGGTGTGAGGAAGGGATCTAGTGTTCTCTGGATAAATGGATACCAGTTGTGCCAGCACCCTTTGTTAGTGTTTATCTTTCTACTAGAAGCCCGGTGCATGAAAATTCATGCACTGGAGGGGGGTGTCCCTCAGCCCGGCCTGCCCCCTCTCACAGTCCGGGAGCCCTCAGGGGCGGGAGGTGACCTGGCAACCAGGGGAAGGCGATGCCCCATCACACCTCTGCTGCTGCCACTGCATGCAGTGCAAGCCTCAGCTGGCCTTGGTTACCTGAGCCTTGGGCGGCCCTGGGTGGCTGGGGGGCTGAGGAGACTGGGGGACTCCAGAGGCAGGTGTGCGGAGCGGCCGGGCCTGCCTGGGGACAGGCCCGGCCTTGCCACGTGCCTGCCACCCTGGTGGGGCTGACGGGACTGGGCGCTCCCATCTTCTGGCTATGGGCACCATCATCTTTGAGGGCATGGCAGTCAACTAGCATATTCCCTCCTTATTGGCTGTGGGCGCCACCATCTTTGAGGGCATGGCAGTCAATTAGCATATTCCCTCCTTATTGGTTGTGGGCACTGCCATCTTTTGTGATGGCGTGAGGGTCAATTAGCATATTCCCTCCTTATTGGTTGTGGGCTCTGCCATCTTTTGCGATAGTGTGAGGGTCAATTAGCATATTCCCGCTTTATTAGATAGGATGACTGGCCATCATGCCACCTTGGATCACGTGGTTTCCATAGATACGTAGTTTCCATAGATACGTACGCCTCCTTCTCTGCTCTTGTAGTCTGTGGTCTGTTCGTTTCTGCACCACACCACTTACTTCTCCGCTGCCACTCACAGCGAGCCTCGTGGTGCCAGGTCAGGGCCTCCCATGTTCTCGTGCACAAAACCGTATTAGCTATGCTTGGTTGTCCTTCCTTTCCTAGGGATTTTATCAAGCTTTGGAAAACAGCTTTTTCCCCTGGGTTTCCCTGTCATTTGATTGGATTACATCTGTGAAAACTCCTGAGGTCCAAAGCCATGTAGCTAAAACATTTAAAGAGTGGGGCAGGGACTGAACCTAGGCAGGTATTCATTTATCCAGAGAACACTAGATCCCTTCCTCACACCATAGAAAATTAGTATTAAATGCTTTACCATGCAAATAGGAAAATGCTAAGTCTTTACAAGGAACTGAAGGGATTATCCGCTGACTTCCTGTCCTGGGACAGGAGCGCTCTACAACCTTCCCGACCCCCGAGGGCTGAGGTGAAAGGCTGGCCACCAGGATCCTGCTCCAGCGTCCCCCAGGGCACCAGGAGGCGCTCAGGGAGCGAAACGCTCCTTATTCTCCCTAAGTTTCAAGAAGAGCAGACTCTGGGCCCGCTCTACAGACGCCGCACCTGCTGTTCTTGCTCCAGGAGGTCTTGGGACAGCCTCCACTGCTGTTTGCGGAAGCGATCCGCGTTCCCCAGCTGCAGGGCGGCGTCCTCCTGGGCCTCCCGCCTCACGGAGTCACACTGTGCCCGCGAGAGGCCCGTCACGCCCGGGAGCGTCTGCAGAAACAGGTCGTCCACCAGCGTCCGGAACGTTTCCATGGTGCTGCGGTACAGCTCCTGCAACCGAGAGCCACACGGCGGGCTCCCGTCAGACCACAGGTCGCCCAGAGGCCGAGCACAAGACTGGACTCGGAAGTGTGGATGCTCTCTGTGCGTGTGAAGGCCAGAGCCACTCAACACGTTCAGCAAGGAGCTGGGAACAGCACCGTTCAGTTTAAACGCACGAGTTAGAATTTTCAGAATTGAAGACTGTGGTCCAATTTTATTAACCTAACTAGAGGCCCGGTGCATGAAAATTCATGTAAGAGTGGGCCTTCCTTCCCTGGGCTGCTGGCACCGTCTTTCCTCTGGCACCCGGGACCCGGGCTGGCGGCACCGGCTTTCCTCTGGCACCCGGGACCAGGGCTTCCCTTCCCCCAGGTTGGCTGCAGGCACCGGGACCCTGCGTGGCTGGGCCCGGGCTAGGCCCGGGCTGGGCCCTGGCTTTGTCAGGAAGGACATCTGGAAGATGTCCAGTCTACCCAGTCTAATTAGCCTATTACCCTTTTATTAGTATAGATAATGATGAATAGGCTTAATGGCCGCTAGACGCAGCTAAAGAGAGAGTTGCTGAGCTGGAAGACAGATCAGGAGGAAATCCACTACAAAGTAAGGAGCGACTAGGGATGGGAAATATGGAGAAAATAAAGGCACAAAAGAGGCAATGAGAAAATCCCACATTTTTTTTTTTTTTTTTTAGTCCTCACCCAAGGATTTCCCCCCCCCCCATTGCTTTTCAGAAAGAGAGTAGAAGGGAGGGAGGAAGGAAGAGAGAGAGAGAGAGAAACATCGATGTGAGACTCATCGACTGGTTGGCTTCCACATCTGCCCCGATGAGGCAGGGGGTGAACCCGCAACCCAGTCCATGCTCTTGACCGGAATATGCACTTAATGGCATTACCCAAATCAATGCATCAATGCAATTTGACACATTAACGGTATCGAGCAGACAACTATCATAATGACTATGTGACCAGATGAGGAAAAAACATTTTACAAAATTCAGTGCGTGGCCTACGCCCTAACCACTGAGGAACACTGGGCAGGGCAAAAATCCAACATTTTTCATTGGAGTCTCCAAAGAAAGGAAGGGAGAGTGCAGGCAGAAGCAATATTTGACGTGATGATGGCTTAGACCAGCCTTGGGCAAACTACGGCCCGCGGGCCGGATCCGGCTGTTCTATCCGGTTCTCTTGCTCTCCCCTCCGCTCCTTTACTTTGAATTTATATTAGTTCACACAAACACTCCATCCATGCTTTTGTTCCGGCCCTCCGGTCCAGTTTAAGAACCCATTGTGGCCCTCGAGTCAAAAAGTTTGCCCACCCCGGCTTAGACATTTCCCAAAACTGATGAAAGAAATTTACAGCTGAGAAAACGAAGGTGTCATCTGCACAGTAAAAGAGAGAGGTTAAATAAATCACACACGTTTACAGATGAGGCCCTGGCACCTAGGATCTTAGCAAATTATTTTTTAAAGCGAATGAATGAGTGTAGAACCAGAATCTAGTAAACATAGGATCACTTTTTGCTACATTAATAGTAGATAAAATGGTCTTTAAGAAAAAAAGGGTGACTAGAAATAAAGGGGTTTACTTCATAATGCTAAAAGGTCTAACTCAACAGAAAGATGTAAAAATCTAAAATTATATGCACTTAATGGCATTACCCAAATCAATGCATCAATGCAATTTGACACATTAACAGCATCGAGCAGAAAAATATGATGACTATGTGACCAGATGATGAAAAAACATTTTACAAAATTTAATTTCCATGCATAAGAAACACCCTTAGCAAAACAGAAATGGAAGGAAACTTCCTTAATCTGAAAAAAACCCAAAACACTATAGCAAAATTATACCTAAGGGTGGAAACTGTAAAATAATATTAAAAGAATTAAATAAGACTGAAATAAATGTAAGGATATACCATGTTTCTGGATGGGAAGATTGACATTGTAAAGATGTTAATTCTAACCAAAAATATCCATAAATTACCAATGCTAATCAAATTGGTGGCTATATCAATAACTATGGAGAATATGGATTGAACCTACATATATTCTTTTTTAAAAAACCCTCAGCCAAGGACATGCTTAGAGAGAGAAAGGGGGGAGGGGAGAGAGAGAGAGAAACATCAATGTGAGAAACCACAACCTGGGTATGTGCCCTGATCGGGAATCAAACCAGCAACATTTTGGTGCACAGGACGAGGCTCAACCCACTGAGCCACTCCAGCCAGGCTACATACATTCTTTCACCCAACAATTCCGCTCCTTGGTCTCTTCCCAAGAGAAATGCATGTGCAAGTATATCAAACGACTTCTACAGGAAAGTTTACATCAGCAGAATGTGTAATAGTCTAAACTAAGAAGCCATACAAATGCCCATCAACAGTAGAATGGGTAAAGGGTGATATATTTATAACATGGGATAATACAGACCAATGAGGAAGAACGAACTGCTACACGCAACACGGATGAATCTCTTAAGCATAAAGCTGAGTGAAAGCAGCCTGGCACACAAGAGCACATGATTCCATCTATGTGTGTATATGTGTATACACACATGTACACACACACACACACACACATATATATATATATATATATAAAAGGCTAATATGCAAATTGTCCACTCTGGAGTTCGACCAGAAGAGCAGGAGTTCGATTGCTCGCTATGATGTGTGCTGACCACCAGGGGGTGGTGTGGAACATTGTGGGCAACAAGCAGCAGCGGCGGGGCGCTGAGGGAGCGAGGGAAGGAGGCAGCGGGGAGGCGAGGCCTAGGGACCCTACCCTGTACAAATTTCATGCACCAGGCCTCTAGTTTATAGAAAAGCAACGACCTGGTGTTCGTCAAATAAGCCAGATATGGGTCCTGTGAGCAGGGAGGGTCCTGGGATTGAGGGGTGTGAGGGGGCTTTCAGGGTCCTTGCCACGATCTTCATCCGGGTGGTTACAGAGATGGTGTTTAATAACCATTTGTTAGTCCGTACATCTGTCCTGCCCATTTATGGACGCGTGTTTCAATCCACAGCAGAAAATGGTTTGAACCGTGGAACTGGTTTACATCTTCCTCCGGCCGCTGCCGATCCCGGCTTTCTGCCGGTAGACAGATTTTTTTTTTTAAGTCGCTTCTCCTGCCTTAGACTCTGCCATTGCACAGCAGTGGCTGGGGACACGCCTTTTTCTTTTTTCCTTCATGACTGTCAAACCACAAAAATACGCTGTTTGCAAACTCAAGAAAAGGTGAACTCTGTAAAAGCGCCATGCATGGTCCGAGAACCCGGGCTCTTTCTGATGAGACAGCGCTGGGTCCTGCCTGCTCCCTGCCGGCACTTCCTCCGTCTCTGTCACAGGCTCCAACAGGCCACATGCCATGCTCCCGATTCACGCAGACATGTTTCATGTGGGAGACATGGATCTATCTGCGCCCGAAACAGAACCAAACTAACTCGTGCTGCTGCTGTGTGTGTGTGTGTGTGCGCGGGTCAGGACAGCCGGGCAGGGGGGGGGGGGGGGTGGGCCGGAGACTCGTGGGGAGAGAGGCTGGCCCCAGGCCTCAGCCCTGCACGCTCCCTCAGACAGAAGCCCAGGAGTCAGGCTAAGGCAGGAATTCCCTGACTTGGTGCCTTCACTGGTGTGCGGTGCACAGTGTGCAGTGTGTGGTGTGTGGTGTGCGGTGTGCAGTGTGTGGTGTGCGGTGTGCAGTGTGCAGTGTGCGGTGTGTAGTGTGCAGTGTGCGGTGTGGGGTGTGCAGTGTGTGGTGTGCGGTGTGCAGTGTGCGGTGCGCGGTGTGCAGTGCTCGGTGTGTGGTGTGCGGTGCACAGTATGTGGTGTGCGGTGCGCGGTGCGCGGTGCGCGGTGTGCGGTGTGCGGTGCGCAGTATGTGGTGTGCGGTGCGTGGTGTGTGGTGTGCGGTGTGCGGTGCGTGGTGTGTGGTGTGCGGTGTGAGGTCTGCAGTGTGTGGTGTGCAGTGTGTGGTGTGCAGTGTGCGGTGTGCAGTGCATGGTGTGCAGTGTGAGGTCTGCAGTGTGTAGTGTGCGGTGTGCAGTGCATTGTGTGCAGTGTGCGGTGTGCGGTGTGCAGTGTGAGGTGTGCAGTGTGTGGTGTGCGGTGCATTGTGTGCAGTGTGTGGTGTGCGGTGTGCAGTGTGAGGTGTGCGGTGTGCAGTGTGTGGTGTGCAGTGTGAGGTGTGCAGTGTGTGGTGTGCGGTGCATTGTGTGCAGTGTGCGGTGTGCGGTGTGCAGTGTGAGGTGTGCAGTGTGTGGTGTGCGGTGCATTGTGTGCAGTGTGTGGTGTGCGGTGTGCAGTGTGAGGTGTGCGGTGTGCAGTGTGTGGTGTGCAGTGTGAGGTGTGCAGTGTGTGGTGTGCGGTGTGTGGTGTGCAGTGCGGTGTGTGGTGTGCGGTGCGGTGTCCGCCTCTGCAGCCTGGCGCCTCGGAGCCATACTCAGGCAGGGGAGAGGCTCACACCTGCGCCTGCAGGTCTGTGAGGACAGCACCTGCTTCGGGGGCTGATTGCGATGATGACACAGCACCTGGCGCAGGGCCAGCTTTCTGCCCCGGGAGAGGGCACCTTCCTGTCCTCTAAGGTTGGGCCAATCAAATGATGTGGCTGTGCCGTGTGCCAGCGTGCAGGCTAGAGCTCCGACTGCGGTGGGAAACATCCCCGGGCCAGCCCACGGGCCTCGGGAGGACCGCAGAGGCAGGGGGAGCACGCTGTGCCAATCAGGCCCGGCCCGGATCCGCCGCCTCGGCCCGTGCACAGACCGTGAGCACGCGTCACTGTCGCTCCCAGCCACGGGGTTCCGAGGTGTCTTGCTGCACGGCATTACGTGGTCACGATGACGTGACCACCACCACGGCAGGGTCGGGGTCCCTTACAGCCGAGGGACGAAGGTGGCTCACGCTCCCAGCGTCAGAGGCTCACTCTGCACACGTCTCTCGAGCACTTGCTACGGGCTCTGTGCCAGGGACACGGCCGTGACAGGCAGACGTGGACCGGACCTCAGGGAGGGCACAGCCCCGCGTGGGGCAGGGGTCGCTATGACAAGTGCGATGGCGGGGAGGGTGGAAGCCCTGGGGCCTGACCAGGGAATCTGGTCTGAAGAAGGGACTCTTAACGGAGACAAGAATGAGAACGAGCGAAACTGAGGGAAGGGAGGGAACCGTGTTTCAGGCCGCGAGAAAGCACACGCAAAGGCGCTGGGGGAGGAGGGACGGGCATCTCTGCGGAACGGAGGGATGTCTGGGGTTGGCTGGGAGGAAGCAAGCACGGGACATGGCTCCGGATACGTGGAGGGTGGGCCAGGTCACGTGGGCCTGGGGGGCTCCGACAGGAGAGTAATGGGCCAGGTTGGGGAGGTCTCATGGATCCAAGTCAGCTGGGTCTCGTGGGTCAGGTCATAGGGGAGCATCAAAGACCAGCCTGGTGGTCACCGCGGACCAGGTGAAGGGTGTCAGCTCGGCCTGAGGGCTCCGGGCGGCCTTTTGGGGCGTTAAGTGAGTTCCTTCACGGGCTCGAGCTACAAGGAAGGCAGCTAAGAACTCCTAGGTGAGAAAAGCCAGCCGACATGCGCAGGGCCACACGATGGGAACAGAGCCAGAAAGGGCCCACACTGCTCTGCACCTGCCTCCCGAGCGACACCCCTCCTTGGCAATCTTGCGCCTCTCTGCAGGGCGGGGGGCTGGCTGGGGCAGTGACTAAAAGGGAGGAGGGGTTATCACCGTTTAGCACGTAGGGCCACGAAGGCACTGGCGAGTTTTACGTCTGCAGATGAAGAAAACATACATCAACGGCTCCGGCAGCTTTAAGTTAAAACAAAGAGCCACGTTCCCTTCGCCGGCGGCCACAGCGGTGGACCTGAGCGTGCCAGTCTGTATTTCTCAGGCTCTGCGTCCTTGGAGACGACCCGTCACCCTTTAACCTCGCCAAAGGACCAGGCAAACGGACTCACGCCCTCCCGCGCCACACGGACCTCCTTCCAGGGACCCACACGTCTACCATTCGCTCCTCAAGACCTGCTTCCAATAGACCACGGCCCAGGAAACCGTCGTCCTGGCATTCCTCCAAAACCCCATTTCTCTTCCTCTTTGGGAACCTACTGCTTCCTACCTGCGTTAGGCAAAATAAGGCCTCCCCAAGTCGCCCATGTCCGAACCCCGGAATAGGCCGCCTTACGCGTCCGACGGGGGCGGGGAGTGAACCTGCAACCCAGGGACGCGCCCTTGACCCTGGATGGAGAATAGGGTCCAAGAGATTTTACAGATGCCCGTGAAGCACCGAGACGGGAAAAGGACCCGGGGTCACCCAGGTGAGTCCAATGGAAGCACAAGGGCCGGCCCAGGTGAGAGGGAGGCAGGACGTCAGGCGAGAGGAGACGGGATGGTGGGCACCGAGGCGGGAGCACCAGGTCGCTGGCTCTGGCACGGAGGAGGGGCCACGAGCCCGGGCATGTGGGCGCCCCCAGCAGCCGGCAAAGTCAGGGAACAGATTCTCCCTCGGAGCCTCCAGCAGGAACCCAGCCCGCCGGCACCTTCCTTTTAGCCAGCGACACCCGCTCTGGACGCCCACCTCCAGGACCGCAAGGTAAGAGCTGTGTTGCCTTTCGCCGCCGAGTTCGTGTTCGTTTGCTGCCGCCGCCCTCGGGATGCCCAGCGTCCGTGGCGTGCTCCTTCCTCCATTCCCTCCTTCGTTCACGCATCCATTTTGACCTCCTGCCTCGCCCTTCGCTTGCTCACCAGGCCGCTTCTCCCTCCTCCTTGAATGTTAGGAGCCCCAGGCCTGAAGCCCAGGCTCCCAGCTGAGTTTCCTTAAACAAAACACCTTCAGCCAGGCGTCCTCAACCTACGGCCTGCGGGCCACATGCGGCCCGCCGAGGACATCGATCCGGCCGGCCGGGTGCCGCTGCCTGTCCTGCTTAGCAGCCGACGCGTCCTGGGCCCGCAGTGCGCATAGGAATTTGTTCATAGTTTTTTTAAAAAAAACTATCGTCCGGCCCTCCAGCGGTCTGAGGGACAGTGAACTGGCCCCGTTTAAGAAGTTTGAGGAGCCGAAACCGATTTGGCTCAGTGGATAGAGCGTCAGCCTGCGGACTGAAGGGTCCCGGGTTCGATTCCGGTCAAGGGCATGTACCTTGGTTGTGGGCACATCCTCAGTGGGAGGTGTGCAGGAGGCAGCTGATCGATGTTTCTCTCTCATCGATGTTTCTGGCTTTCTATCCCTCTCCCTTCCTTTCTGTGAAATATCAATAAAATATATTTAAAAAAAAAAAAAAAAAGAAGTTTGAGGACCCCTGCTAAGCTTTCACCGCTGGGCAGCCAAGAACTGACCTTGTTGAGAGAGAGGCCTGTTTGCCCTGGTTCCTGCGCGGTGACCTCCACGTTCTCGGAAGGTCCTCCCGGATAGGAGGGTCTCAGGTTACGGGGGGAGCTTGGGCCCCGGCAGGGAGCCTATGACAGTGATGTGATTAGGGTGGGGCCTCGGGCCACGAGCGATCAGCTCATCCCGCAGCGGGGCTGGGGGTTAAGGCCAGCCACACCGGTGGCCGACCATGTCTGTGTGACGGCGTCCCAGTAAAGCTGGACGCCGAGCTCCGGGGAGCCTTCGCGGTTGGCAGTGGCCGGTGTGTGATGTCACGCGGCGCTGCCAGGAGGCCAGTGCTGCCCACGCCTCCTGTGAGAGGACGCTGGAGGCCTCTGACTGGGCACTCGGGCTGACCCCGGTCTGTGGCTCCCGCGGCTGCCACCTGCCATGAGGACAGATGCGGTGAGTCCTTTATTTTTTTTATTTTTATTTTTTATTTTTTAAAATATATTTTATTGATATTTTACAGAGAGAAAAGGAGAGGGATAGAAAGCTAGAAACATCGATGAGAGAGAAACATCGATCAGCTGCCTCCTGCACACCTCCCACTGGGGATGTGCCCGCAACCAAGGTACATGCCCTTGACCGGAATCGAACCCGGGACCCTTCAGTCCGCAGGCCGACGCTCTATCCACTGAGCCAAACCGGTTTCGGCATGCGGCGAGTCCTTTAGAGCAGCGGTCGGCACCCTTCCAGCCCTCAGGGACCACTGGCGGGCGCCCGCTGCTTGGAGAACTGAGAGCCGCAGGGGGGCTTGGGGACTTGTGTTTGGTATCAGAAGGGAGCTTATTGTGGAGACTGTTTCTCTGTTTCATCCTCACCTGAGCATATTTTCCCCATGGCTTTTCGGAAAGAGCGGAAGGGAGGGCGGGAGAGGGGAAAGAGAGAAACATCAGTGTGAGACTCAGCACCTGGTTACCTCCCTCCCGAACGCGTCTGACGGGGGCGGGGAGCGAACCTGCAACCCAGGGACGCGCCCTTGACCCTGGACGGAGAATCGAACCTGAGACGCTTCGATGGGCGGGGTGGGCGGGCCGATGCTCTAACCACTGAGACACGGGCCAGGCTGTTGTCTCTGCGTTCTCTGAGGACAGTTCATTTCTCATTGTCCACCCCCGACCCCCGGCTCCTGGTGAGAACCGAGGCCGCGAAGCCTGAAGAGTGGGGGTCTGTTTCACCCGCTCCCCGGGGCCTTTCAGGAGACACCGCACGAGCAGGCCAGGCAGCAAGCGGGCCCCAGGGCCGGGTGACAGGGCTGGGCTCAGGAACCTCTCCATGAGCCGCGCCACCTGGGATTTAGCGGCATCCGTGTCAGCCCAGCTGGGACCTTACTGTTTGTTCCCAGGTCAGGAGGCAGCGGGCATTAGGAAAAAGGCTGTTCTCTGCAGCCTAGAACTGTGAGGCGGTCATCCGTTTACCTCACCGCCCCGTGCCCACCACACCACGACGGTGCCACACCGCCCCGTGCCCACCACACCACGACGGTGCCACACCGCCCCGTGCCCACCACACCACGACGGCGCCTCACAGCCCCGTGCCCACCATACCACGACGGCGCCTCACAGCCCCGTGCCCACCATACCACGACGGCGCCTCACAGCCCCGTGCCCACCACACCACGACGGCGCCTCACAGCCCCGTGCCCACCATACCACGACGGCGCCTCACAGCCCCGTGCCCACCATACCACGACGGCGCCTCACAGCCCCGTGCCCACCACACCACGACGGCGCCTCACAGCCCCGTGCCCACCATACCACGACGGCGCCTCACAGCCCCGTGCCCACCACACCACGACGGCGCCTCACAGCCCCGTGCCCACCATACCACGACGGCGCCTCACAGCCCCGTGCCCACCATACCACGACGGCGCCTCACAGCCCCGTGCCCACCACACCACGACGGCGCCTCACAGCCCCGTGCCCACCACACCACGACGGCGCCTCACAGCCCCGTGCCCACCACACCACAATGGTGCCTCACAGCCCCGTGCCCACCACACCACGACGGTGCCTCACAGCCCCGTGCCCACCACACCACAATGGTGCCTCACAGCCCCGTGCCCACCACACCACGACGGCGCCTCACAGCCCCGTGCCCACCATACCACGACGGCGCCTCACAGCCCCGTGCCCACCACACCACGACGGCGCCTCACAGCCCCGTGCCCACCACACCACGACGGCGCCTCACAGCCCCGTGCCCACCATACCACGACGGCGCCTCACAGCCCCGTGCCCACCATACCACGACGGCGCCTCACAGCCCCGTGCCCACCACACCACGACGGCGCCTCACAGCCCCGTGCCCACCATACCACGACGGCGCCTCACAGCCCCGTGCCCACCACACCACGACGGCGCCTCACCGCCCCGTGCCCACCACACCACGACGGTGCCTCACAGCCCCGTGCCCACCACACCACGACGGCGCCTCACAGCCCCGTGCCCATCATACCACGACGGCGCCTCACAGCCCCGTGCCCACCATACCACGACGGCGCCTCACAGCCCCGTGCCCACCACACCACGACGGCGCCTCACAGCCCCGTGCCCACCATACCACGACGGCGCCTCACAGCCCCGTGCCCACCACACCACGACGGTGCCTCACAGCCCCGTGCCCATCATACCACGACGGCGCCTCACAGCCCCGTGCCCACCATACCACGACGGCGCCTCACAGCCCCGTGCCCACCACACCACGACGGTGCCTCACAGCCCCGTGCCCATCATACCACGACGGCGCCTCACAGCCCCGTGCCCACCATACCACGACGGCGCCTCACAGCCCCGTGCCCACCACACCACGACGGCGCCTCACAGCCCCGTGCCCACCATACCACGACGGCGCCTCACAGCCCCGTGCCCACCACACCACGACGGTGCCTCACAGCCCCGTGCCCACCATACCACGACGGCGCCTCACAGCCCCGTGCCCACCACACCACGACGGTGCCTCACAGCCCCGTGCCCATCATACCACGACGGCGCCTCACCGCCCCGTGCCCACCACACCACGACGGCGCCTCACAGCCCCGTGCCCACCACACCACAATGGTGCCTCACAGCCCCGTGCCCACCACACCACGACGGTGCCTCACAGCCCCGTGCCCACCACACCACGACGGCGCCTCACCGCCCCGTGCCCACCACACCACAATGGTGCCTCACAGCCCCGTGCCCACCACACCACAATGGTGCCTCACAGCCCTGTGCCCACCACACCACGACAGTGCCACACCGCCCCGTGCCCACCACACCACGACGGCGCCTCACAGCCCCGTGCCCACCACACCACGACGGCGCCTCACCGCCCCGTGCCCACCACACCACAATGGTGCCTCACAGCCCTGTGCCCACCATAGCCTGTTGGGTGTCTCACCCCAAAAAAAAGGTGTGGGAAAGAGCCTGCCAGGCTGCACGGTGAGGTACCTTGTGAGCATCTCCCGTGCACACACACCCTCCCGTGCACGCGCACCCTTCCGTGCACGCGCGCCCTCCCGTGCACACACACCCTCCCGTGCACGCGCACCCTTCCGTGCACGCGCGCCCTCCCATGCACGCACGCCCTCCCGTGCACGCGAGCCCTCCCGTGCAGACACACCCTCCCATGCATGCGCACCCTCCCGTGCACACACCTTCCCGTGCACGCACACCTTCCCGTGCACACGCACCTTCCCGTGCAGACACACCCTCCCGTGCACATACCTTCCCGTGCACACACACCCTCCCGTGCACACGCACCTTCCCGTGCACGCGAGCCCTCCCGTGCACACACACCCTCCGTGCACACGCACCCTCCTGGACAGTGAGGAGGTGAAGACTCGGAACACTTTATGATGCCCACTGTGTGCCCACAGCATCGCCATGCTCCGCCATGGAAGCTTACCCCCCGGACAGTCCTGTGGAGAAAGCTCACTCCCCCGTTTTAACAGAGGAGACTGGCTGCTGACCCCCAAACAGACCGGCCCCAGCTCTCTCTGCAATGCCTCCCGGCTCCCTGCTCCCGGCGCTGCCCCTGCAGGCCGCTGTCTGCTCAGGCCTCGGAAAACAAGGTGTGTCCCTTTCGGCCTCTGGGGCCTGGGCCAGGAGGACGTGTGGTGCTCACACACACTCAGACCCCGAGGGCTCTCAGCCCGGCCCGCCTGGGGCCACGTACCTGGCAGAGCGCCACCGCGGCCTCGGTGGCCCTGAGGTTCTCCTCTTCCTCCAGGTCACTGCGCGTCACCCTCTGCCGCTCCAGGATCCCGTGAAAAGCCTGACAGTAAACAAAAGAACTGAATGGGACAGAAACATGCAGTTCCCCCTCCCCCTCCCCCCCAGACACATCCCCCCACCTGCCCGGCTCTCAGATCACAAGGCCGTTCACCTTGGTTTACATATGAGAAAAGTGAGGCACGGGGTCACGTGGCTTCTATGGCTTGCAGGCCGAGGCCACGGCAGGGGCCAGCGAGCCTGGACCCCAGGAGAGCCATGGACTGAGCTTGTGTCCAGCCAGGAGGAGGAGGTGCAGGCCGCCCTGACTGCTCTCTCCTGGACACAGGCCGCCCGGACAGCGTCCTCTGACTTAGCTGCTGACCCTGCCCAGGCCTGGGAGACCCGCCCAGCGGAGCCCTCGTCACGGTGTGCAGACCGGGAGCCAGGGATGCAGGCTCAGAGGACTCGGCCAAGGTCACTGGGTGGACCCACAGGAGGCCGAGACGTGCCCCCATCGGCCTGCTGGACGCCAGTGACAGGGCCTGAGCCACGCCAGGCCGGCAGGGTCGCGCGCACGGTCACCTGGAGGAGCTCCTGGGGGTTGGCGGTCAGCTGCGCCTCCGCCAGGAAGGCCCTGCGTTCCTCCTCCTGGGCCCGCGTGAGCTGCGCCGTGCCCTCCGCCTGGCGAGCCCGCGACGCCTGGACCAGCTCTTTGCCTCGCTGCACGAACTCTGAAAGGAAAATGAGCCAGGACGTCACAGGCGGCTCTCCCCGCAGAACCTCCCTGGCTTCTTCTGCCAGCCCCAAGAGGGGGCGCCACGGAGGGGCGAACCCCAGGTTATTTTAGTTTCATTATTCGGGCACGCGTGCTCCAAAAGGCCGGCGTCAGGCGCTCGGTCCTCCGAGCCCAAGGCCCGCATTATCTGGAGGGACCTTCCCCGTTGCGTTTCAGAGACAGCGGGAGGGAGGGAGCGGCGAGAGAGGCCTTAGAAGAGATGTGAACGCCCGCTCTCCGCCACGTCCTGCAGGCCAGGAGTGGGCCCTCCCAGGAGCCAAATCGCAGGCACACTGAGTTGGCCTTCCAGCTTCCAGAACCAATGTCTGCTGTCCGGGCCCCTGTGGTAGCATCATGTCACCGTGGCCCGAGCTAAGACACCTGGAGACCCCTGGTCCAACAGGATGCAGGCCAGTGTGGGCGTCAGAACCTGCTGGGGGACTCGACAAGCACACAGATGCCCTACAGACGCCCCAACGAGACCCATCGAGACCCGAGGGGCCCCAGGCACACACAGCCTTGGATCAGCACCAACGGGCTCTCGCCCAGGCTGTGGGAAAGCGGGCGCAAGGGGGGTACCCGCCCTGCAGGTCGAAGACCAGGTTGCTTCCTGCAGCCCCACCAAAAGCCGGACCCGGACTAAGCCCCGGGTGCCCGATGTCTTCAGCCCTCACCTGCCACGTCCCAGTCGGCCCAGCAGCAGGCGTGTGTGTGGGAAGCGGCCACGGTGGGCGCCCTCTCCTGCCATGCACACCTCGCCTGGCATCCCAGGGCCCGTGGCTGGTGCAGGGCTGCGGGCCCTGGGCACCTCCGCCCTCCTGCCCTCTGCACGTTCCTGGTGGCTCTGCCGAGAGACCCTGGGGTCTCCGAGAGCCGGAATCACCGACGAGGAAATGGAGCAGGAGAGCCCGCCAGGGAGGCAGCCTGTTTACCCCGATCTCTGGGGAAGGCACGCGAGCGCAGAGCACCTAAGGGACGGGTCCCCGAGGGCAGAACTGGGGCTCTTGCTGCCCCCAGCCCGGCCCCCATGGCCCCCATCCCGGCCCCCATGGCCCCCAGCACCGGCCCCAGGCCCCACGGAAGCCACTCACCCCTGCTGAAGCGCTCGGCCTCCTCCCAGAAGGCCTTGTGCTGCTGGGTCAGCAGCTCCTCCTTCTGCCGCCCGGACAGCCGGCCCTGGGCGGCCAGCAGGTCCAGGCTGCGGGAGATGGCGGCCAGCCGGCACTTGGTCTCCTCCTGGACCTGCAGCCTCAGGAACTCGATCATCTTCGCCATGTGCGCCCGGCCCATCGTCCTCTCCAGGAGGTCCTGAGGGCAGAGGCACCAGACGTCAGGTTGGGCCATCTTGGGGCGGCGCTGGGCCACGGGCTGCGTCCTGGCCCCCGACCTCGCTGCACGCCGAGCACAGAGGGCGTAGCTCCCCGCTGAGCCGCCCGTGTCTGCCTCTCAGATGGGGACCCCGTGGCCCCTCGTGGGGACGTGGCGAGGCGGACACGGACAGCACATGCAAAGCGCCTCGTACATCCTGAGTGCTCCCCAGAGGTCACTCTTCCGGGAAGGAGTTCAGCACACGCCTACGATCCAGGAGGAAAGCCGCCTTTCTCCCAGCCCTGCCTCCCGCAGCCCTGCCCAGGAACAGCACAGGGAGAGTCAGGGTCACAGGAACCAGGGCTTCTGTGCTCAGAAGCCCCGGTGCTGGGACTCGGAGACTTTGGTGGCGATGCCCGGTGTCAGACCTTAGAACCGCCCACCTCATCCTGCCGCGTGGTCGTTACTCAGGGCAGGACTCCTGGGAAAGACCCCCCACCCCCCACCCCCCACCCCACGCAGGAAATGAGGCCTACAGGGGCGGGGCCCTGCAGGGCTGCCTCACTGGGCCTTCTGTCCCAGAGAGCGGATGCTCAGTGAATGGGGCCGTCGAATGAGAGTGAGGACGCCGGCAGAGCGGCGACACCGCGCTGGCCACGTGGACATGGGAGAGCTGCAGGGCTGCGTGCTTCCCCACCTCGCCATGGCGCCACCCGCCACCCGGCTCAGGAGGCCCGAGCCAGCCCGGCCCCTTCACCGCCTGCAATCCTGCCCCGTTCAGATCCTCTCCCTATCGCCTTCCCGCCGACGCAGTCACTTCTGCGCTGGGACCGTGGCACCTGGTCTCCCAGCCTCCACCTGTCCCCTCACACTCGGCCCCGCGTGGCAGCGGGCCTTTCTGAGATGCAGACCTGGCTCCTGAGTCCCCTGGCCCAAACCCTCTGGTCACTGCCCCCAGACCGCGTCCAAACTCCCAAGCACGGAGCAGATGGCCTTCAGGACCAGCCTGGCCTCGTCCCCAGCCTGGCCCCACACACCTGCCGACTCCTGGCCGCCCAGAACACGGGCCTGCAGCTCCGCCAGGCCTTTGCACATGGGCCTCCTCCCGGGCCACTGCCCTGCCTCCTCGTACGCACTCCGCGGCCTGGCCGGGCCCTGCTCGCCCAACAGGCTCTGATCCTCCCCACCCCATCCCCACTCTGTGCTCCACACCCATGGGCTCCTGTCTTTAAGGAACCGACTGGAGAGCCCGGACGCCAGGGGTGTATCTGAGACACCCCCAGCCCAGCCGGGCCTCACTGTGGCTGAGCTGCACCGGTGTGGGTTCTAACAGCGTGTGGACGGGGCATGGATAATGATCCCCCAATGCTGGACCAGGACGCTGAGGTTTATCCCGGAAGGCCACATCACTAGCCCAGGGGACAGTGGCTTTGAAACACACCAGCCAGCAGTCAGCGGGCCCATGGCCACTAGAGGGCGCAGGAGGATAAGCGCCAGGTGCCCTGTGGCCTGGGAGGCTCTGCCAGGGCCCAGGCAGGGCGGCCGGCCGGGACAGCCACCTCTGATTTAGCTCACTGAGGCCCTCCAGGCTCCTAGTGACAGCACAACCTGTAAGGCCTCTTCCAGGGCTCTGTTCTGAGAGTCCCCGATGCCAGTGCCATGTTCCAGGTCCACCTGCCCAGGTCCAAATGCTCAGACACCAGCCCGAGAACGGAATTCCAGAGTTTATCAACAGCACATACTAGACACGTCACGGGGGGACACGCGGGTGCAGGGAGCTAACCGGCCCCCTTTCCAGGCAGCACTGAGGTGCCTTGTCCATTCTGCCCGCCGACAAGTGGCCGAACACGTGCTCATTTCCCACGTGAGCTTCTGATCAACGTCCTGTGTGATCGCCAACACTCCAGAGCAGAGCAGGTGCTACTCCGATCCCATTCTACAGATGGTGAAACTGAGTCACAGGGAGGCTGAGTAACTGCCCCAGGCAGCACAGCTAGGAAGTGGCAGGACTGTGGTCTGTGCTCAGGTTTCTGGCTCCAGTCTGCAAATTGGTTTCTGTAACACGACGCGGCACATAATAGGTGCTCATTAAGTGTTGGCTGAAGGAATCGCCGACTGAGAACCCGAGTAATTCATCCCCCTCTTCCTACTTGGCAGTTGCTGGCCAATACTTGGCCAACACTGTTTTGTTTTGTGTATCTGCATCCATATCCTGCTGACAGGATAATAATTAAAGAATAAAGGAGAAAAGGAAAGCTTTTTCCTTTGATGAGCGTCCATATCGGCAGCCTGATCAAATTAACATCCAGCTCCAAGGGGCTTGGACGGCCAACCGGAGGCTGGGGGGCGGCTCGGCCACGCGTGAGGCAGGGTGGGCCCAGGTGCGTCACAGCCGGCTCCTGGCTGCCTCTTCCAGGCGCACACGGGGACTGTGTACAGGACGGGAAGCACACCGTGTTCTCCAGGGGCCGTGTGCCCTGGGCGTCTGTTAACGTGCACCGTGGATTCGGGCATGCGTGGATTCGGGCATTCGGGGATGCGGAAGTCGCTGGTCTGCAGCCACACTCGGGGGCAGAGGGTTGTGGAGAAGTGGCAGGAATCGCTCTGGCTCCTCAGCACCTGCTCCGCGGGTCTGAGAGCTGAGTCTGCGCTGGGGGCAGGGCGGCCACTAGAGGGTTCTGAGCCGCGTGTGACCTGGGCAGGTGCACAGGTCTGAAATGTAGCCTACAAGTTCCCAAGGCCAGAGGGAGGGGAGACGGGTGCGTAGTGACCCGGGCCTTGCGCACAGCAGGTGAGCCCCAAGCCTCCACCCTCTGGTGATGAACACCGAGAGCTTCCCTGGGCCTGCCTGTGACAAGTCCCAGGACCCCTCTTATACCCAGAGCAGCTGGAGCTCCGAGAGGGTGAGTAAGCAGTCCCAGGTGACACAGCTTCCAGGGGCTGGGCCTACAGGTTGCGATTTGCAGCTTCTTCTGGCCCAGTGGCTTGCATCCCCGGCTGCACATGCGAATGGTTTGGGGAGTTTAAACCAGCAAAACCGGGGCCTCTGCTTCAAACCAGTCAGCCTGGGCCTCTGGGCAGGAGGCCAGGCACAGACTTTTTGGGGGGCTCCCTCGGTGACTCAGGAGGCAGCAGGAGAGCAAAGCAAAGCTCCACCCCCCCAGCGGGCGTCAACCCTGACTGCTCCCCGGGGTCACCGGAGCTCTAACCCCAGGCGGTTCCCTCAGGCTCTCGGGTGGGGACGCACCTGGGACCCCAGCATCAGGGCCTTTTAACACTCCCGGGTCATGTCAGTGTGAGGCGGGGGTGAGACACAGTGCTCTGTGCTGTGCGACATGGAGCTGGCCGACATCTCCACAGCTGGGATGGAGGGATGGAGGGATGGAGGGATGGAGGGATGGGAGGGAGGGAAGGAGGGAGGAAGGGAGGGAGGGAGAAAGGGAGGGATGGATGATGAATGGAAGGATGGATGATGGATGGATGGACAGATGGGTGGGTGGAATAGAGGGAAGGAAGGGAGGAAGGGAAGGAATGATGGGATGGAAGGAAGAAAGGATGGAATAGAAGGACTGGATGGATGGGTGGTGGACGGATAGATGGATGGGATGGAAGGATAGATGGATGGAAAGAAGGATGGATGGATGGGTAGATGGATGAAAGGATGGATGGATAGGATGGATGGGTGGAAGAAAGGGAGGAGGGAAAGAAAGAAGGAAGGGAGGGAAGGGAAGGGAAGGGAAGGGAAGGGAAGGGAAGGGAAAGGGAAGGGAAGGGAAGGGAGGGAGGGAGGGAGGGAGGAAGGAAGGGAGGGAGGAAGGAAGGAAGGGAGGGAGGAAGGGAGGGAGGAAGGAAGGAAAGATGAAAAGAAGGAAGGAAGGAAGGAAGGAAGGAAAGATGAAAAGAAGGAAGGAAGGGAAGATGCAAAGAAGGGAGTAAGGAAGGGAAGGAAGGAAGGGAGGGAGGGAGGGAGGGAGGGAGGGAGGAAGGAAGGAAGGAAGGAAGGAAGGAAGATGAAAGGAAGGAAGGAAGGAAGGAGGGAGGGAAGAAGGAAGGGAGGAAGGAAGGAAGGGAGGGAGGAAGGAAAGGAGGAAGGAAGGAAAGATGAAAAGAAGGAAAGAAGGAAAAAAGGGAAGGAAGGAAGGGGGAATGAACAGGAAGAAGAACTGGGTGGAAGGGTTGAATGGGTGATGGGAGGACAAATTCATCGCTTTTCTCTGGGCTCTCTCCCCATCCTCAATACGAAGGTGTGTAACTGGCCAATCTCTACAGCACGGGGAGCTTCCGATTTCATCTCTGTGTAAACCTCCGTGCCCCTCCCGGCCCGCCCGCCCGCCCGCCCGCAGTACCAGCGCCTGCAGGTCCTGGGAGTCCCGCAGCAGCCCCTCCGCTGCGCTCATTCTGGCCGTCAGCGCCGCCCCGAGCTGGCGCGCTCTGGCGCTGGGACACTTGAACTGGTCCACGAGGCAGTGCTGGACGCTCTCCATCTGCCTCCAGAAGGCGTCCATCTGGGAACGAGAACGGGAGGGGCGGAGACTCGGTTAAGAAAGCTGGAACGCCGTGCGGTTCAGGCCCACGTGGTCAGGCGTGGGAACCGCCATCCACTGCTTATCACAGACGAAGATTCCCAACCGGTTACACCTCGGAGCACTGCATCTCGCAGCGATCACACGCTAGAGGTCCCTCCTGTTCCACGGAGGGAACAGCAGTAGCGGCGGACCCGGGACCTCCCCGCTTAAACACGGAGAGACCAGCAGGCTGAGTCCTGCCGGCGGGGACAGGGGCGTGGATCCCAACGCCCTCTAGGGCGCTTCCAGAGCTTTCCAAGGGACTGATGGGACGTGTCCTGGAAATAAAAGCACCAACGGCATTTAAAGGTGAGTTCTTGCCCCCAAAGTACCAAAGAGAACGCGGCAGAGACGATGCTGAGCGTGGAAACGTCCTCCTGGACACTCGCTTTCCTGCCCCATCTCGTCAGGCGCGGCGCCGGGACGCTGAGTGGCTGCGAACGTGGGGCTTCGCGCTGTCTCTGCGGCCTGAGAACCGAGGACAGCGATCCTGGAGGCTCAGCGACGCCTTTTGCTTTATGACGTGCAGGTCACGCGCGGCACGCAGTTTGCTTCCAGATAAAGTACAGATGGAGTGGACGAGGATGAGGGCCAGGCGCAGGGAGGTGGACCCTGGTCCCGGGTCCCGGAGCGAACGAGTGGCAGAGGCAGCTCCCAGCTGGGGCTTCTCCTTGGCGCCCCGTCTCTGACGCTGAGATGGACTCTTCTTGCTGGGCAGGCATGGGAGGGGTCAGGGGTCAGGGTTCACACTGAAGCTCACACTGACCTTGCTGCTATGGCTGAAGGTGGAGAGACATGACAACCTGAGGCTCGCTTCACCCTGCCGCCGTCTCCAGGGCCGGCTCAGCCAGGACGGAACAGCACCCGAGGCACTGGCGCCTCTTCGGAAGTTTGGTGCCCACCTCGGGCCTCCGGGCAGCTTGGCACACCCTTCGCGGCCCCGTCCGCAGCTCATCCCATCGGACCCCGCCCGCCACCCGCAGGCTCACACCTGCTGTCCCCTCGCCCATCAGACGACCTCTCCGCCCACCGTCAGGGACGTGGATGCTCGTCCACGAATTCCTGCCCAGGATAGAGCACACGTCCACCAGCCTGCGCTTCCTCTCCACCCCGGGAGCCAGGACGCTCCGCCCGTCCTTCTTAAAAACCTCCGACGTCCCCGGGCGTCCGTGACACGAGTTCCTCCTGGTCCCCCAGGTCCCCCTCCGCCTTCTTGTGGTGATTCTCCTTCACCCGTGCTCCTCGCTGTGAGCAGGATCCAGGCGCTTCTCTGCCGTCCTCCACCCGGTACTGGGCCCGGGGCGTCTCCTTCGTGGGTCACCAGAACTTCGCAGAACCTTCCGAGGACTGCGAGCCCTCTCCTGAGCCATGCATCCCCGGACTCCAGGCTGAGACCCTCCTGCACGCCGCCTTCCAGAACGTGCTCGCTCTCCGTCCTCCCCCCTGGGCCTGGTGCAGACCCGGCCCCCAGGCAGCTCCGGTGGTCACGCCGGCACTCACCATCTCCCTCCCAGCCTGTTCTCACCTGGGCCCTTATTTCTGTAGAACTCACCTCTGCACCCTCTCCCCGCCCCCAACCTCACTATATCCCACCCTATCGCTCCCACTTCTCCTTACCCCTCCACCCCGCCACGAACGCCTTCATGAAGTCCCACTGCACGAGCCCGTAGCTGGCACTGGCCTCCACACAGCAGCCTGCGCAGCCTTCTAAACCAGAAGGGGACCCAGCACCCTCTGCGGCAACCCTCCGCAACTCCCCCTCCTGGGTGAGAGCAGGGCCCTCGTCCAGGCTCTGCTCAGCTCCAGGCCCTGCTCAGCTCCAGGCCCTGCTCAGCTCCAGGCTCTGCTCAGCTCCAGGCCCTGCTCAGCTCCAGGCCCTGCTCAGCTCCAGGCTCTGCTCAGCTCCAGGCCCTGCTCAGCTCCAGGCCCTGCTCAGCTCCAGGCTCTGCTCAGCTCCAGGCCCTGCTCAGCTCCAGGCCCTGCTCAGCTCCAGGCCCTGCTCAGCTCCAGGCTCTGCGATGGCTCCAGGCTCTGCGATGGCTCCAGGCTCTGCGATGGCTCCCTCTGCCCGTTCCACCGCTCCCTGCTGCCTTCTCTGCCGCCCTTGGGCCAGCACCACACCTCCCGCAGGCAGCCTCCGCCACCCTTTCTTCCCCGAAAACTTTCCTAACTGACGGTGAGACAGTTCCTCTCTCCCCTGCGCCTCAGCGCTCCTGAGTCCCCGTCTGTCACACCTGAAACCCAGAAAGTCCTCATTTGCTCACCTGTCATCGCCCCCCAACAACACCCCCCGCACCCCGCTGGCATGAGCATCTCTCGGGCAGGGCCAGGTCTAAGTTCATGGGAATCCCTGTCGCCAGCACAGCACCTGGGCGCCATGGAAATGTGTGTTTAAGACATAATACATGAACAGAAAAAGCAAAAAAGAGAGAAATAGCTGAAGGAAGCCCTCCTCTCTGGGACTTAAGACCTGCTTTTAGGAGCGATGCCCAGGGGGTGAGGAGCTGGCAGCAGCACCCGCTGCACCCACACAGGGTCAGAGCAACCTCCGCTTTGAATGAGACGAAGGTCGATCTGAAACGTCAGCCAGGGGATTGGTTA
This sequence comes from Plecotus auritus, assembly GCF_963455305.1. Taxonomy (NCBI): domain Eukaryota; kingdom Metazoa; phylum Chordata; class Mammalia; order Chiroptera; family Vespertilionidae; genus Plecotus; species Plecotus auritus. The sequence goes on along the minus strand of NC_137770.1, from coordinate 245,251,043 downwards.
TGACAATAAAACGCCTCCCTCTGAAAATCCTGGCCCTTAACGACACCTGTCCATCACTCAATTCGGAGGCGGATCCCTGCCTCCGGGGCCGACCCAGCAGGGAATCCCGGTATTAAACACGGTTCTAGGCGCATCCACTCTCCCCAGTGGGACTGTCTCGAAACCACGGCTTTTACGCAGGAAAAAGTTGACCACGTACGTTCTCGATCAGCTGCTCAGAGTACTCCCTCTCCTTCTTCTCCACGTCTGCCAGCGTGATGTACTGGGAGTCACCGGTGCCCAGCGTCTCCGTGTCTGACAGCCTGACCTGAAGTCCCTTTTCTAATTCCTCCAAATCCTGCAAAAGGCAAAAGAAAGGAAATGAAGAACATGTTGAATGTGTCTTAAATTCTGGAGAAAGAAATACCTTTGTTTTTCACGTTCTCATATAATATTTCTTACCCCTGGGAAATATGTCTTAACCATAATTCAGTGCTATGGGTGTTGTCCTATTTAAGGTTTGATGATAGAAACCTATTTTTCTCCTTACACGTAGAGCCTCGAGAACGATGCATTATTTTCTCCTATAGTACTCATCCCTCCACAAAAAGTAGACCAGGCGTAGAAAGCAATGCAACAGCACCTCTCAATCCTTCTGCAGCCCTGGGAAATCATATATTTAAAAACGCCCCGAGCCTGAACAGGAAGTCACGTCCATGGCGACTCTCTTGGGCAGAGAACATGACCGACATTCTTCTCTGCCTCCAATATTTTTCCCATTTTAGTCCACATTGTGATTTTTACATCTGTACTCATGTCTGTATCTCTGTATTATGTTAAAAGCGTATCTTACCTAATAATAGACAAACTTGTAAATTGACCATACCTCCGCTACGCCCATAGCCAATCAGAGTGAGTATGCAAATCAACCCAACAAAGACGGAGGTTATTTTGCATACATAGGCCCCAGCGCCTGGGTCCCGGTAACATCCTGGCACCCAGGTCACTCTGAGGTAGGCCCCAGCGTAGGCCCTGAGCAGCCTGGGAAGGGCCTGAGCCAGGGGGCTCCTGGGTAGGGCCAAGCCTGCGATCAGAGCCAAGGGGGCAGGGGCGGAGCTGGCGATCGGAGGGAGCTGGGGGTCCCCTACCCAGGGCCTGAGGCTTTAGGCCTGGTCAGGGGTGGAGCTGGCGATAAGAGGGAGCTGGGGGTCCCCTACCCAGGGCCTGAGGCTTTAGGCCTGGTCAGGGGTGGAGCTGGCGATAAGAGGGAGCTGGGGGTCCCCTGCCCAGGCCTAAAGCTTCAGCCAGAGGCTTTAGGCCTGGGCAGAACCCAGCCGGCGATCGGTGTGAACTACAGAGGAAATACCTTTTCTTACTGCTCATTGGCTAAGCTCCCTGTATGCCACTGGTAATATTCTTAGTAACTTGGGTATAAGAATCCAAAAAGGTGATCTAGGGTTTTCCCACCACACTTCTGGAGAAAAAAACAAAGGTCTGCTGCTGGTGGGCTAAGAAATGCCATATCCTGCCCTAGCCGGTTTGGCTCAGTGGATAGAGCCTTGGCCTGCCTACCGCAGGGTCTGGGTTCAATTCTGATCAAGGGCATGTACCTAGGTTGCAGGCTCCTCCCTGGCTGGGGCCCAGGTCAGGGCTCATGCAGGAGGCAACCAATCAAAGTGTTCCTCTCACCTTGATGTTTCTCTCTGTCTTTCCCTTTCTCTTCCACATTCTCTGAAAATCAATGGAAACATCTCCTCAGGTGAGGATCAAAAAAAAAAGAAAGAAAGAAATGTCATATCCTATGAAAGACACATCTTGAAAATGCCTAAAGAAAGCTGTTATTTTTTCATGGTGAAGGGACTGGAGTCCGTGTTGATGAAAACACCTTGGTGGCTGTGGTGACTGGCAGTGGCTGCAGCAGCGGGGTGATGGGGCTGGTGCCTTCCCCTGATCAGCCCGGTTGCCTCCCACAAAGGGAGGCCAGACTGCGGCTTAGGACATCCCCTGAGGGCTCCCAGTATGTGAGAGGGGGCAGTGGGACATCCCCTGAGGGCTCCCAGTATTTGAGAGGGGGCAGGCTGGGCTGAGGGACCCCCCCACCCCCAGTGCACAAATTTCATGCACGGGGCCCCTAGTCTATATATATAAAACCCTGAGCGACCATTTGACCAGCCAGTAGCTATGACACTCACTGACCACCAGGGGGCAGATGCTCAATGTAGGAGCTGCAGAGCTGCCGTGACTTGGCAGTGGTGGTTCTCGGGTGATGCACCCAGAACAGAGAGAAGGGAGCCCGATTCCGGGGTGTGTCACCCGAGAACCTCCCTCTCGCAATCCAGGACCCCTCAGGGGATGTCGGAGAGCCAGTTTCGGCCCGATCCCTGCAGGCCAGGCTGAGGGACCCATCGGTGCACGAATCTGTGCACCGGGCCTCTAGTATTGTAATAAGCTATTGTCCAGTTACCTGGAAATACAGATTGAAGACTTACGTTTTCTTGTTTTGAAAGAATCTTCTGGTAGAATTCGTCATCAGGCTTCTTTCTTGGAAGGAGGTCAAGGAGGCACATTTTAAAAATCTGAATAAACATCTATTGCCAAAGAAGGAAACATAACAGAAATAATGGTTTAAACAACAGTATCTCCCTCCCTCCTCTCCTTCCCCCGTCCTCCTGCTTCTCTCTCCCTCTCCCTCTCCGTGTCTCTGTCTGTCTCTTTCTCTGTCTCTCTCTCTCCCCGTCTACCTGTCTGTCTCTCTCTCTCTGCTTCTTTTCTCTCTGTCCCTCTCTCTGTCTCTCCTGTGTCTCTGACTCTTTCTCTGTGTGTGTGTCTCTCTCTTTCTGTCCCTCTTTTCTCTCTCTGTCCCTCTCTCTGTCTCTCTCTCTCTGTGTGTGTGTGTGTGTGTGTCTCTCTTTCTCTCCTCTGTCTGTCTCTCTTTCTTTCTCTCTGTCTCTCTTTTCCCTCTCTGTCTCTCCCTCTGTGTCTCTGTCTTTTTCTCTCTCTGTCTCTCTTTCTCTCTCTGTCTCTCTTTTCCCCTCTCTGTCCCTCTCTCTGTCTCTCCCTCTGTGTCTCTGTCTCTCTTTCTCTCTGTCTCTCTTTTTCCCTCTCTGTCCCTCTCTCTGTCTCTCCCTCTGTGTCTCTGTCTTTTTCTCTCTCTGTCTCTCTCTCTCTTCCCCTCTCTGTCTCTCTTTTTCTCTCTGTCTCTCTCTCTCTCTTCCCCTCTCTGTCTCTCTTTCTCTCTCTGTCTCCCTCCCCCTCCCTCTCTGGATAAAGGGAAGCTGGTGCCCACCGCAGGCAGGAGCTGCCTTCCCATCTTGGGCTCTCTCTCTAAGGTCGCTCTCCCTCCCCACACCCACCTCCCAGGGGTCCCGGCGTACAGAGCCCGGGTGGCGGTTCCTGAGCCCTGAAGGGTCCGCGCCCGCCTCTCCACCTACCGAGTGCCTGTCCTGCCTCAGCGCCGCGTCCAGCCGGAGCAGGTCTTTTAAGTGGAGGTTATAGATGCACAGGTCAAGGTCGGCGCTGCAAAGTCGCAAAAGAGAAAGACAGACCTTTGAGTGTTTGAGTTGGGGAGGGAGGTGACAGATAGGGTGTCCCTGCTCAGTATGAGCCACGCGGGTCCTGGCTCCAGATTTTACACGTGCAGTGCGCGGAGATTCCCAGCAGCCACCACGGTTTACGAGAAGGGGTTACAGGAGCTCTCTGCGGCCCACTCGTGACCAGAGGGGACTGCAGCCTGGACATCAAGGACAAAAGCGGAAGGGACGGCAGGTGGGAGAAGTGACCCTGACACGTGCTCCGGTCACGGGCAGGCCCGTATCGCATGCCACCTTCCTGAGAGCTCAGTTAGACAGCCTGTGCCCACTTGACAGATGAGGACGCTGACGCAGGAAACCGAGGGCCAGAGAAACCCGTGTTGGTCACGGCCACAGGGGCAGGTAAGAGGCAGGGTGAGGTGAAGGCTCTCTTTTTCTCCTACACAGGCAAGTGCCTTTTAAACGACTGATCCCGGACAGTTGGACGTCCCCTAAGCCCAAGGCTCAGAAACAGCCTTTCCCAGCGAGGAAAGGGGCTCCGGTCCAGCCAAGTCCCTCCCACCGTGGGCCACCTGCAGGGTCCTCACCCAGCTCCGGCTCTGAGCCCACTCATGCCACAGCCCTGGGCTGTGTCCAGGGCCCCTCGAGCTCACCGAACTTGGAGCAGACAGGCCTGAGGACCGGCCCACACCCCCCCCCCCCGACCCCCCGACTGAGTTTCTAGGCACCGACCACGAGCTGAGTCCCGCTCCAGGATGGATAGTGTGAATATTCTGAGCGTGGACTTTGCAGATAAGGTGGTGGGGTCAAATCTGGTTCCATCACCATCCGCTGTGTGACCTTGGGCAGGTCACTCAGCCTCTCTGAGATTCACTTTATTTTTTTATTTATTTACATATTTTTATTGATTTCAGAGAGGAAGGGAGAGGGAGAGGTAGAAACATCAATGATGAGCCGAAACCGGTTTGGCTCAGTGGATAGACAGAGCGTCGGCCTGCAGACTGAAGGGTCCCAGGTTCGATTCCGGTCAAGGGCACACCTCCTACTGGGGAGTATCTTGGTGGCGGGCACTCTTCAGTAGGAGGTGTGCAGGAGGCAGCTGATCGATGTTTCTCTCTCATCGATGTTTTTAACTCTCTATCCCTGTCCCTTCCTCTCTGTAAAATATCAATAAAATATATTTAAAAAAAACCAAAAAAACATCAATGATGAGAGATAATCATTGATCAGCAGGAATGGCTCAGTGGTTGAGCACCTACCTATGAACCAGGAGGTCATGGTTCGATTCCTGGTCGGGGCACATTTCCTTCATAAAATGGGGACAAAGCTAGCCCCCACCTGATGAGGTTGTTAGGAGGAATTAGTTCACTGGCTGATTAACAGGTACCCATCACTGAACCTGTCCCAGGCTCCCGCTGGCGGGAGAGACGGGGTAGGGGACAGGACGGACCTGATCCTTGTGCTCATGCAACAAGAACTCCTTGCAAACTGCTCAGCACTCGGCCCAGCACCCGGAAGGCGCCTACTCAGTGCTCGCTGCGATGCCAAGCACAGGGCACGCCGCTGACGCATCGAGGGTCCCCTGAAGTCTCTCCGAGGCTGGATCCTGACCCCATAACTCTTAGGAGGTTGATACCACATGTCAAGTGACGGAGGGAGACAGGGTCCCACTCTGATGCGGGGCGGCTGTGTGTCCCTGGCTGAGTTGCTCAACCTCTCTGGGCCTCCGTTCTCCGTTTCCTCCTCTGACAACGACATGCCTCGTGGGCCTGCGTCCTCCATCCGCCCTCCTCACCTCTCGCAGGTCAGGGCCTCGGGGAAGCTGTGGACGCAGAGGAAGGCGCGGCCGAGGAACCTGTCGTCGCTGGCGGCCGAGTGGATGCTGGACGAGGAGCTGCACTCGTCCTTGTCGGCCTGGCTCAGGCTGCCCAGGCTGCTGCAAGGCGACGCCTCCGCCGGCTGGTTGGGCAAAACCACCTGCTTTAAGTTTTCGTGCAGAGACGGGTTGGAGGAGCCGTCCGCCAGGGGCTGGGGCGGCAGAAGAGAAATGGGACTCAGTGCACGCGACCACCAGGAGTCTGACTCGGTAATTCCACCCGCAACGGCGGCTCCCGGGGCGGGCAGGCGGGCAGGCTGGGCAGGGGCGGGAGTGGACCCGTGTCACAGCTCTCTTGTCCCCAAGAGGCCAGGGCTCTGCATCAGGCTCCCCCCTGCCCCTTAGCTATGAGCCTGCCTCTGCCCTGATGACCGCTCCACCTGGCACTCGGCTGCCCGCCTGCCCATCTCTACAGCAGCCCACTTGCTGCTCGCTGCTGTCTCAGACCCGGGGCCAGCTCTGTCCACGAACGCGCTGACCACCTAGCGCTTCTTCACCTGCACTGACGTGGCGCCCCCTCCTCTCCCCGGGCATTCCAGGCGGCATGCCATTGCCCTGGGGTTGGCTCAAAGAAATGCAGTTCCGGCCATGACCTCAAGAGGGCGCAGCCTGGTGCATCCTGAGCAGGGCTCTGCCCTCCCCGCTCCCCCCACTCCCAAGGCTGAAACCCTCTCCCCCCACTTTGCTGGGCGGAAGCAGCCGTTCCCCAGACACAGAGTCCAAAGCCTACCTTCTTGGAAGCCCAGCCCACACCAGCTTCCACAGGCCCGTCTCTCTGTGCAGCCCGACACCACACTGTGTCCCTCCCAGACGGGGGGGGGCAGCCTCCAGGCTGAGGACCATGCTCCCCTGACCTCGAGCCACGCCCAGTGGCCACTGGGGAGACGACCCGGCAGTGGGTGTGGTGCTGAACAAATGCCCCTGTTCTAGGAGTGTACCCCGCCTCCCCACAGAGAGCTAAGGAAGGAAGTGGTTCCCAGTGTGTGTTCCGGGGAACAGGTCCATGAACTGCAACCCGTTTCTGTTCACTGTAAGGGTTCCCCGGAGAACCTAATCTGGGAAAGTCTGCGTGAACCAGGGTGGACTAATTTCTGCGGTGCGGGAACTCTCAGAGCCTTTGACAGACCCCGGCTGCTCCAAGGCAAGTGCTGATTTAGGAAACAGAACGGGTACTGCGTGCTTAGCTGTCACACACGGGCCTCAGCCCTATGTCTACCGTCCGACTTAACCCTCAAAACCACTGGTTGAGGCAGGAGGGCCCATTACTCCCATTTCACAGATAAAGAAACCGAGGCCCCAGAAGTCAGGAAATGGCCTGCAGTACACAGCAAGGGGGCAGGGGGCGGGGGAGTGTTCAGAGTGAGTCGGGGTCACTCCAGAACCTGTCCTCTTTCCTGCCAGCATTTTCCTCAACTTTCTTGACCAGGAAACTCTTTTTCCCACAGAGCACTTCACCGGCTGAGGGCTCCTGCGGCGCCATGGGGTAGCCCGCTCTCAGCGAAGCTCCCGGCTGCAGGTATGAACCCCTGCCTTCGGTATAAGGCCTGCAGCCCGGGGAGGGGGTGACTGGCCCTGCCGCTTTCTGCAGTGACCTCGGGCGGTCGTGAGCCCCTCTGGGCTTCCGTTTCCTCTGCGTAAAGTGGAGACGACAGTGTTCTTTATCTCCTAGGAGCATGTAAGGCTGGAAGCCGGATGCATGACCAACGCTTAGCACAAGCCGGCCCCACCGTAAGTGTTCAGGAGTGTCGGCTGCTGGCGTGAGCCTCGGGGTCTGGGAACGAGCTGCTGGTAGCTGTGTCAGTATCGGTATTTGTTTTAGTGTTACGCGAGCAGGGTGGGTGCTGTCCTACTGTGCTGTCCCTGGGATAGATACAACACACCATGGTGATTCCTTGCCTTGATACACCCAGGCAGCCCCTGGCCCTGACCACAATGCCATCAAACCCCTAAGTGTTGCTCGGTGACAAAGCCTCACGCTTTGCCCATTACAATGGCTGCCATAAGCCTTTGAGTAGAACCTGAACTGCACATCGAACCCCACTTCTCCACCCCAATCTCCAGGGCACTACTGAGTAACTGGATCCCGAGACGGAGCGCAGGCCTCTCACCCGGAACTTCTGGTTGATGGGATAGACGACTTTCGCCTTCAGTGCGAATGCTGTGATGTTGCTGTTGAAGGACGGCTTGCGTTCCTGGGAAGAAGAACAGACGGCATGGGGAGCTTCCGGGAGATGAAGGATAAGCCGCCAAGGGTTTCCGAAGTGCCACACCGACTTGTCACAGTGGCCTGGGAAAGGGACCACGCAGGCACACACAGGCCTAAGTAAGCACTCACTCGGCAGAAGGATGGATGAATGATGGGGGAATAGGTGGATGGATGAGTGGACAGACAGACAACAGGTAGAGGGATGGATGGACAGATGGATGGATGGATAGGCAGGTGAGTGGATGGATGGATGGATGGATGGATAGATAGGTGGATGGATGGATGGATGGGCAGGTGAGTGGATGGATGGATGGATGGATGGGCAGGTGAGTGGATGGATGGATGGATAGATGGATGGGCAGGTGAGTGGGTGGATGGATGGAGGGATAGATGGATGGGCAGGTGAGTGGATGGATGGATGGATGGATGGATTGATGGATGGATGGATGGCCAGGTGAGTGGATGGATGGATGGAGAGATGGATGGGCAGGTGAGTGGATGGATGGATGGATGGATAGATAGGTGGATGGATAGATGGATGGGCAGGTGAGTGGATGGATGGATGGATAGGCAGGTGAGTGGATGGATGGATGGATGGATGGATAGATAGGTGGATGGATGGATGGATGGGCAGGTGAGTGGATGGATGGATGGATGGATGGGCAGGTGAGTGGATGGATGGATGGATAGATGGATGGGCAGGTGAGTGGGTGGATGGATGGAGGGATAGATGGATGGGCAGGTGAGTGGATGGATGGATGGATGGATGGATTGATGGATGGATGGATGGCCAGGTGAGTGGATGGATGGATGGATAGATGGATGGGCAGGTGAGTGGATGGATGGATGGATGGATAGATAGATAGGTGGATGGATGGATGGATGGGCAGGTGAGTGGATGGATGGATGGATGGATGGGCAGGTGAGTGGATGGATGGATGGATAGATGGATGGGCAGGTGAGTGGGTGGATGGATGGAGGGATAGATGGATGGGCAGGTGAGTGGATGGATGGATGGATGGATGGATGGATTGATGGATGGATGGATGGCCAGGTGAGTGGATGGATGGATGGATAGATGGATGGGCAGGTGAGTAGGTGGATGGATAGATGGATGGGCAGGTGAGTGGATGGATGGATGGATGGATGGATGGATGGATAGATGGATGGGCAGGTCAGTGGATGGATGGATGGATGGATGGATGGATGGATGGATGGATGGATCGATCGATGGGCAAGTGAGTGGATGGTGGATGGGTAGATGGGTGGATGGATAAATAGATGGATGGATGGATGGATAGATGGATGGGTAGATAGATGGATGGGCAGGTGAGTTGATGGACGGATGGATGGATGGATGGATGGATGGATAGACGGAGGGATGGATGGATGGGTGGATGGATGGATGGATGGATGGATGGATGGATGGATGGATAGATGGATGGGTGGATGGGCAGGTGAGTGGATGGATGGATGGATGGATGGACAAATACATGGGTAGATGAGTATACAGATGAATGTACAGATAAATGGGTAGATGGATGGACAGGTGAATAAGTGGGTGAACAGATGGATGAATGAGTGAATTAATGAACAAATGGGTAGATAGAGGAACTTACAGACAGCTGGAAAGATAGATGGGCAGGTAATGAATGGATGAATAGATGATGGATAGACAGACGGACGGACAAATGGGTGGGTACATGGACAGATGAATGGAAGGATAAATATGAATAGACGGATTGACAAGTGGGAGAATGGTGGATGGCTGGATGGGGGAGGGATAGATGTACTGACAGGTGATGAATGGGCAGAAAGAGGTTAAGCAGCACATGCATTTATTCCTAGTCTTCACCTTTGGAAGAAAGCAGGATTTAAATACCATGACAATAATGACCAAGAGTGTTCCTAAAACTGTACACCACATTTTAGTGGAAAAGTCCGACAGAATGATGTTAGCTGTGCCACTGGCATAAACACTTCATGTGGCAGTATTCACGCAAGACTTGGGGTTAGACCCCCCTCACACAAAAAGCAGAGGTGGGTGGTCTTTTCACTTTTCTGAGCCTTGGTCCTCCCAGACAGTGCCCCGGTAGGTACTTGTCCCCAGGGCCACGCAGGTGAAGCGCCCAGCGAGTGGCTGTGCAGGACAGAAGCGAGACCACAGCAGCTGGCAGCGGTGGTGCGGAGCCCACGAGGTCCTGCTCAGAAGCCACCCCGGGAAGCATTCCTGACCGCAGCAGGAGGGCTCTTCCCGCCCGCTCTCCACCCCGCCTCTCTCCATCCTGCGTCTCTCACCTCTCCCCTGCCAGCACGCCCCCTGCACGTGGCAGAGTCGATGCCAAATGAATGCTTTGGAAACAACCAGCACGTGGACGGAGGGGAGCAGGCCGGTAAGGCAGGAGCCTGGCGCCCAGACCTCCCACCCAAGCTCGAAGAGGCTGGTGGGGGAAACCCGCACCCACTCCCGCCTCACTGCTTTTCAGCTGAATCTTGCAGAAAGCGCTCTGTGACCATGAGCGAAACATACAGATTTTCCGCTCCCTCACCATGCGCAAGTTGACACAGCACCTGCCCGAGCAGCACCAGGCCCCGTACGTCTCCTGAGAGGGTTCCCCATGCTGCCCTACGGAGCAGGGCGGGGAGCGGCAGGGACCCGCTTCTTGTCGTTTCTATTCGTTCCTTGTGACTCGCAGAAATGGCTTAGGTGACAAGAATGGGACATGTGCCTCCTCCGTAAGCCCCCAAGGGTCTGGCGACAGAGGTTACCGTCTCCATTTCTCACACAGGAGAGATGAGCACAGAGAGGTTAAGCCACGTGCCCAGGGCTGCACAGCTAATACATGCCAGAACTGGGATTTGAACTCAGATCCCTGGCTCCAGAGGGGCCAACCAAGGCTGAGAGGGCGACACCCTCCATTTCATCCTCCGGGGCGATCAGATGACCTTTGAAACATGCAGTTCCCATCACTGTCCAGCTGCCAACCCTCCTGGCTGCCCTCTGACCCCGGGGGAGGACCATCCCCCAGTCCCCAGCCCCCAGCATCCAGTCTCGCTCTCTGCTTTTTGAGGACAAAAGCGAAGAATGGCAGTAAGATGAAACGTCTGTCTTCAGAACCAGTTACATCATTTGCGGGGCTCAGCACAAAATGAGGTCTTACTCAGAAATGATTAAGAAGTTCAAGACAGCCGAGGCTGGGAAGCAGGGGCGGGCCCGACGGAGCGCGGCCATGTGACTTCACAGGCCTGGCTGATGTTCGAGAGGAGACACACTCACTGAGAATTCCACGCGAAAGCAGAGAGGGCGCGGCCACTTGAACCTCTTCACATGGAGGGAGAGAAGGACAGAAGACGTGAACAGGGAGAGGAAGGCCCAGCCCCTGCCTCCCGGGGTTCACCTTCAACAGGGAGGCACAAAACAAAAACTGCGCTTCCTGCGAAAAGCACTGTCCGGCCGGCGTGGCTCCGTGGCTGAGCGTCGACCTCTGAACCAGGAGGTCACGATGTGATTCCTGATCAGGACACAGGCCGGGGTGGCGGGCTCCATCCCCAGCGTGGGGCGTGCAGGAGGCAGCCGATCCATGCTTCTCTCTCATCATGGATGTTTCTTTCTCTCTCTCTCTCCCTCTCCCGTCCTCTCTGAAGTCAATAAAAACAACCACCCATTTTCTGAGAAGGAAAGGATGCAGAGGTTGGACCACCTGACACCTATGGGAGCAGGACCTGAGGACGGGGCGCCCGGGCCCGTGCAGGAAAACACAGTCCCAGCTGATGGTGTCACCCCAGCCGCGTGGGAGACCTGAGACTGGTGGCTCTTCCATTCTGTCCCCTGGGGTGCGCCATCCCCTCGGGGGCAGGCCCAGGGCCGGTCCTGGTGCCTGTCAGCGGACGGAGGACCGGAGGCACTCAGCACGGCCTTGGGCAGGGCCTGGCTGTGTGTGGATTCTCAGGGCTCCCCAGTTCAGAGCTCCTCCTAGCTGACAAACTCCCAGCTGCAGCCACGCGGTGATTCAGGAACCTGGAGGCAGTGCACATTTCAATGCAAACCTTCTTCCGCCAAAGCAATGCCATTATTCAGGCAATCAGTGAGAGCATGACTGAAGGGAAGGAGAGGCATCTCACCCACCACCAGGGCAGGACGCAGAGAAGCGAGCCGGGGCTGGAGCCGCGCGCCCGGGAGCCTAGGGGGACTGTGTTTGTTTTTGGCTGACGTGAGCTGTTTCTCTAGAGCTCAGACCAGGAGTGATGGGAGGCACGTGTGCCTCGGTTCTCTGGGCCTTATAGGACACGGGGGTCACAGCGGGACGCGCCCTGTCAGAGTCAGTCCCCTGCCCCGTCTCTGAGGCGCTGTCTGCAGGGGCATCTGGGCCAGCCAGTCCCCGGAGCGGGCAGATCTTTAACTCAACGCTGGCAATTATTAGCTCGACAAGGGCGTGGCCTGGGCACAGCTCAACAGCTCACAGGGAGAAAACATGCGTGTGCCTCCTGGGAGGTGGAAGGCCGTGGCTCCCTGCACACGCTGCTTCGGCCTTATTCCGCGGCAGGAATGATCCCAGTGGACTCCCGGGGACCCCGAGGAGCCGGCAGATCACTGTCATCAGTAAAGCTGAGAATCTGGAGGCTCAGAGAGGTTCTGTTTCTTGCCCCACATCACACAGCAAACAGGTGGCAGAGCTGGGACTGGGTTCCGGGATCCTGGATCCCACCCAGGAAGCGATGCTCCCCGGAAGGCTGGGGCTGGACTGCGTGGGGGGCCAGGAAGGGGGTACAGAGAGAATCCATCTTTGGATATCTCCATCCAAGGCCCAGGACTCCACCTCCTAGATGTTTACTTCATTTTTACTTAAAAGAAATAAAGCCAAATGAAAGCAAACGAACCTATGCACACACATTCACAGAGGCCTTATTCGGAATAGCGGACACCACCCACGCCACGCCGGCCACATCACCACGCCGGCCACATCCCCACGCCGGGCCACGCGATCGCAGGACGAATGACTAACAGGTGCGAGGACGTGGCTGCCTCTCAGAGGCGGGACATGAGAACATGCAGGCCCCAGACGCACGTGTGAAAGCCTGGGACGCAAAGCCAGGGGCAGCGCTGGAAACGCTGCAGTGGTTGCCTCGGGAAGGGGGCTGGGGTAGGGGTGGGCTGGAAAGGGGCGCAGGGCGCTGGGAAGCTTTCCAGGGGTGCAACGTCCCTGACTGGGGTACCGGGGTCCAGGGTGTACACAGCTGTCACCCATCAAACTGGAAGCTGAACCCCTTGCCTGTTACGGTGTGTAAATGATACCTCAAAAGGAAGCCCACTGGCCCTCTCTGTCAGAGGCTCGTCTGGAGGCACCCGTGCGGGCAGGGGGGACGGAGGACACCCACGTGCACCTGGGCAGACACACCACACACCCCACTTACGTCCAGAGCCTCCGCATCCTTTGAGGCCCGCGCCCCTCTCTTCCTCCTCCTGGGCGGGGAGCCGGCTTCGGACGGGGTCTGGGCCCTAGACTCCAAGTTCTTGAGCAGACTCTGGGCGTCGTCTACCTAAAACCCAAAGGTGGGGACAGGTTGGAGTCCGCAGCCCAGGGCCCCCGGGACAGTGCCATCAGGTCCCCACGCCCAGCGGTCACGCCTGCTCAGCTCCGGGCTGCCACCTGGCCCCGTGTGCACTGCCCCGTCTCTCACTCCCACTTGGGGGGCAGCTACATCCTGCCAGGCTGTCCAGGTGTCACCCTGAGAAGCCCCAGAACCCCCTCTCAGCATGTCCTCAGGCCCTGGAGGCAACCCTTGGGTCAAAGCACATTCCACTGTTCCTCAGGGCGGTGGCCCGTAACCTGGGAGCCCCTGAATGCTTAGCGGCTCATCTCAAGAAACAGCGCCTAAATATTCATTTTCCTGTTCTTCCCACTGACGTCACGGGGTGACTTCTCAGAAAATGTGTTCGATTACCTTAAATTACAGAGCGGCTTTATTGTGAACGGCAGGTGACCACCCCGCTGTGCAGATTGTGCATTTGCAAATTCGAGAGCTCGCTAAACTCTGTCTGTAACCCCGAACCTACACCTGGGTGCTGCTGTGGTCCTTCCTGGGCGTGAGGGCGGTGAAAGGTGTGAGTGCCTTTTCCTGCTGAGAATGAACCGCCTCTGGCTCAGCTCACAACCGCGGGCCATCGCTCTCTTTGTGTTCTATCTAGTGCCTTTTTTTTTTTTTTGCTTTTTTGTAGCAATTCTGTTGTTTAAAGTGACCGCTACGCGCAGGCTGCAGTGTGGTCTAGCGTCCGGAGCACCAGAAGGCTGCGGCGCGCTCCGGGGAGAAAATGCGCGCGAGAGACATTTCGCTCAGGCCTGACTTACAGCGGTTGGCCAGGCGTTCAATGTTATCAACAGGACCTATTAAGTAACGTGTCTTTACACAGGAGCACACGTGAAACAAGGCTACGTATCGATCGGTGACGAGAACGTGATGACTAGAACCTCTCAGGAGCCTCGCCTTGTACGCCCTCTCCGGGGCACTGGCTCAGTTTTGCTCATTCTGTGTTTGCAGGGAACATAAGTCTCAATGTATTTTAAATCCTAGTATGCCGGAGACACTGGTCGAGTCCCTCTTGGACCACTGTCTGCTCATGGATAGCATCTTTGAACAAGAAATATCAGCCGCCCTAACTGCTTTGGCTCAGTGGATAGAGCATCAGCCTGTGGACTGAAGGGTCCCGGGTTCGATTCCGGTCAAGGGCATAGACCTTGGTTGTGGGCACATCCCCAGTAGGGAGTGTACAGGAGGCAGCTGATTGATGTTGTTTCTCTCTCATCGATGTTTCTAACTCTCTATCCTTCTCCCTTCCTCTCTGTAAAAAATCAATAAAATATATTTAAAAAAAAATATATCAGCCGTTTGTCAGCGAGTTCATCAGCTACTATTACGGAACATCTAACGCTGGTAGGTGTCAAGCCTTCTTCTAGGGAACAGAGAAATGGACAACACAAAGCCCCTGACTTCCTGGAGCTCCCATTCTAGCGCCACAAGAGAGATGTCAACAAAGAATCCTATCCTCCATAATAAATCCTATCCTACTCTATATAATAATAATAATAATAATAATAATAATGAGGTAATATGCAAATGGTTGTTTCGCCATGATGCGTAACGACCAAACAGCCGGAGGGCGGGGTGGCGAGCTATGTGCAGGAGAGCTATGAATGGCGGTGGGCCTGGCGGCCAGCTGAGGTAAGCCGCAGCCAGCTACTCCCACACGGATGTGTGTGCAGGGCCACCCACTAGTAAGGAAATAAATAGTATGTCAGAGGTGACAAGTGCTATAGAGAAGAGGAATGGCGGGGGGAATGGAGAGCGATGGGAGGGACGTCTTCTTGGACAAGATGGCATTCGAGAAGGAACTGGATGGAAGTTGAGACAGCAAGCCATTCAGGTACCCTAGGGACAAGGCGCGGGCACAGCCAGTGCAAAGGCCCTGAGGCAGAAGCGTGCTCAGCATGTCCAGGGAAGCGGGGGCGGGTGCGGGGGGTGCAGATGATGAAGCCAGAGATGTAGGGGCATTTGCTTAGCAGTCATCGCGGCCCAGTACAGGGGTTGTGCAGGGGCGGCCCGGGTCGGACCTTCCTACAGCACTGCTCCAGGAGAGTCTCACCCAGCCCACAGGGGAGCATCAGTATTTTGCTCCCCAGTTAGAAATGACCAGGAGGCCAAGAGTCACCAGCCACGGGATTACAGACTTACATGAAAGACAGACAAACAAGAGGAAGAAGTAATCAGGGCACAGACGCCGCCTGGGGAAGAAGAAAACTTAAACCATGATAAGCTGCTCAGAGAGAGAGAGAAAAGGTTACATTCACCAAAGAACAGGATGGTGGAAGCACGGAACCTTCTGAGGACAAGAAGGAGCAGTCAGCACTCAATTCCGTGGTCCTGCTTCCCCTCCCAGAGCCCCTGAGGCTGTAAGACTCCGAAGACTCTGATGTTACTGTCCTCTGTCTCCTGCAGGCTGTGACCCTCCAGTCCAAGGCAGGGTCTGTCCTATTCACTGAGGCGGCTCTAAGACCCGGCTAGAGCGGTGCCCCGAAACTTTTCCTGTAGGGGTGCATGAATGAATGCATGCATGAGTGCAGCCTCAGGCAGCAGCGGGGACTCAGGAGAGGCTAACTAGTAACGCACAGAGCAAGGAAGCAGAACGGCCATCCAGGGGTGGGATCCCCAGCCCTCTGGTCTCCAGGCCGGGCTGGGCCCCTGCCAGCAGTCCAACCCCCTGATGCTAGATGCTGAGGCCCAGGCCAGGAGGACTTGAGCGGATGTTTACATCACGTGGCAGGCACCGCCTCCAGCATCCTCCTGGACCCTAAGGGGAGCCCGGAGCGAGGACCAGTTGCGCGCGAAGCCCGCGATCACGCTCCAGTGGACGCAGAGCCCAGGCTCGCAACCCAGGGGCCTAGGAAGACCGCGCCCCGTGCGCCCCACACTCTGACTGCAGGCTCGGCCGACCTACCTGGTGTCGGGGCCGCGGGCGCGCGGCGCGGCAGCCAAGCCAGAGGCCGAGGCCGAGGCCAAGCGCGGCGCCCAGCAGCACGGCGGGGGCCAGCAGCGCGGGCACAGGCTGCACCGCGTCCCGGCCCAGCAGCAGCCGCGCGTCGCTCCTGCAGTCCGCCCCGCCGCGGGCCATCGGAGGGCGCTCAGGCCGCGGCCCGGCCGCATCCCGCCGGCCGGCAGGCACCGCTCCGGCCCGCCGTCCGGTGCACCGTCACCGCCAGGTCGGCGACGCCGGACTCGGAGCCCGGAGCCCGGAGCCGGGGCGGGCCAGGGGCTCTGCGCGCTCTCGCGACTTTCCGGCCTGTGTAGTCTCCTTTCCCGGTCTTCTTTCCCGGGTCCCGGCGCAGCCTGAGCCGGAGGGAGGAGCCTCGATCTTCCGCCCAAAACTTTGAGCCGCCCCCGCCCCAGCCCTGCCTTTGTACTGAGCATGCCCGGAGGGAGCTGTTTTGCAGCCGGAGAACTTTGGGGAGGGTTCTTGGTGTACCCTGGGCCTCCGGACTTCAGCGCAGAGGGGTGCCCATCCGCGGAGGAGGGTGTTGCTTGGAGACGTTTACTGGGCGCTTTCAATACGCCTAGCGTTCAGCCTGCGGAACTCAGTAACTTTCTCGGCAACCCTGGGGATGGGTACTATCACCCCCGCATCCTCCCCGCGAGGAAGCGCAGAGTGAGAGTCACGTGACTCAGGGCAGGTCCGACTCCAGCCTGGCCTCCACCTCCACCCCTGCCCCTGGCCACCCTTGGGCGGCACAGGCCACCACTGCCTCTGAACTTGTTCTTAAGATTTCCTCTAAGACAGTGTGCACAAAGACGGTTACTCCCAGCCCCCAGGAGAAACCAGAGGCTGCGTGGGCATTCCTTCCCTGGGCATTTACAGCAGACCTGCCGCTCCCACCAGCACCAGGCCAGCAAGGAACCAGACAAGGTCAGGCATGGAGGGTCGCACGCCCGTGCGGGGAGAGAAACAACCAGATGTGTTCAGCTTGCTCTTCCTTGCAGCAAACATTAGCTGAGCAGCTGCTATGTGCCAGCTCTTGCCCTGGGGCTGGGGGGGGGGCACAGCAGTGAACACACATGTGTACACACACATACACACACTCTTACAGGTGGGAGCTTAATTCCCTAGGAGGGCTGGGGCAGGGGGCCCACGGGGAGCGCTACAATGGCTTCTGTGTTCTTAACCTGGACACCCAGCTCACACTTCTAGTTTTTTTCACCATTTCCTCATCAGCCCTTCCGGGGGGGGGGGGGGGGACAGGCTGGGAACTTTACCCAGATTTAGTTTTTATAGATGGAGAAACTGACACTAGGGAGGAAAAGTTGCCACGAGGCAATGGGACAGGGGTGTTGACGCCTGTGTCTGTCTGGCTCCGGGGCTCAGAGGATGCATGTAGCGCTTCTTAAAATGTGCATTTAGAAGCATCTCCAAGGCTCCTGGGAAGGTCTGTGGGGGCAATAACCCGGGGTTCTTGCTTTATGAGGGCTATTTCCTTGGTTACCCAAGCTTTAGTTTGTTGTTGTTTTAATATATTTTTATTGATTTCAGAGAGGAAGGGAGAGGGAGAGAGAGATGGAAACATCAACGATGAGAGGGAATCATTGATTGGCTGCCTCCTGCAAGCCCCCCACTGGGGATTAAGACCGAAACCACAACCCGGACAGGTGCCCTGACCTCTTGGCTCCTGGTCAATGCTCAACCGCTGAGCCACACCCGGCCGGGTACTCAAGCGTTAGTTTTAAAAATGTGGTGTTTGCATTTGACTTTATTACAAAGTGGTTTGAATATTAAAATCGTCTTTTCAATTGCTCATTGTCAGACAGAGTTGAGGGTCCAGTCACATGCGATCACTTAGAAGCCTTTGGCTGGTCTCACGCCTGGCACACTGCCGGGGACCCTCTGTGGGAAGCTTAGCTGATAAATCCTCGGATCCCCAGATCCCTGCACCTTGTCCATGTGAACTCAGAGAAGGCCTGTCCTGGGAGGGGGAGGAAGGGGCTGGGGTTGCCGCCTTCCTGGCCGGAGGCTGCAGGCATGAGAGGAGCCCTCTCCCCCGGGAACAGCTGGGAACTGTAACCGAGGGCCCGCGGAGCAGGAGGACGGGAGACAGTGAGCCGCCAGGCCTCTGGGTCTGTCTCCTTTCCTCCCTCCATGGCAAGGCACAGCTTGTCCCCAGGAGGAGTCCCGGGAGTTTGCTCAGCTGCTCCTCCGGCTCCAGGCACCAACTCACAGCGAGGGCTCAGGCAGTGGGTGCCCGACCAGAAATGAGAGTCACCGTTCCGTCTCTGCCCTGAACTGCCAGGCTCTACCCTCCTGCCCCGCCCCCCAGCCCCTGTCTGTGCTGTCCCGCCCCCTCTGGGCTCCCCAGGACACGTGGCATCGCCTGTCCAAAAGCTTCTGGGGGGGGGGCGCACAGGTGGGCTGGGCAGACCCTGGTTCCAGCCAGGTGTGGCTTTCCGGAAAAGGTGGGTCTCAGCCATGACTTCAGAGAACAATGTGGGCCTTAGTGGAGGGGCACTCGGAGCCCCTGGAATCTTTGGGAGCAGGGGGGTCCCCGGGTCTGCTGTGGGTAGTGCCGAGCCCCCGGATGGGCGTGCGCTCACCCAAGTGTGGCCACCGGCGCGCCAGCCTGGCCCGCTCCCTCCCACCCCGTCCTCGGCCGGGACCGCCTCCGCCCTCCGAGCCCAGCCACTGGCGACTTCCAGAAAACTTCCCGGGGGCTGGGGCGCGCACTGGGCATGCTCGGCGGCGGGGCGGGCCCGGGCCCGGAAGCGGCCGAAACGCCGCCGCGCCCGCCACTTTGGAGCCGCGGAGCGGGGGCGGGCGATGGGCTGGGCGGCCTCCCCGGGGCACGCCACTTGGGTGCTGGCTGGGGGCCTCCTGGTCGCCGCCTTGGCGCTGCCCGCTGTGCCCGGGGTCCGAGGCCGGCTCCCCGTGGGCCCGGGTCCCCTCCAGCATCCCCTCGGCGCGCAGGCGCCCCCTGACCCCCGCGCAGCCCCCGGGGCGGGCCCTGAGCTCGCGGCGCAGGTAAGGAGGGCCGCCCTTCTCGGGTCTGACTTGGGCGGCTGGGCTCCGTGGAGCCCGGGACCTGAGCAGAAAGGGAGGGCGCAGGGGGCAATGTGAAAGTTTGGGGAGTTCAGGCGCACAGAGCGTCTTAGGGAGGGGGCGCCGGTGCTAAGAGAACAGTTTGGGGATCACTGGCTGGAGTTGGGGATCACTGGCTGGAGTTGTGCCTAACCGCACTCTCCTGGCGGATGGATTTAGCCACTTCCCTCTCCACCCAGCTCCTCCCTCTGCGGTCCCCAAACTGGGGAAGGCACGAAGCCCTGGCTGTCACCTAGATTTCACCCCTTCTGCCCAAAATGGTCACCAGTCCTGCTGCCTTTTTCTCCTGATCAGCTCAGATGTCTGCCCCTCCCGCAGGGCCGCCTGCCCTGGTTCAGTCCCCACCCCCTCCCCTCTGGCCTTCCGTGACTTTTCTCTGGGTCTCCCCGGGCCCCCTGATTTGTGCTCTCTCCCATCCGTCTCCCCCAGATCTCTAGGTGGTCTGTCCAGGTGTATACCTCTGACCACTTCCCTCCGCTGTTTACACCCCGATGTCCATGGCAAACCCCGGCCTGTGTTCCCAGGAATGTGGGTTCAGGGGCTAGCCCCACCCTGGGGTCCTCCCGCCCTCCTTCACCCAGCTCCCTGGTCCAGGAGGGGTCTCTACCTGCTGCCCAGGCCACCTGCGGCGGGGGCTACAGATTGTAGGTCTCTTGAATGAGGTCTCCTTCACTTTCTATTATTGGTTCTCAGGTTTTTCTTAGAGAAGCCAAAAGTGATACTATGGTGTCAATTACTGAGCTTTTAAAAAGTACCCTGACAGACATTCCACAGGGTCCCCTTGCCTGTTCCTGCCACCAAGGACGGAAGTACGTGGCCTGGCTTTGCAGGGAGCCCTGTGCTCAGGCCCTGGCCCCCAGTCCAGAGGCGCCCCCCCCTCCACTCCCCCTTGCTGTTCTGTACCTGCTCCTCCCTTGGGGAAGCCAGTGCCGAACGTTCTGACAGAAGTTTGTCGCTAGGGTCTGCAAGAAGTGCTTTGAAAACCTGAACATAAATGCTCACTGTTAACTTATCCCTCTCTCTCTCCTCCTGCAAAGGTGAGCCGATAGGCAGTTACCCCATTTCCCACGTGGTTGCCACCTGCTCTGTCCAGTTCAATAGCCAGAGCCACGTGTGGCTGTTGAAACGTAAACATGTCAGTGCTCAGTGGCCCCTGTGCTGGTGGCTGATGTATTGGAAGCCTGGACCGTAGAACGTTCCCGTCCCCAATGGAAGTTCTGCAGGAGAGAAGGGTGCAGGGCGGAGTGGACAAGGGGCTTCGGGAGGGCCATTCGTCCCCAGTGCTTCCGGAGGGCCCCCGGGCCGGCTGTGCTCGCTCTGGGTGCTCGGGACACAAGCACCAGGGCAGTCTCTGCTCCTAAGAGACCTGCCTTCTCGGGGCAGGAGAAGGACACGAGGTAATGCTGTCGCTCTGGTGTGACACATGGTGGTTGAGGCTACAGAGAGGCATAAGTGGGCAAAGGGGACCGAGAGAGAGGGCGACAAGTGCCCTCCAGACAGGGTGGCCAGGGAGGCGCTTTGAGGAGGCGGCCCGTTGACCAGAGCCCTCCCTGTATGTAGTGAATGAGGTCAAGGTCATGTCGGGGAAGAGCTTTCCAGGCTGAGATAATAGTGAGACCAAGGCCATTGGTGGGTCTGCTTGATGTGGTCCAGGGCCAGCAAGGAGGCAGGTGTGGCAGGAGCAGAGTGGAGGGAGGGGAGGGAGGAGTGGTAGTGGGGAGGCCAGAGGGTGAGGAGGGGCCCAGAAAAGGCCCCGCAGGAAGAGTAGAGCCCGTGGTCGGGCCTCTGGCTGATACTCTGAGTAGGATGGAGGCCACGGGAGCAGGGACGCGACGTGCTCTGAGCCATCCTGTTAAACTTTGCAGGGGTGGGCAAACTTTTTGACTCGAGGGCCACAATGGGTTCTTAAACTGGACCGGAGGGCCGTAACAAAAGCATGGATGGAGTGTTTGTGTGAACTAATATAAATTCAAAGTAAAGGAGCGGAGGGGAGAGCAAGAGAACCCTCCGCTCTTTCGGCTCCGCGGGCTGGATAGAACAGCAGAACGGGCCGGATCTGGCCCGCGGGCCATAGTTTGCCCACGGCTGTGTTAAAGTATCCCTACGGCAGGGGTGAGAATAGATCACAGGGCAGCGGAGGGAGCCACGAGACCAAGGGAGGAGGCAGGTGGAGACCAGGCAGGCGATGGAGGTGAGCTGGACAGGGCGGTGATCGGCGCTGAGTTGTGGATATGTTTTGAAGGTAGAGTAGAGCCACTGGGATTTGCTGGGAGTGGGTGTGGGTTGACAGAGAGGAATCAAGGATGTAAGTGAAGACCTGGGGGTGCCCTAGCTAACTCACGGAAGCCTCTCACGGCAGCGCCTCCGTGTCTGCCGCCCTCAGCAGATGGAAGACTGGGGGTGCCCTAGCTAACTCACGGAAGCCTCTCACGGCAGCGCCTCCGTGTCTGCCGCCCTCCTGCATCAGCACCTCTGTGCTCAGCTGCCCCTTCTGTGTGTGTTTGCTCCACAAGCTGTGTTTCTTTTTCTTTTATAAATATACTAGAGGCCCGATGCACGAAAATTTGTGCAAGCGTAGGCCTTCCTTCCCCCAGCTGCCGACACCGGCTTCCCTCTGGCACCCGGGACCCAGGAGGCTTCCCTCTGGCCCAGGTTTCATCCGCAATGACACCCGGTCTAATTAGCATATTACCCTTTTATTATTATAGACTAGAGGCCTGAGGCACGAAATTCATGCAAGAGTAGGCCCCCACAGGAGAGAAGGGTGCAGGGCGGAGTGGACAAGGGTGCCGTGGCTTCATCCGGATGGTTGTTCTGCCGTTCAGCCATTTGGTCGAGTTGCATATTATGCTTTTATTATTATAGACTAGTTCCCCGGTGCACGGCTTCGTGCACATGGAAAGGAAATTAATTAGAAGGTGGCCATCAGGGTGGGACTGAGCTAGAAAGGCCAGACACACCCTGGCCTCCATCCTGGGGTGGTGCCGGGGCTCGAAGGGCATCTGCGGAGTGAGTGGGGTCCCTCAGGCAGGTGGGGTCCCTCGGCCTGGCCTTCGGGGATCGGGCTGAAACAGGCAGTCCAACATCCCCCGAAGGGTCCCGGTTGTGAGAGGGCACTCTGCAAAATTGCTGTTGCTTGGCAGTTACTGCGTTGAACGTCTGCCCCCTGGTGGTCAGTGCGTGTCATACCTACCAGCCAGTTGGCTGGTCGGCTGCTTGCTTAGCCTTTTACATACATCGATTTTTATTGATTTCAGAGAAGGGAGAGGAAGACAGAAACATCAATGATGAGAGAGAATCATTGATTGGCTGCCTTTTACATGCTCCCTGCTGGGGATCAAGCCCACAACCCAGCCATGTACCCTGACTGGGAATCGAACCGTGACCTCCTGGTTCATAGGTGGACGCTCAACCACTGAGCCACGCTGGCCGGCCGGGCCAAGCTGTGTTTCTGAGCCGGTTGTCTGCAGGATGCTGTATGAGCATCAGAGGACTCGCCAGCCAGGTCCCTGCGTGAGGTGGGGTGCTGGCATGTCACAGAGCCGGGAGCGTGGGGCGGGGCAGAGGCCTGGGCGGCAAAGGCTGCTGCGCGTCCAGGTGTCCTCCGGAGCATCACTTCTCCTCTGTGCGTCTTCGCGCCCCTGCGCAGTGGGAGGGCGGAGCTCTGGGGAGGGGGTGTGCGTTGTGGAAGGATCATAGGGTGTGGAGTCACACAGGCCGGGGTAGAGTCCCAGCTTCCTGCCTGTGCGACCTCAGGCTGGTGAGCTAGCCTCCATGAGCCTTAGTTTCCTCATCTCTAAAATGAGAGAAAATAGCCCTAACCGGTTTGGCTCAGTGGATAGAGCGTCGGCCTGCGGACTGAAGGGTCCCAGGTTCGATTCCAGTCAAGGGCATGTACCTTGGTTGCGGGCACATCCCCAGTAGGAGGTCTGCAGGAGGCAGCTGATCGATGTTTCTCTCCCATCGATGTTTCTAGCTCTCTATCCCTCTCCCTTCCTCTCTGTAGAAAATCAATAAAATATATTTAAAAAATAAATAAAATGGGAGAAATAGAATTTGGGTATGGCCTGGCCAGCGTGGCTCGGTGGTTGAGCATCGATCTATGAACCAGGAGGTCACGGTTCAATTCCCAGTCAGGGCACATACCCGGGTTGCAGGCTCCATCCCCAGTGGGGGGCGTGCAAGAGCCAGCCAATCCATGATTCTCTCTCATCATTGATGTTTCTGAATTTCTCCCTTTCCCTTCCTCTCTGAAATCAATAAAAATATATTTTAAATAAAAGGAATTTGGGTATATGGAGTGATGGGCATACACCGAGCACTAGGGAAATAATAGCCATTATTACAGTTACTGACGTCACGGAGAGCTTCCCGGTCTGTGACTCAGAGTATGTAGGTAAAGGGTGTGTCCTTACCCTGGGGGCCAGGCCCTGGGTCAGGGGGCATGTGGCAAGGGCAGAAGGAACACATTGTGAGGATGAGGGGCGGCGGGGGCTGGCGTCTGGTGGGCGAGCCCGGGCTCTTCATTGGGATTTTACAGGGGAGCCACGGCCGGGCTGGAGGGGGCCAGACCTGGGCGCCTTCTCTGCATGGATGATGGACCAGCTGACAGGAGGCCGCCTCGTGCACGGCGGCCCACGTCCACTCGGTCACCGCTGTGTGGGCTGGCGTGCCCCGTGACGGCCAGGAGGCGTGAGCGGTCATTAATGCCTCCGGCTGAGATGCCAGCCCCGGTTTGTGGCGTCCCTGTGGCAGCGGGGGTCGCTCCCATGCACCCCAGACCAGGAAAAGCCCGCATTCTTCCTCACTCATGGGTTTAGGATCCAATCCTTTACCGCTCATTAAAAAAAGCCTCCGAGGTGACGTGAGGCCGTTCCTGGGCCAGCACAGTGGTCGGCAAACTCCTTAGTCCACAGAGCCAAATATCCACAGCACAACGATGGAAATTTCTTTGGAGAGCCACATTTTTTAAACTTAAACTTCTTCTAACGTCACTTCTTCAAAATAGACTCGCCCAGGCCGTGGTATTTTGTGGAAGAGCCACACTCAAGGGGCCAAAGAGCCGCATGTGGCTCGCGAGCCGCAGTTTGCCGACCACGGGGCTAGCAGAAGTCATTCTTTACCCCCCCAAAAGCGCACCTTGCATTTTTCCTAAACGCGTGCGGCGTGACATGGTTTTTGTTTTGTAATAATTTCTGTATTTTCTTGTAGCCTGGACACATTTCAAGAGACACTCAAGGAACGTCTGAGAATGGAGTGATTTTTCAGAAATGTGCAGTGGTAAGTTCTCAGAGGGGGCTCACGCTCGGAGGGGAGATAATGGGGTTTTGCCCACATCATGGATGCACGAGGTGATGAGATTAAGAGCTGGGAGATCGCAGGGTTACCTACCCAGGTCTGGGCACGTGAGCGATGAGCTGGCCGGCGAGGGATTTACATGTTATTTCACCAGGGCTACGTTTTCTGGTGGCGATGAAATTAGTGTTAGCAAAAATCCACTGGGATCCCTTAGAGTAGGTTTTCACATGGCTGTGGTGCTTGACAGTTGGAAGAGTTGTTTATCAGGGGTCCTCAAACTTTTTAAACAGGGCCAGTTCACTGTCCCTCAGACCATTGGAGGGCCGGACTATAGTTTAAAAATAAACTATGAACAAATTCCTATGCGCACTGTGGGCCCGGGACGCGTCGGCTGCTAAGCAGGACAGGCAGTGGCACCCGGCGGGCCGGATAAATGTCCTCGGCGGGCCGCATGTGGCCCGCGGGCCATAGTTTGAGGACCCCTGTTAGGTCTTTAATCCTACGAGACGGCTTTCGCATCGTCCTTGTGGGGGGCCCCCCAAGCCCACCGCCAGGCTCAGTGGTTCAGTAGAAGGCAGCACCATCCTAACCAGTTGCTCAGTGGTTAGAACATCGGTTCCCGGACTGAAGGGTCCTCCCCATTCAGGGGCATGTGCCTCGGTTGCAGGCTCGATCCGCGGCCCTGATCGGGGCATGTGCAGGAGGCAGCCAGTTGACGTGTCTCTCTCACCTCTAGGTCTCTCTCTGTCTCTCCCCCTTCCTTACACTCTCTAAAAACCAACGGGAAAATATCCTCGAGTGAGGATTAACAAAACGAAACAAACAGAAGGCCTCACAGAACTCAGCAAATCGGTTGTGCTCTCAGAGTTCGTTACAGCAAAGGGAGATGGATTAAAGTCAGCAAAGGGAAACGCACGTGGGACAGCGTTTAATTTTCCAGTGAAGTGTGACGTCAGCCAGGGATGCTCACCTGAGCCTTGGTGCCCAGGGTTTTTATTGGGGTGGGTCAGTGACTGAGTCTCCAGCCCCCCAGAGGTCATCATGACACAGCGTGGCCCGTGGCCCCCATCAGGAATCCCGTTGTGAGCACGCACTCCCTGTTGTGGCCCGAGGCCACAGTATCACAGGTGTGTGAGCCCCCTTACCAGGTGTTCCAAGGGCGTTAGAGGTCAGTCCCGCAGTCCCGCAGGGGCTGGTCCAGGGCCAGCCTTCCCTTGGGATGTGAGGGGCGGGGGGCAGCCCAAGCCGTCTGAGCGAACCCTCGTGCACAGCCCTCATCCTCTCCCAGGCCCTCGGGTGTCCTGTTCCCCGCCCCCTCCAATGAATGCTCCAGTCTCTCCATGTCCTAGAGACCTTTTCTCCACGTGCATGCCACATGTGTGTGTGTGCTTGTGTGTATCTGGACACACACCTTGCTCTTCCCCTTCCACAGGTGGCATTACAGGCACACAGTCTCCAACCTGCTTTCTGCACTTGTATCCCTGAGTCACTTTCCTGGGGACATGCCGGGCGAAGGAGGGGGAGGGAGGGTGGCAGGTGAGTTAGGGGAGCAGGGTGCGCTTGCAGAGCCCGGGTGGGGAGCCCCGCTGTTGGGCACTGGGCTGCTTCCAACAGCCACGCCAGGCGTGCCGGGCAGAACCTGGAGGGGCAGAGCCTGCAGGCAGGAGCCAGCTCGGGTGACGCTGGAGACCAGATGGCAGGCAGAGGCCCCGGGCGGGCTCTGCGGCCAGCTCTCCCAAATCGGAGACCACGGCTTGCTTCTCTCGGTGGCACCAGTGTCGCGCTCCCCAGCCTGACTTTGGCTCTGTGCCGGGATGCTTCGTCTCCGTTTCTCCTAGGAACGCCGTCACCGCATCCCGGGGTCCCGGTTACTGCGAACGGCCACCAGGCCACAGCTTGGCTGTGCCAGAACCCTCCCGGGCCTCTGAGATCGGCCTGGGGAATTCTCAGGACCTTTGTGACACCCTCGTGCTCTCTGTCCTAGAGACGTTTCATGCCATGTGCATGCAAGGATGAGTGTGTGTGCACATGTGTGTGCCCCAACACATATGTATACACATGTGCATGCGTACACGGACCTCTGTCCTAATGCACCCAAGTTGAACCGGAACACCATTTTAGGGGGTGGGCCTCGTCGCTGAGTCTGCCCTCCCTTCATCCCGCCGCAGGTGTCCGGGCCGAGCGCGGTGCAGACGGCCCAGGTGCGTCTGCTGGTGAACAACACCCCGGTGCCGGGGGCCTCCGACCTGTCGGATCTGCTTTTGCTCGACAACATCACTGGCCTCGCCGTCAGGGAGTCGGCGGGAAACAAGACCTCGGCAGGGCTGCAGGCCTTCGGGAGGCGGTTTCTGCAAGGTGATGGCAGCGGGGCCGGGCAGGGAGGGGATGACAGGCTCACGGAGCATGGGGTCGCCCACAGGCGTGTTCTCAGACACGGCACACGTATTCTGCCCGTTAGTCCTCCTGGCGGATGGGTCGTCAGAGGCGGGGACCGCCTTCCAGTATCTGCATCTGACAGGCTGTATCTGTTACTTAACTTACAGAGAGATAGGATTTGGGGGAAGAGTCTTTAAAAAATGACATGTATTCCATTCTTATGGAAAATTTCAAACATGAGCCAAGATGGAGTCATAGTGAATCCCAGTACATCCATCACCCACGTGACCAAAGTGGCCTCCACGCAGTACGTGCAGCCCGTGCTGGGGGTGCTGGAGAGCGGTCTGAGCAGAGAGCTGGAGCCCGTGTTAGGCTGCGATAGCCTTCACGCAGGGAGGCGACGTTGGAGGACGTGCGTAGGTAATGGCCCGCTGAGGCCCAGGCGACCTGCACTGCCCCCCCAGGCGACCTGCACTGCCCCCCCAGGCGACCTGCACTGCCCCCCCAGGCGACCTGCACTGCCCCCCCTGGCGACCTGCACTGCCCCCCCAGGCGACCTGCACTGCCCCCCCGGCGACCTGCACTGCCCCCCCAGGCGACCTGCACTGCCCCCCCGGCGACCTGCACTGCCCCCCCAGGCGACCTGCACTGCCCCCCCAGGCGACCTGCACTGCCCCCCCAGGCGACCTGCACTGCCCCCCCGGCGACCTGCACTGCCCCCCCCGGCGACCTGCACTGCCCCCCCAGGCGACCTGCACTGCCCCCCAGGCCGGGCCTGGTGCTGCTCGCTGGGCGCAGACCCCGCTGCCTGGCGGTGTCCACGCGGCAGTGGGTACCCTGTCACCGGGGCCCAACGTCCTGCTGAGGCCTTCCCTTAGCGTGGATGGGGTGCTGGGATGAACACATCCCGCCTGGACCCCGAACCAAACAGAAAGGTTCCAGGTTTCCTGGGAGAGTGAGCTGACACATCCTCACTGGGAGACAGACCCCCGTCCCAGGCAGTGCTGGGGGGGGGGGGGGCAGGTATGACATCACAGGAGCAGAGAGGGGCTCCTGCCCACAGCCCCTCCCAAGGGAAAGGCCAGGGTGCCAAGGGTGGGTATGCTCTCCCCGCTCACAGGTGGGGGAGTCTCAGAGGCTCCCCTGCTGCCCACGTGGGCCTTGGTGGCCACTTCCTCTTGGAAATGTGGCTGTCTGGTGGTGGTGAGACGTGGCTGTTGGGGTGTTGGGCATGGCTGTCTGAGGGTGTCAGGTGTGGCTGTTGGGGTGTTGGGCATGGCTGTCTGAGGGTGTCAGGTGTGGCTGTTGGGGTGTTGGGCGTGGCTGTCTGGGGGTGTCGGGTGTGGCTGTTGGGGTGTCGGGTGTGGCTATCTGGTGGTGGTGAGACGTGGGTGTCTGGGGGGTGGCGGGACGTGGGTGTCTGGGGGGTGGCGGGATGTGGGTGTCTGGGGGGTGGCGGGACATGGGTGTCTGGGGGGTGGCGGGACATGGGTGTCTGGGGGGTGGCGGGATGTGGGTGTCTGGGGGGTGGCGGGACATGGGTGGCAGAGGGTGGTGGGACGTGGGTGGCGGGGGGGTGGCGGGACGTGGGTGTCTGGGGGTGAGGTGGGACGGGGGTGGCGGGACGTGGGTGTCTGGGGGATGGCGGGACGTGGGTGTGGGGGTGAGGGGGACGTGGGTGTCTGGGGGGTGGCGGGACGTGGGTGTCTGGGGGGTGGCGGGACGTGGGTGTCTGGGGGGTGAGGGGGGACGTGGGTGTCTGGGGGGTGAGGGGGGACGGGGGTGTCTGGGGGGTGAGGGGGGACGTGGGTGTCTGGGGGGTGAGGGGGGACGTGGGTGTCTGGGGGGTGAGGGGGGACGTGGGTGTCTGGGGGGTGGCGGGAATGGGTGTCTGGGGGGTGAGGGGGGATGTGGGTGTCTGGGGGGTGAGGGGGGACGTGGGTGTCTGGGGGGTGGTGGGACGTGGGTGTCTGGGGGGTTGCGGGAATGGGTGTCTGGGGGGAGGCGGGCGTGACTGCGTGGCAGAGGCCCCTGTCGTGACGCCCACGTGCTTCTCTCTGAGCAGTCGGAGACTCCTTCTCAGTCAGCTACACAGCCGCGCTGGAGGCCGGGGACCTGGGGCGTGGAGAGGTCCTGCTGCTGCCGGCCCTGCTCACCTTCCAGGGCGCCTCCACGGTGCGTATCCTGCGTCGCTCTGCTGTCTGCAGGCTCACTGCCGGGCGGGGGTTTTAGCAGCACCCACACGTAGGGCACATGATCTGTTCCTCCCTCCTCTGTCTCTTTCTCCCCCCTCCCTCCCCCCCCCTCCCTCCCTCCCTCTCTCCCTTCCTCCCTCCCTCCCTCCCTTCCTGCCTTCCCCCTTCAGTGACATCAAATTCCGAATAAGCGCCCACGCCCAGGTATCTCACACACTTTGCCGTGAACCTGGGGCCCTGAGCCCCTCGTTATGACCTTGAACAATCACGTAACGCCGTGGCCTGCGGCAGACTTAGGAGGATCACCGACACGAGATGTTGATTCTCGTGCTGGGCCTTGCGCAGACGAGCATCCAGCCAGTGGCCTTCACCTGGTTGGCTTGCGGGAGCTGCGTGACCAAGTGCCGCGGGTGAGATGGCTCAAAACAGCAACTTACGCCCTCACCCCGGGAGGCTGGGGTCCGGGTCCGGGTGTCGGCAGGGTGGTTCCCTCTGAGGCCTGGCTCCCGGGTCTTCACTGGACCGTCCCTCTGCGTCCTCCCCTCCTCTCATAAGGACCCCAGTCCCACTGGAGAGAGCCCGCCCTGATGGCCTCATCTGCCCTTAATGACCCCCGAGAGGACCCCACCTCTGGTCACAGTCACATCCTGTCGCACTGGGGTAGGGCTTCCCCTGGGGGTTTTGGGGGGCACGATTCGGCCCGTGCATTCACCTTGCTGCTAATCCCCGTGGGCAGTGAATGCCCTGGTTGTGTGGCGTGTGGCAGGCGCTGTGCACACTCTGGGGGCCCGGGAGGGGGAGGTTCCGTCCTTGTCCTCAAGCAGCTCACATGCTAGTTGCTTTGGCCATTTCGTTCTGACGTCAGCCCCTGGAGAAGGTATACTCATGGGCATGGGAGACAAGACTCAGAGGGGACTGCCCAGGTCACAGGGCAGCGTCAGACCCAGACCCACAGCTGCCCGGCCCTCGCGCCCAAGGCTGCCGGGCCTGCGTGTGGCTTTGCTGCTGCAATAGGGGGAACGTCCCAGGTAAAGTTAGATCAAACGGAAGGTTCCAGAAGGGAAGGACCGGATACACGAAAACGATAGGAAACTGTCGGAAAAGACAAATCTCTCAGAAAATCATTCAGTACAAAGTCAAGGACGGAGGACAAAGAAGCGTAAAACATAGAGAGAAAACAGCCTAGATACAGGGGTGGGCAAACTTTTTGACTCGAGGGCCACAATGGGTTCTTAAACTGGACCGGAGGGCCGGAACAAAAGCATGGATGGAGTGTTTGTGTGAACTAATATAAATTCAAAGTAAAGGAATGGAGGGGAGAGCAAGAGAACCCTCCGCTCTTTCGGCTCCGCGGGCCGGATAGAACAGCCGAACCGGCCGGATCTGGCCCGCGGGCCGTAGTTTGCCCACGGCTGGGTTAGGATCACACAGCCTCTGGGAGAGAAGGCAGCTTCCCAGGCCCCACCTTCTCCCCTGACAGGACTGTAAGACCCCTGCACGCTCTGTCACCCCAACAGCCACAGCCCCTTTGGGCTCTGGGCACAGTGGGTGGGAAGTATACCAAACGTTACCCCATGCGTCAGACTCCAACACCCGTTGACCAACACGTTTCTTGTTTGTTTGTTGTCTAGAACAGAACACAGCTGAAAGCCCTTCTCACCATCACAGCAGAGGACACGGTGACGGTAAGAGGAAATTCCAGCCTGGGTGCCCCTGCTGCCCGGGTGTGTTTATGCCCACGGGGTGCCGTCCCTGTTCTCAGAGCCTGGGAGGGGCCGGCCGTGCCCCACAGTAGGCTGGGGCTGCGCGCAGTCTGGGGTCGCAGGGACACAGCCCCTGAGGACCCAGGGGCAGGGCTCCTGGGGAAGGTCCGCTGAGGCCGGAGCCCGAGAGGCGGCTGTAGCATGAATGCTACAGGCAGACTGCCGCGTGTGCATCCCAGGCCCACTGTGGACCGGCTCTGGGCCCTGGGGCCCTGGATTTAACCGGCTGCTACCGTGGCATTATAATCTGTAAAACAGACTAAAACAGTGCCTACTTTAGGGTGTTCTTGGGGCAAGGACATGGATTAATGCATATAAAGCTCTTCGAACCATCTCTGGTGCTTTGTAGCTGGCATGCTCATGGTCGCCACAAGGCAGAGGGCAGTGAGGGTGATGGAGGTGATGCTGCTGCTGATAGTGATGATGAAGATGGTGGTGGTGATGGTGATGGAGATGATAGTGATGGTGGTGGTGATGGTGATGATGGTGGTGGTGATGGTGATCATAGTGATGATGATTGTGGTGGTGGTGATGGTGATGATAGTGATGATGGTGGTGGTGGTGGTGGTGGTGGTGGTGGTAATGATGGTGATGGTGATGATAGTGATGATGATGGTGGTGGTGGTGGTGGTGATGGTGATGATAGTGATGATTATGATGATGGTGGTGGAGGTGGTGGTGATGGTGATGATAGTGATGATTATGATGATGGTGGTGGTGGTGATGGTGATGATAGTGATGGTGATGGTGGTGGTGGTGATGGTGATGATAGTGATGATGATGGTGGTGGTGGTGATGGTGATGATAGTGATGGTGATGGTGGTGGTAATGATGGTGATGGAGATGATAGTGATGATGGTGGTGGTGATGGTGATGGTGATGATAGTGATGATTATGATGATGGTGGTGGTGGTGGTGGTGGTGAAGGTGATGATAGTGATGATTATGATGATGGTGGTGGTGGTGATGGTGATGGTGGTGATGTTGCTGCTGATAGTGATGATGATGGTGGTGGTGGTGGTGATGGTGGTAATGATGGTGATGGAGATGACAGTGGTAATGATGTAATGGTGAGGAGGAGGATGGTGGCAAGGATTCCGATGGCGATAGTGACAGTGTTGATATTGATGATGATAAAGGTACGTCTTGAGATCTTACTGTTCTCTAGCCTTCTCCATGGCGGAGGGAAGTCCGGGGAGCAGGACCGAGCTTCATTAAGCAACACTGATAAATGAAGACTGGTGAGGAGACGGAAGTAAAGGTTGTGAGAGGACCTGCCCCAGGAGGCAGCCTCCCCCTGCACTTGCTTATCACGTGGTGTCAGAAGGTAGGAATCGGAGGCGAGGCGGGGAGAACGAGGGCGGATCTGCAGAGCCGGCCCTGGCGCTGCCCTCTTCTAGGTCCAGGCATTCATTCCTGCAGCTGCGCTGCTCTATAAGCGAGGTCCTTCTCCCCGACCCGCCACACCGCTCCCTGACCCTCCGCACTGCCTCTGCGCTTCAGATTCTCTTGGCCACACGACTGGCCAAAGTAGAGCAGGATCTCAAGGAGGAAACTGAGACGGTGGAGGTGGGAGAGGGAGGAAGGCAGGGTGGCCTGGCTCAGTGGACCTGTTCTAGGTCATGAAGTAGGTGTGGAGGAGAGGGGCGGGGTGAGGGCCTGGTCCTGCCTTTTACAGTGTGGTCACCCTGCCTGCCTGTAACTCTGCCCCAGCCTCTGCCCCAGAACTGATGCTTCTGGTTCTCGTCAGTCAGACCAGTAGCTGCTCCATGCTGTTGGAGGTTGGAGCCAACAGTATTTTAGGAAAACCCCACAGCCCCCGGGACCATGGGCAGTGTGATGGGTGGGGAGGAGCCGGACTTCGGAGCCCGCCGTTAGCTCTGCATTTTCTCAGCTGCAGACTGTGGTGAACTCTCTCATCTCGTCGCATCTCCCTTTGTGTGTCAGTGCAGTGGGGATAATGCAGCCCCTGCCGGCTCGCTGAAGACTGAAGGATGCAAAGCCGTAACACACTTCCTTAGTTTCCTGGGGCGGCCGTAAAGAAATTATTTCAAACTGGGGAGCTTGGAACAGCGGAAACTCACTGCTCCCCAGGTCTGGAGGCCGGAAGTCTTGGAATCAAGATGTGGGCGGGGCCGTGCTCCCTTCCAAGGCTCGGGAGAAGAATCCGGGGAGGAGTCCTTTGGCTTGTGGCTGCGTCACTCCCATCGCTGCCTCCGTGGTCACGTGGCCTTCTCTGCGTGTGTGTGTGTGTGTGTGTGTGTGTGTGTGTGTGTGTGTGTGTGTCTGCCTCCACGCCGCCCTGTCCTTATGAGGACACGGTCATTGGATTAGGACCTCCCCCCCACCCCAATTCAGTATGACTTCACCTTAACCTGATCACTTCTGCAAAGACCTCATTTCCAAAGGCCGTCATTTTCGTCAGGCGTGCAGACTTCACCGTATCTTTTCAGAGGACACAGGTCAACCCCCTACACAGGCCCAGGGACTGGCATGTTGCTGGTGAGCAAATGTCATGAATTCCCCTTCCCGCCCCGTTCTTCTAAAGCTGCAAAGAAAGTATTTGCCTCCGTGACAGAGCGACCTTGAACACAGATGGCCGGTCCACAGCCCCTTGGTTCTCTTTCGACAAGAGCGTTTGGTCTCCTCCCCGTCAGTGTTGGACAGTGACCTCTGTGCACTGCTGTTCCTCTTCCTCCGGCTCACTGGTCCTGCTCTTAGCTGGTAGCTGCATAAATCAGGTGCCGAGGGCCGAGTCCAGCGCATGGAGGATGCGCAGTTCATTCCGGTGCAGATCACAATGTGAGATTTAGATCGGGCTGTTGGCGATGGGGCCTCAGACAGCAGCTCTGTGCAGAGGCTGGTTGTCAAAGGCGAGTCTTATGTGGCCTTGCCCTTTGATGCAGGTTCCAGGAAACCGCTGGGCCGGAGCTCCTGTGTCTGACTTAACTTGGCTTTGACTGCCTGGAAGGCTGGGTTGGCCTTGTGGGTCTGTCAGAAAAATTTCACCTTGACCGCAGCCAGGAATGAGGAACGGGTGAGCCGTCTTCGGGCGGCTGAACTGCATTCAATCTTCCCGTCATCTGGAGGCATTTTTAATTAACCTTGGTGTCACACATCGGTTTCCCAGAAGCAGCGGCTGAGACAGGGCTTGGGGTGAGGCGTTCACCAGCGTGCGGAAGGCAGGTGGCACCGCAGGCCCGAGGCTGCCATCCTTGGAAAGGATGGCTGGCGAGGGTGGCCCTGGGTGGGCATCTGGGGATGTGGACTGATCCAGGAGGGCTGCCACCATTCCCCAAACTGACAGGAGTGGCTCACTGCACCTAAACGGCTTTTATAGACAACACTAGAGGCCCGGTGCATGAAATTCATGCACGGGGAGGGGCGGGTCACTCAGCCCGGTCTGCACCCTCTTCAATCCTGGACCCCTCAGGGGATGTCTGCCTCTTGCAATCCGGGACTGCTGGCTCCTAACCTCTTGCCTGCCTGCCTGCCTGCCTGATTGCCCCTAACTCCTCTGCCTGCCTGATTGCCCCTAACTCCTCTGCCTGCCTGATTGCCCCTAACTGCTCCCCTACCGGCCTGATCGCCCCTAACTGCTCCTCTACTGGCCTGATCGCCCCTAACTGCTCCCCTGCTGGCCTGATTGCCCCTAACCGCCTCTGCCTTGCTCCGCACCCGGGACCCAGGATTCCCTCCTCTGGCCGGTCACAGGCACCTGGACCCGGGCTTCCCTCCCTCTGGCCGGCCGCAGGCACCCAGGACCCAGCTGGCTTCACCTGGGCCAGCCACAGCCTCAGGGGACTATGGGCGTGTGGCGCCCGGGACCGTGGGGCATGTGGCTTGTCACTCTCCTGGGCCGCAGGTGCAGGCGCAGCTGCTGGTACCTGGGAATGCAGGGCGTGTGGTTTGTCCCTCTCCAGGGCCGCAGCCAGGCTGGTCCCCAATCCTCTCTTGCGAGCTCATTTGTGCTTGGCTGGTCTCCAATCCTCTCTCGCGAGCTCATTTATGCCTGGCTGGTCCCCAATCCTCTCTCACAAGCTTATTTGTGCCTTGCTGGTCCCATTTCTCTCCCCCCAGTGTTGAGTGTCTTAGCCGTTACAGTGTGAGGGCGTGACGACCATTTGCATATTAGCTCTTTATTATATAGGATTATGTAGGATATTTTGTGCTGAACACCTGCTTTCTTCCTGGGAGCTGGGATTTGGGCACATGCCAGGCAGTGGGTGCCTCGGGCTGTTCCTGAATGAGCAGACACCCTGGGGACCGAGTCTCTAATGAGTTGGGCTGGTGGACAGCATTTCCCGTGAGTTGTCACCCTTGTTGCTCGGGGAAGAAAGCGTGTCCCATGTGACTCTGGGAGAGGACTCTGGCTCCTGGTTGCCACTGGATTTCAACCGTGTGCCTTTTCCCTTTGCTGATTTGCGTGGACTCTTGCTGTGAAAATCAGCTGTGAGTGTGACTGTATGCTGAGTACTGTGAGTCCTCTTAGTGAATCGTGAAACCTGGAGGTGGTTGGGGGTTCCCCCATCCAGTCAGTGGTCACCTGTGAGAGGGAGGAGGAGGAGGAAGCAGGATGGAGAGAGGAGGAAGTCGAGCTGTGATCAGTTCACAAAGCCTCCCCCTCCCCTGGTAGGGGGTCTGGAGGGAGTTTTGCCTGGCCCACCATCCCTCCTGAGGCCTAAATGACTGCTAGGCTGCCCCTGCTGTGCTGTTACCGGGGTAAGCTGTCCTGGGAAGGGCATAACCTCAGGCAGGTGCTTCTCTGCAGCTGATCTAGACCATGAACCGGGAGGTCTGTGTCCCCACAGCCCATAGCTGGGCACCAGGTCCTTTCTGGAAGGGAGAGCTGGATGGTGTATCTTCTCATTTACCAGACTGACCTTAAAGAATATGTATTACTAGAGGCCCGGTGCACGAATTCATGCACCAGTGGGGTCCCTCGGCCTGGTCTGCAGGATCAGGCTGAAACAGGCTCTCCGACATCCCCCAAGGGGTCCTGGATAGTGAGAGGGCGCAGGCCAGGCTGAGGGATCCCACCAGTGCATGATCAGGGTTGGGGAGGGACATGGGAGGTTGGCCAGCCGGGGAGGGACCTCGGGAGGGCTCCAGGGCGTGTTTAGCCCATCTCGCTCTGTCCCAATTGGCCGGACCCTAGCAGCAAGCTAACCTACCGGTTGGAGCGTCTGCCCCCTGGTGGTCAGTGCATGTCGTAGCAACTGGTCAACTGGTTGATTGCCTGTCGCCTGGTGGTCAGTGCACATCATAGGAAGTGGTTGAGCAGCCTTAGCACATCTGTAGCATATTACACTTTGATTGGTTGAACAGCCGACTGGTCAACCAGACGCTTAGCATATTTGGCTTTTATTACATCCTATATAATAAAAGGCTAATATGCAAATCGACAAAATGGCAGAATGACCGGTCACTATGACATGCACTGACCACCAGGGGGCAGACGCTCAATGCAGGAGTTCCCCCCTGGTGGTCAGTACGCTCCCACAGGGGGAGCGCCGCTCAGCTAGGAGCCGGGCTCAAGGCTGGTGGGCACAGCGGTGGTGGCGGGAGCCTCTCCTGCCTCTGTGGCAGTGCTAAGGATGTCTGACTGACGGCTTAGGCCCGATCCCCACAGCAGGCCTAAGCCGTCGGTCAGACATCCCCCGAGGGCTCCCAGACGGTGAGAGGGCGCAGGCCGGGCTGAGGGACTCCCCCCTCCCCCCGAGTGCATGAATTCCATGCACCGGGCCTCTGGTGGGATTATAATTCTTGTCTACTGATGATACAAGTAGTACATGCCCACGGTAGAGATCTCAGGAAACAGAAACCTAGCCCTAGCCAGTTTGGCTCAGTGGATAGAGTGTCAGCCTGTGGCCTGAAGGGTCCCGGATTCGATTACCGGTCAGGGTGCATGCCCAGGTTGTGGGCTCGGTCCCCAGTGGGGAGTGTGCAGGAGGCAGCCGATGAATGATTCTCTCTCATCATTGATGTTTCTATCTTCCTCTCCCTCTTCCTCCCTCTCTGAAATCATTAAAAGTATATTTTTTTTAAAAAAGCAAAATCACAGAAACCTAAAGGGGAGACTCGTCAAGTCCTTGTACTCAACACAGTTCCAGGGGGTTTCTTCATGGGTTACATATGTGTCTGTGTGCATGGATATTATTTTTACTTTAATGAAGTTGGGATCTTCCTGTGTATATAGTTTTGTATCTTCTTTAAAAATGTTACATTAGGATGTAAGCATTATTCTATTAGAAATTCAGCACACAAAAATCAGTTGCATTTCTATCCACTTACAGTGACCAATACAAAAAGGAAATCATGAAAACAATTTCATTTACTCTAGCATCAAAGAGAATTGGGAAGTTTCTTCTAGGGAAGAAACTTAACCAAGAGAAAGACTTGTACACCCAGCACCACAAAATGCCGCTGAGGGAAACGGGAGGAGACACAGCCATCCTTGCAGGAGGACCGGAAGACCTCATGTTGTTCCGATCCACAGATTCAGTGCAATTTCTGTCAAAATGCCAACGGCATCTTTTTGTAGAAATAGGAAAACCCACCCTAAAATTCATATGGACTCTCAAGGAACTCTGAATTGCCAAAATAATCTAAAAAGAACAAAACGGGAGGTCATACACTTCCTGATTTTAAAATGTACCACAAAGCTACAGCCATCCGAACTGTGGTATTGGCGAAAGACAGACATGGACCAGTGGAATAGAAGAAAAAGCCCAGGATAAAACCTCGCATGTACAGTCAAATGATTTTCAACAGGAGTGACAAGACCATGCGATGGGGGCAAGGACGGCCACTGCAACAAATGATGTTGGGGAAACGGTCTCCAGGTGCACAAGAATGAAGTTGAGCCCTTACCTTACAGCATCGACCAAGATTAGCTCAAGATGATCGGAGACAAATGTAAGATCTAAAACTATGAAACTCACCCTGACCAGTTTGGCTCAGTGGATAGAGCGTCAGCCTGTGGACTGAAGGGTCCCAGGTTCGATTCCCATCAAGGGCATGTAGCTTTGGTTGCGGGCACATCCCCAGTGGGGGGTGTGCAAGAGGCAGCTGATCGATGTTTCTCTCTCATCGATGTTTCTAACTCTCTGTCCCTCTCCCTTCCTCTCTGTAAAAAAATCAATAAAATGTATTTTAAAATAAAATAAAACTATGAAACTCTTAGAAGAAAACATGGAGGGAAAGCTTCATGGCATGGGGTTGGCAATGATTTCTTGGATATGACACCAAAAGCACGGGCGACAGGAGAAAAAATAGATAAATTAGGCTTCTCTTAAGGGAACCCCTAGTAGGTGGCACGCTGACTCCATCCTGGTTCTGCTGTAAGTAACTTGTAGCTCAACCTGAAAGACGTGACGTATGACCCCCGGTGAACCCCTGTCACGCTCTTGTCCCCGTAGGTTCTACCAAACCATGGCCTTCACGCCGCCGGGTTCTTTGCGGCCTTCCTCGCCTCCCTTGCGCTGACCTGGGTCACACTTTTCTTCATGGTTCGACATACGTGTTTGAAGGGAAGCATGTTCACCAGACATCAGGTGAGTCTCCACGCGCCTCTTCTTCCCGGGGGGTCGTTTGCTTGGTGATGGCTGTGAAGTTGCAGTGTATCCTCCAGTTCCGTGGGTCTCAACCCTGGGTGGACATCAGGATCCCCTGGGGCACTGCGGACAAATGTCATGTCCGGGCCCCTGCAGGACATTGGGTTGCCCCCTGATGCGTCCCCATCGTTGCTCATTCTAAAAGCTCCCTGGATGATGGTAGTGAGGGCCGGTGTGGAGAACCCCTGCCGTCTCGCTGAATAACTGCTTGCCCACCCGTGTGGCCAGCCCCTTAGTCCAGCCGCACCCTAACTCAGGTTCTGTTCCACCCTCCCGCTGGAATGCCGCTGCAGACTCACTTCATCCTCGGGGAAGCCCGGACTCCCTCGCGTGGCTTATAAAGCCCCTGGCCCTGCCTCTGCCCACCTCTCCTGCCACTTTCCGCCTCACGCTGCGGCCGAACCCTCCACCCAGTGACTTGGCATTCTCTGGGAGTGCAAGCTCTCCACGCCCGCCTCAGAAGCTTCTTCAGTCTCTGCTCTTCAGTGAGCATCATTTTGCTGTGCCCTTCCAGCTCGGGCCTTGCCTGTCCTGGAAGTCAGCACTGGCCACTTCCTGGCTCAGTGAGGGGCTTCTCTCTGGGTGCCCACACTAGGTTCTGTAGACGCCACGCAGCACGTCCCTCATCTGTCGGGCCCCTCTGTGAACTCCTCAATTTCCATATTCCTGTCTTGGTCTGGGTTCCCCCAGAAGCACTTCCTGAGACCAGGATCCAAATGCAGGCACATTATATGGGAAGGGACCCCAGGGAATAATGGGGAGGGCTGGGGAGTGAGGCAGGAAAGGAAGGCAGCCAGTCCAGTTACCCCTGTGGGCACCTGGAGCTGTATTGTGCTCAGGCACTCTGGGGACAGTGGAATGAACCTCAGGGAAGGAGCTGGGGTGTTTATCCACCAAGGCCCCATGGTTATTGGTTGAGGCCGAGGTGGGGGGCAAGATGAAGGGTGACATTTCCCAGGCACGGGCTCTGATGGCTGGTGGATCTTGGGCTGGTGGGCACGTAAGTGGCAAGGGTGAGGGGACATGGGCAGAAAACAGATGGTGTCTGCCACATCCCCGTTGCCCACTACAGAGCCTGGTGACTAGAAAGCACTCAATATATGTGTGAAGGAATGAAGAAGGCCTTGGGCAACCAGTCACTTCATCTTACAATTCTATATTCTGATCCGAAACCTGCCAGATTCTTGATGTTGAAGTCATCTGCCAACTATAATTTTCCTTTATATGATGATGGTGATGGTGATGATGATGGTGATGGTAGTGATGGTGATGATGTTGGGGATAATGATGGTAGTGATGGTGATGGTAATGATGGTAGTGATGGTGATGGTAGTGATGATGATGGTGATAGTGATAGTGATTATGATGTTGGTGATGGTGATAATGATGGTGATAGTGATTATGATGTTGGTGATGGTGATGGTGATGATGATTGTAGTGATGGTGATGATGATGATAGTGATTATGATGTTGGTAATGGTGGTGGTGATGGTAGTGATGGTGATGGTGATAGTGATTATGATGTTGGTGATGGTGATGATGGTAGTGATGGTGATGGTGATAGTGATTATGATGTTGGTGATGGTGGTGATGATGGTGGTGATGATGATGATGGTGATGGTGATGGTGATTATGATGTTGGTGATGATGATGGTAGTGATGGTGATGATGATGATGGTAGTGATTATGATGTTGGTGATGGTGGTGATGATGGTAGTGATGGTGATGATGATGATGGTAGTGATTATGATGTTGGTGATGGTGATGATGATGGTAGTGATGGTGATGATGCTGATGCTGATGCTGGTGGTATTGGGGAAAGCAGGATGATGCTGATGCTGGTGGTATTGGGGAAAGCAGGACAGCAGCTCATTGAGTGAGATGAGCTCTGTGGCACTGCTACCAGAAGGCACTGCTGAGAGTCCGCGCTCCTTCAGGGCCATGGAGGGCTGGAGCTGCTGTTACCCAGAGGCCCAACAACTTGGAGGAACATCTATCATCTTTCTCCCTCTTTATGTTGGCGAAACTGAGGCCCGTGAAGTTAAACAACTTGCTTTAAGTGGCCAGATGTAGGCAGGCACCTGGCTTCTGGGGGTCCCCTCTCTCTGGAGGCTGAAAGGCTTGCCCCCTGGTTCATTTTGCTTCTGCTTCCTCAGAGGAGAGAACGGTCATTTCAGTGTGAGGTCAGCCCACAATCTCCTTGGCAGGCAAGACTGAGGAGGAAAATGGCCATCTCTAATCAGGCATCCTGCTTACCCTCCTGAAGCTGTTATCAGTCACAGAAGAACAAAACTCATCCTTCACTTTGATGTAGGAGCAGGATTCATTTCCTGAAGATTAATGGCTGGTCATTACAACTGCGGAGAGGAAAGCAAAGTGTGAATTTGATTTAAGGTTGAAAACACTTGCAGTGTTTTTTTCCTGCATTACACAATGAAATCTTTTCACATTTTTCCTTACTTTTGCCAGCATGGTGGCAACCAATAAGACAGTGTTACGTAAAACAGAAGAAGCCTTTGGGGTTAGATTGACTTGGGATCAAATACCCACCTGGCCCTTTCTCATCTGTGTGAACTCACATGTTACTTCACCTCTCTGAGCTGCACGTTCCTCACATGTAAAGTGGGGGCGACAATACTTATTTTGTTGTGCTAGTTTCATGATATAACACATACAAGGCACAGGGGCAGGGATTATTGTTAAATGTTAGCTGTAGTTATCACCCATTTCTGCAGAATTAATATTGGGGACAAAACAGACATGTCATCTGTCCCATCAGAAGGGTGGGCTTAATTATTTCTGATGTCACTTTTACCTTACAACTGTATATGCTGATTAGAAACCTGGCAGATTCATGATGATGAAGTCCATCTGCCAACTGTAATTTTTCTCTACCTGCTGGTGATGATATGATGGTGATAGTGGTGATTATGATGATGGTGGTGATGGTGATGGTGGTAGTGATGGTGGTGATGGTGACAATGATATTGATGATGGTAATGATATGATGGTGGTGATGGTGGTATTGGTGATGATGATGGTATTGGTGACGATGATGGTGATGGTGAGGATGGCGATGATGGTGATGTTGATGATGATGGTGATGGTGATGGTGAAGTATTTGTATAGGTCTTGACTGGTTGCAATGGTCTATTCATTCATTGCTTTGTTTTATCCACGTAACTCTGTACAGGGCTACTGGAGTTGTGATCCCGTTTCTTTGATGAGAAAAT
Source organism: Plecotus auritus (assembly GCF_963455305.1). Classification (NCBI taxonomy): domain Eukaryota; kingdom Metazoa; phylum Chordata; class Mammalia; order Chiroptera; family Vespertilionidae; genus Plecotus; species Plecotus auritus. Next base: position 245,209,339 of record NC_137770.1, on the reverse strand, counting down.
AGAGACTCAGGGAAGTACAGTGTCTTGCCTGAGTTTACCCTGCTCACAGTGGTGAGGCCAGCCAGGTTCTCTGACGACGGGTCCCTACTCCCCCTCCTGACGTTTCCACATGTGACATTCGCCATTCGCGACCAGGCCTACTCAATTGTTGCCGCAATTCTCCCGAAGGCTCCGCATCAGGAGAGCAGGCTGGAGCACTCCCAGTTCACGGCGGCCGACGGTGTGAATGAAGATCTTGCTCTGAATGACCAGATGATTGGCATCCTGTCCTCCGAGGACCCCGGGAGCATGCTGCAAGCCTTGGAAGAGTAAGATTCTAATCCCATAATGCTTTCTTAGCTGTGGTGAGTGGCTGAACTGGAGTGGCGTGAGAGCGAACGCTGGGCATATTTCATTCATTCATGAATTCATGCGGTCACTCACTACTCAGTAGTCATAAGCATCTGCCGTGCACTGACACTATGCATGGTACTTGGGAGAAGAGGTGAATAAGACATCGTTTGTGCTATGAGACGGGCTGACCTAGTGCCCATCGGAGTTTGATGAGCACCACGCTACAGGGAAGATCAGGGCCGGCTGATTACCTCTGAGAGCAGGTGGCATTATTATCTTAAAATATGTTTTTATTGATTTCAGAGAGCGAGGGAGGGAAGAAGGGACAGGGGGAGAGAGAGAGAGAGGGAGAGATCAATGATGAGAGAGAATCTTTGATCGGCGGCCTCCTGCACGCCCCCCACTGGGTATCGAGCCCACAACCTGGGCATGTGCCCTGACCAGGAATTGAAACGTGACTTCCTGGTTCATAGGTCGATGCTCAACCACTGAGCCCCGCCAGCCGGGCTCCCTGACTGATTTTTTTTTTTATTTTTATATATTTTATTGATTTTTTACAGAGAGGAAGGGAGAGGGATAGAGAGCTAGAAACATCGATGAGAGAGAAACATCGACCAGCTGCCTCCTGCACACCTCCCACTGGGGATGTGCCCGCAACCAAGTTACGTGCCCTTGACTGGAATTGAACCCGGGACCCCTCAGTCCGCAGGCTGATGCTCTATCCACTGAGCCAAACCGGTTTTGGCTCCCTGATTTTTGACAACGAGCATTTGCGTGGCTGTTTCTCTGTTGTGCTGTTTGTTCAGAGGCCACCTCTGCGGAGAGGACTTGAGGAAGGGATGTTTTCTGTGATCCTTGTTGTTGTTAATCCTCGCCCAGGGGTATTTTTTCCATTGATTTTTAGAGAGAATGGAAGGGAGGCAAGGAGGGGAGGTGGGGTGGGGGAGGCTGCACATGGATTGGTTGCTTCCCGCATGATTGAACCTACAACCCAGGTCCGTGCCCTTGACCGGGGATTGAACCTGTAACCCTTAGGTGCGCAAGGCCGATGCTCTAACCACGGAGCCCACCAACCCGGGCTCCTTTGATTTTTATTGGGCTCCCTGACTGTTGCCCTGATGGAGGCGGCTCAACCCCAGGCATGCTGGGACAGGAGGAAGGAGGGACGGGGTGCCACTGGCTGGTCCCAGCAGGGTTTGAGCCCTGGCCTCGCCCTGGCCTGACCACCCCTGAGCACCTCTTGCCCGAGAGCTCCCTGAATTCTTGCAGCAGCTCTCGCGGGGAAGCTGATGTTCAGAAAGGTTTGTTGGTGTTGCCCAAGGTCACACGCGTGGTCATGGATTTGGGCCCTGACCTGACAGAACAGCTTTTTAAAAAAGCTGGAGTTTAGATTTTTCCCAGGAGGCAAGGAAGATGGGAAGGAAGAAGTTCCAGGCCGGTGTTTGTCTCCGGTTAGTCGGAGGAAGCTTACAGCTGTCTTGTGGTGCGACCGGCACCGCCTTCTGCGCTGTCTCAGAATTGTTTCGTTCAAAGCCGGGTTCCGGGAGCCTTTGCTGAGCTGCGCCTGTGAAAACGGGTACGAGCCGTGCTTCCTGTGCCGCCCGCTGTCCTTTGCGTCTCGCAGGCGTCCTCAAACTACGGCCCGCGGGCCACAGGCGGCCCGCCGAGGACATGGATCCGGCCCGCCGGGTGCCGCTGCCTGTCCTGCTTAGCAGCCGACGCGTCCCGGGCCCGCAGTGCGCATAGGAATTTGTTCATAGTTTTTTTTTTAAACTATAGTCCGGCCCTCCAGCGGTCTGAGGGACCGTGAACTGGCCCCCTGTTTAAAGAGTTTGAGGACCCCTGGTCCACAGAAGCGCTCCCCGAGCCGCGGTTTTGTTCCTCCTCTCACACCCGAAGCCACTCGCCCAGGTTTCCTTTGTTCACGTCCTTGGATTGGGTTCTTCGTTCGCGGTGCAGTGATTGCCAAGTGGATGGGTCAGGCAGCAGCTCCTCGCGGGGCCCCTTCCGCGTGGGCGCGGCGGCAGGCTGCTGGGTGCTCCGGAGGCCTGGCTTCTGTCCCCAGGAGGGCCAGGGCAGTACGGCAGCGGGAATAGCTGCTCCAGTTTGGGGGCTCCGGGTGGCCTCGCTAAGGGAGGGTCAGCTACACGGAGGCTTCAGGGATGAGCGCTCCGTGGGGGGCAGCATGTGCAGAGCTCGGGGGACGGCGTTTGACAATCAGAAAGAGGACAGGACAGCCCAGCCAGTGGGGCTCAGTGGTTGAGTGTTGACCTATGAACCAGGAGGTCACGGTTCGATTCCTGGTCAAGGCACATGCCCGGGTTTTGGGCTCCATCCCCAGTGGGGAGCGTGCAGGAGGCAGCCGATCCAAGATTCTCTCTCATCATGGATGTTTCTATACGTCTCTGCCTCTCCCTTCCTCTCTGAAATCAATTTAAAAAATATATTTAAAAAAAGAAGAAGCCAGGGCAGGTGGCAGGAGCCTGGGGGCGGGCTGGAGGGTCGCCCAGCCAGTGCCCGGTGTTACCTGGAGCAGCTCCGCCTCCCCCCGGTCCTTATCCTAAAAGCGTTTTCTTCGCCTCGCACAGGCTGTCAGAAGGCACCCCGTTTGCTTGTCTGTTTTGGTGATGTCGCTGAAATGTGGCTTCCCGTCCAGGCAGTCGGTTCACAAGGACAGGGGCCTCTGATTTATCTCCGATGCCGCGGACGGGGCCTGGCACACAGTAGGTGCCTGTGGGATGGCCTTGATGGACAGTCACTGTCCGGTGACGTTGACAGCGAGAAGCTTCGAGGTTTCTCAAACCAGAAGGTAACACGGCACGTTCGAGGTGTGATGTGGCAGCACAGGTGGCCCGGAGCTCCCCCGAGGACGTCCGCTGTGTCTGGGACACCCTCGCCGGGGGACGTTCTGCCACCCACGCGGCGGCGCTCCCCTGCGACTGTCCATCCCTCGCTGCTCCCTCGCTCGGAGTGGAGTGAGGCCGCCTTCCCGGAGGATCCCCCAGGATTTAGGCCTGTCTGACGTGCATCTACGGGCTCATATGTGTCTGTGGAACCGAGGCGTTTGGGGGACAGTCAGCAGGACCTGCCGATGGGTTGGGAGCGGGTTCGCGAGCCGGCATGGCTGACCCTGAGTTTCAGGCTGAGCAGCTGGGGGAGCGCCGGGCTGTTGCCTCAGATGAGCAGAGACGGGGGGAACCACTCTTGTCGGGAGTTACTTCTGGACGTGGCGATGCCTTGGAGACCCCGGAATGGGGGTGTCGGTGGGCAGTCGTGTGGGTCTGTTCCCAGGAACTTCTGGGCTACGGGTGGGATTGAGGGAGGAACCTCTGAGGACAGAGAGGAGAGGGGACCAGGACGGGCCCTAAGGAGTTCCCACATTTAGAAGTCGGGGGACCCGGGAGGTCGGGGAAGTGAGGAAAGCGAGAGAAAGGGGTCAGAAGAAGGGGTGGGCAACCGTGCCTGATGTGCTGGTGCTGGAGGTTAATCACACGAGGCCTGAGGAATGTCATGATTTTCACGACGGGGACGCCATTGGTGTGAGGAGGCAGGGGCAGCCGGTGGGAGCAGTAGACGGTGACAGTAGGTGGGGACTGCTGTTTGAAGGTGCATCGCCGTGGAGGGAGCAGAGATGGAGCAGTGTGACCATCAGACGGATGACAGGTGTCTAGGGCGTTGCTAGGTTTCTGGAGGATCACCATCAGGGTTCCCCTAGAGCAGTGGTCGGCAAATCGCGGTTCGCGAGCCACATGCGGCTCTTTGGCCCCTGGAGTGTGGCTCTTCTACAAAATACCACGTGCAGGCGCGCACATAGAGTGCGATTGAAACTTCGTGGCCCACGCGCAGAAGTCGGTTTTCGGCCTGGGCAGGTCTATTTTGAAGAAGTGGCGTTAGAACACTCAAGGGGCCAAAGAGCCGCATGTGGCTCGCGAGCCGCGGTTTGCCGACCACTGACCTAGAGCACCAGACGGCCAACACGGCGCCCTTGCTTCCTCACACCTGTGCCTCGCTCGCTGCTGGCTTTCCTGCAGGCTGTGGGGTTCCTGCCGTGTCTGACAAACCGGGGCGGGATTTTAACGGGGGACAGAAGAGGACCGCTCCAGAGCAGAGCAGCTGTGATGCCTCTGGTTTCCATGGCAACCCTCACTGTCATCTTCCCAGCAAGGGAAGGCTTCTTGGAGGAGTCCTATGTCCAGTGAACACCTGTCTTCTCAGCAAGTGTGAACTGAGCTCCCGCTGAGCGCCTGGCGCTGTGCGAGGTGCTGGGGAAGGAGGCTGAGAAAAGCAAGGACCCCCCCAAGATGGCCATCGCCCACAGGGAGAAGCAGCTCACACAGGCAAACACAGGGCAGTAAGACAGCGCGAGCTGGAATGATGCCTCCAGCCCCCCACCCCCACCCCCACCAGCCCCTCTGCTGTGTGCTTGACCTTTGCAGGGCAGGAAGGATGTTCGTCTTACTTAGCATCTCCGCTCCCACACACCCCATCTAGACCCTGAGCTTCCTCCTCCTCTTAGGGGTGTTTTGGAAATAAGAGGAACCCCCTCAGCCGTTGGGAGTGCCCGAGGGGCTCATAGAGAGCTCTCCTCTCCCCCACCCTGAGCTCTGGGCCAGCTGGGAAACGAGACAGACATCAGGCATGATCTCCAACCTGGCCACCCATCGCTTTCTAACGTAGCAAAGCCAGGCTGGAGGAGGTGGCTTCTGCCCGCAGGCATAGCACCCACAACGCAACCCTGCAGGCCTCCCGGCCGACCACTCACGGCTGCTTGTGCTGAGTCCCAGCCCCCAGCCCTCAGCCCCCAGCCCCCAGCCCTCAGCCCCCAGCTCCCAGCCCTCAGCCCCCAGCCCCCAGCCCCCAGCCCCCAGCCCCCAGCCCCCAGCCCCCAGCCCCCAGCCCCCAGCCCCTCTTCCGGAGCCAGAAGGAGGGAAGGCGCACACAGCCCCTCCCAGCAGAGCCCATTAGATCCGTCTGGCCAAATGGCGCCACGGAAACCTCCTTCAGGGCCCCTCCTGCCCAGAGAGATTTGTAGACCTGAGGTTCTGTGTGTGGTCAGCTATCGGGGAAACCGACGGAAGACAGCAGTGGCTTAGACACAGGCAGGAACTTCGCCGGGGGGGGGGGGGGTCATTGGCGTGGGCTGGGTGGGTAAGATGAAGGGGTTCAGCCAGGTGTGGGGCTGGGCTGCCAGGTGTGGGCTGTGGGCTTTGATTTGGACAGGGGTCCCCTCACCATTTCCATTCCCGTGGGAACCCTGGCTCCTTTCCTGTGAGCACTCACTTGCCCAGGGGTTCACTTCGATTTCTTTACTCCCAAGAAAACCTTTGCTTTGCTGTGTTTGCTATTTTTGTCTGTTTTTTTCACGAACACGTAAAAATATCCCAGATGTTTGGTGGACGCTCAGGTGTCTTTGGGGGACATTCCGTCCTGCTCACGGAGGTCTGAGTGAGCGGGGACGCCAGCCTGAGATCCCTCCATTGTCATGGCATGTCGGTGCCGGGGGAGGCCAGCGGTCCAGTGGGTGTATTGCCACCGAAGGTGACCAGTGTGCCTCCGTGACAGCGCAGGTCAGCCTTGCGCCGCCCTCTTTCCCGCATCCGCTCCTCTGTTCCCTCGCCGGCCGCTGTCCCTGAGCACGTGCTCACCCAGGGCCATGGCCAGGCGGTGTGGGTGCCCAGGTGTGCGGCTGCCCAGGTGCTGTGGGTGCCCAGGTGCTGTGGATGCCCAGGTGTGCGGAGTGCTCCAGCCGCCAGCGCTCACCGGTCACGGAGAGACAGACCCACAGACTTCCGAGGGGCGGGGCGGGGCGGAGCGGGTGCATGCGGTGCGCCCGGGAGGACGAAGGTGGAACAAAGCCCTGGAGCCACACGGCTTGGCTGCAGATCCCAGCTTCACCCCTGAACAGCTCCGCTGCTTTGGACCGGAACGTCCGTGTTCCTGGGCCTCGGTTTCTGCAGCTGGGAAGGAAGGGCGGGTGACCACCTGCCTCGCAGGCTGTGGGGGGTTCAAGGGCTTGATAGTCCTAACGCTGTCAGAGCAGAGCCTGCGCGCAGAGCAGTGGCCCATCTCCGCAGGGACCTTCGCTTGACACGGGTGATGGGGTTCTCACTAGCCAGCCGGGAAACGGGGCTCAGAGACAGCAGACACCTCGGGCGCCCAGTTCGGAAGGGGTGAAGCCAGCTTGGAAACGTGGGGTGTGTGACTCCAGGCCCGTTATGCTCCCAGACGTAATGAGATGAGGTCGGAAGGGAGTCAGGAGGAAGGTCGCTGGCGGGAGGGGGCGGGGGTTTGAGGTGGAGGGGAGCTCTCCTGCCTTCCTGTCTGTTCCAGAGCTGACTGTCCTTCGGGGCCTGGCCAGCGAGTTGGGGGGAGGGGGCAGTGACAGGGGAGCCCCGGGTCAGGAGTTGAGCGAGCACCCCTCCTGCGTCTGCACCCCCTTCAGGGAGTCGCTCACGGCCGGAGAGGGCGATGCGCCTTCTCAGCAACGATCTTTTTTCCTTTTTTGGTTGATCCTCACCTGAGGATATTTTCCCATTGATTTTTAGGGAGAGTGGGAGGGAAGGGGAGAGACACGGAGAGAGGAACATCGATGTGAGACTCTGGCTGGCCCCCCGACTAGGCCCGGAGATCAAGCCTGCAACCTAGGTACATGCCCTTGACCAGAATCGAACCTGGGACCCTTCAGTCCGAGGGCTGACACGCATCCACGGAGCCAGGCTGGCCAGGGCGTAAACAAAGATCTGTAAGAGGAAACGGTCCGGGAGGAAGGATGCAGATGGCTGACCCTGTGTCCTACAGTGCGTTTGAGTTCCTACTAAACTAAAAGCCACGACTTACCCTAACTTTTACTGGGGTTCTGCTCACACAGAGTAACGGTTTCTCCTCCGTGACAGTTTTGACAGTGAAGGTATGGGGGGGAATTTCCACTGGCCAGCCCCTCACACGACAGTATATAAATAGGATTTACGGCCCCCACCTGGGACCTCACTGCAGGTGTCTCCATGGAAACGGCTCCTGGAGGCAGACTTCACGCTCACTGCCACTGAGACGGCTCTTGTGGGTATAATACACGTACAGAGCTGACTTGTGGACGCGGGATGTGTATGGTAAAAAGTGGCCAGGGCTTCCTTCAGAATTAATTACCCTCCACCGCCGTGATTAACAACTCCTCGCTCACAGTTCACATCCAGGAGAGATTTACTGCCCTGAGCATCAAATCCTGTCCGGTTTCTGCTCTGACACCTTGCTTGCCATTTGGTGAGAACGTGATTAATTTTTATCTGAAATAAATAAGAAAAAGAACACGGATGTCATTCTCTCTCTCTTTTTTAAAATATATTTTTATTGATTTTGGAGAGAAAGGGAGAGGGAGAGAGAGATAGAAACATCAATGATGAGAGAGAATCATTGATCGGTTGTCTCCTCACATCCCACACTGGGGTCCATTCCTGGTCAGGGCCTATGTCCGGGTTGTGGGCTCAGTCCCCGGTAGGGGGTGTGTAGGAGGCAGCTGTTCGATGCTTCTCTCTCTCTCATTCAATGTTTCTCTCTCTCCCTCTTCCTTCCTTTCTCTGTAAAATAAATTAAAAATATATTTAAGCCCTAGCTGGTTTGGCTCAGTGGATAGAGCATCAGCCTGCAGACTGAAGGGTCCCAGGTTCGATTCCAGCCAACGTCACATACCCGGGTTGTGGGCTCAATCCCCAGTAGGGGATGTACAGGAGGCAGCCAATCAATGATTCTTTTTCATTATTGATGGGTCTATCTCTCTCTCCTTCTCCTTTCCTCTCTGAAATCAATAAAGAAATATATTTAAAATATATATATATATATATATATATTTTTTAAAGAATCTGCTCGCTAGCAGTCAGCAGCTGTGCGATGCAGCAGGTTGCCTAGGACAAAACCAGAGAGGGTCGGACCTGCATTGCCACCATGTGCCCACCATCCAGATATCATTGCTGACATGTACACATAAGGAACTGTTTGACATTGAAATGGGGACTCAGAACTGTTGGACATTGAAATTGGGACTCAAACATTTTTTGTTACTATATGTTTATTTCTAGTCTGCAGAGGCAAGATTTTTTAAAGGAAAGAAATGGGGAAAAAATAGATACAGAGGCAAAGAAGCATTGAACAGACTGCCAAACTACAGCGGGAAGGCAGGGGAGGTTGGGGGGAGGGGGCTGTAAGAGATCAACCGAAGGACTTGTATGCATGCATATAAGCATAAGCAATGGATACAAGACATGGGGGGGGGAGCAGGTAAAGGCATGTACTGGGGGGAAGGGGAGGCCAGGGGGAGGTCAATGGGGAAAAAAAAAAGGGAGACATATGTACTACTATTTGTAATACTTCAAACAATTAAAAATATATATATAAAATAAAATAAAATAAAGTAAAATAAAATAAAAAAGAATCTGCTACTCCGTCACTGGTGTTCAGGCACTGGGTGGGGCAGAAGGGAAAGAGGAGGAGGAGGGAAAGGGAAAGAGGAAGGCCTGACCTACAAATAACTGCAAACCGCAGCTTTTCCAACCAGGGGCCTCGGTGTCTGTCGCAGCTTTACGTAATGGAACTCTCTCTCCCGACCTTCGTGTCACCCAGGTTGGAGATTGCAACCCTGAACCGGGCCGACTCAGATCTGGAGGCTTGTCGGACCCACATCAGCAAGGATGTCATTGCCCTTCTCCTGAGAGGTCTGAGCAGCAGGGGCCACCTCGCCCCTCAGGTAGAGAGGAGGATGGGCGCCGCTTTTAAAAAGCAGTTCCTGATGCTGGAGACAGAAATACAAGAGGAGTATGATCGGAAGATGGTGGCTCTGGCGGCTGAATGCGACTTGGAAACAAGAAAAAAGACAGAAAACCAGTTCCAGAGGGAGGCGGCGGCGATGGAGGAGGCAGAAGAACTGCTAAAGCATGTTAGCGAGAGGGTAAGGCTGCTCTACCTCTCTCCTTCCTCTTGGGGAATCATCATTTATCCATTCATCCAACCAGCAACCTACCCACCCATTCATCCACCCATCCATCTGTCCATCCATCCATCATCCATCCACTCATCCATCCATCCATCCATTCACCCATCCACTCATCCACTCATCCACTCATCCATCCATCCATCCATCCATCCATCCATCCATCCATCCATCCATCCATTCACCCATCCACCCATTTATCTATCTATCCACCTACCCATCTATCCACCCATTCATCCATCCATCCATCTGTCCACCTACCCATCTATCCATCCATCCATCCACCCACCCATCTATCCATCCATCCATCCATCCACCCACTCATAAACCCATCCATCCATCCATCCATCCACCTACCCACCCACTCATCCATCCATCCATCCATCCACTCATACATCTATCCACTCGTCCATCCATCCATCCATCTACCCATCTACCCATCCATCCATCCACACATCCATCCATCTATCCAACCAACCTACCTACCTTCCTTCCTTCCTTCCATCCACCCACTCATAAAGCCATCCATCCATCCATCCATCCATCCACCCACCCACTCATCCATCCATCCATCCACTCATATATCCATCCACTCGTCCATCCATCCATCCATCCATCCACCCACCCATCTATCCATCTACCCATTCATCCATCTACCTACCCATCCACCCATTATCCACCCATCTATTGTCTACACATCCATTCATTTATCTATCCTCCTGTCCATCTCCACATGCATCCATCTCCCCATTCATTTATCGACCCACCATGTGTCCATCCATGCACCCACCCATCCATTCATTTATCCATCCACCCATCCATCTGTCCATCTACACATCTACATATTTATCCACCCAACACCCATCCATCCATCCAGAATTCATTTAGAAAGCATTTATTAATCTCTTACTGTCTTCAGGCACTGGGCTAGGCCATGAAGGTACAGAGGAAAATGAGACATGGGTTTTGCATGAAAAAAGTCTGTAGTTTAAGACGGATCATTACATATAAAAATGTGACATCTTTCACTGTTATGGTAGAGCTATGTCCACAGTGCCGTGGGGGATCCCAGGGGAACAGAAAGGCTTCATTCCCAGGAGGTCGCGTCCACAGAGAGGTCGCGATGCTGGTGTGCACGTGTGTCCCTCAACTGCAGTCGCTAGAGCACAGCTCTCTCCAGCACAGACTCAGGAGTCAGTCAGACAGACCTGGCCTCCAGTTCTAGAACATTCTGGCTCTGCTCCTGTGAAGTGAGGCTCAGGCCCCACCCCCATCTTGCTATCCAGGTCCCGATTGGGCTGCCTTCTCCCTGGAGCTCAGGCCCCAGGTCCCACTCCATCCGGTTGCTGGCAGAATCCACTTCCTTGCACTTGTAGAAGGGAGACCCTCAGCCCCTGCCGGCGTCCCTCCCCGCCAGGAGCTCACAGCAGAACTGCTCTCATCCTCAAGGCCTGCGGGAGGGAGTCTCTCCCTGGAGGATCGCCGTCCCTCTTCCAGGACTCTCACCTGGTTAGGTCAGCCCACCAGGATTCTCTCCGTCCGGGTTACTCAGAGTCACGGGTTCGGGACTGTACGTACCTCCTGAAGACCCCACTGCTTTGACATATAATCACCTGATCTCAGGAGTGACAGTTCCATCAGGTTCCTGGTTTATGCGCACCCGGGCCGGGGGGTTACACCTCCAGGCCGTCTGCATGGGGGCGGGAGCGTGGGTGGCTGCCTTAGAGTCCTGTCTCTCCTCGAGGAACGGAGAACACCCCTCCTCAGGCACAGTCCTTAGGACTCAGCCACACGTCTCCTGCCTCTCCTCGCGCCGGCCCACGTAACATGCAGGCATCACCTGGCCACGTCTTCACTCCTCTCTGCCGCCCTTTTCACCAGATGAGCTTGTCAGGTGTGGGCCTGACGGCTGCCGCTTTTCTCTCCACCTGAGTTAGAAGGGAAGACGAGGCGATGCGCTTGAGCGCCTGGCAGCAGTCCCTGGAGCTGCCATTTGCAGCTGTTCTCAGGCATGTGAGCTGCAGGTTCCCGCCCTGTGCGTTTTCTCCTCTGCGGTGGTTCTGGAAAACGTTAGGATCACAGGGAGTTTGCAACGGCATTTCCCACAGCTGAGCAGTCTCATCATTGTCAGCGTGGGACATTGTGTGCGTGTGCCCTGTGTACACGTGTGTGTCCATGTGAGAGTGCGTGGTGGATGGTTGTGTGTGTGCATATGCTATGTGCTTACATGTGTGTACATATGCTGTATGCATGTGTGTGCATGGTGGGTGGCTGTGTGTGTGCATATGCTATGTGCACGTGTGTGCATGGTGGGTGACTGCATGCACGCATGTCTGCTGTGTGTGCATATGCTATGTGCACATGTGTGTGCATGGTGGGTGACTGCGTGCACGCGTGTCTGCTGTGTGTGCATGTGTAAGCATGTGTGTGTGTGTGTGTGTGTGTGTGTACTTGCCTGTGCGTGCCTGTCCGGCAGGTCAGCCTCTCACGTTGCCTCCTCTCCGCAGTCGGCGGGCGAGTGCAGCAGCCTCCTGCGGACCCTGCACGGCCTGGAGCAGGAGCAGCTGCGGCGGTCCCTGGCTCTGCAGCAGGAGGAGGACTTCGCCAGGGCGCACAGGCAGCTGGCCATTTTCCAGAGGAGCGAGCTGCACGGCATCTTCTTTGCCCAGATCAGAAGTGCTGTTTTCAAAGGGGACCTGCAGCCAGAGGCAGCCAAACTGCTGCTGCACGATTACTCCAGAATACAGGTAAGGCCCCGGCAGGCTCTCTCTGCGGAGACCGTCTCCTGAGCCGCCGCGTGAGTCTCCTCTCTGAGCTGAGACCGCGCTTCTTTCCTGCTGTGGACGAGGAGCTAGGGCTCCCCCGTCCCCCCCACCCCCCGCCCCCGGCTCCTAACGTATGCGTGAGTTTCCGGAAAGCACGGAAGGTGGGGGCCTGGAGACAGGCCTGGCACTCAGGCTGACCCGAACGTGAATTCCAGTTCCACCCCCAACCCCACCCCCCCGCCTGTGTCAATTTAAGTTGCCCAGCTTCTTGGAGCCTCGGTTTCCTCATCTTAAAATGGGGTGCTAGAGTACCCACACTCACAGGGGAGTGGCGGAGGCTTAGTGAGCGGACTCAGGAACGCCAGTGTCGGGCACAGTGTTTAAGAGAACATGAGCATGTGTGCGCATAAACGTGCCGTGCCGGGTTTACGACCTGGGCCCAGGTGTGCCTGGGGGATGTGTGTCTCTTTGCCTGTAAGCCTGAGTGTGAATGTCATCAGTGCAGGCCGCATACAGTTCCCGACGAGAGTGGAGATAGTTTATCTGAGACCGTGGACACGGCTGTGGGATTTCTCCTGAGGCCGGCATGTATAAGCACATGTACGCACACACGCACACGCACAGAGCCATCACCGTGTGCAGTCACACACCAGGTTTCTGGTCCTGGCGAGGCCCAGTGCGTGAGGCTGCGACAGCGCGGGGAGGAGCCCAGTGACCATCCTGAGCCTTTGGGAAGACAAGGCCGCTCCCAGAAGGCACTGGGACTGGAGCAGAACCACCAGCCTCTTCATTTGCCCTAGGTTTTCCCATCAGAAGGTCAGTGAGAGATGCCGAAACCGGTTTGGCTCAGTGGATAGAGCGTCGGCCTGCGGACTGAAAGGTCCCAGGTTCGATTCCGGTCAAGGGCATGTACCTTGGTTGCGGGCACATCCCCAGTAGGGGGTGTGCAGGAGGCAGCTGATCGATGTTTCTCTCTCGATGTTTCTAACTCTCTATCCCTCTCCTTTCCTCTCTGTAAAAAATCAATGAAATATATTTAAAAAAAAAAAAAGGTCAGTGAGAGGGACAAAGGAGGAGCTCCATCCCCCTCCTCGCGAGGGGTTCGGACGCGTGGCATCACCTGGCTGGTGACAGGTCTTGTGGTCCTCTTCCTGCTCGTGGAGCCGAGGCTGAGTCAGGGCTGGGACAGCTGCGTTAGGAAGGACGCACGTTACTGTCCGTCACACTGGGGTCAGAGAAGTAACACCGCGGTGATCCCGTGCCACGGCGTGGACGGCTTTGACCGGAGCTGCTGGAGTCACAATGAGTTTCCTTCCCTGGTGGCCCCGTCCACAGCTCACGTGGGTCCAGTTCCGTGGGGAACAGGACTGTGGATTCTGCTGCCAGGCCCTCTCGGGGAGATGCTGGTGTTGGGCCATATCGGACGACCATTCAGCTTCCGCTGTCGGGACAGTGCGAATCCTCCGGTGGCGGGAACTGGCGACGTTGCAGCTTTTGTGTGGCGAGGGGACTGTCCGTGGCGCCTAGTGCATCTTGTTGGACACAGCATTGATGTTTTCCGTGCCCATTGCATGGACCACGTTTCCGCAGAAGGAAGAGCCCGCTGAGCAGATGAGTGCACTGACACCACTGTGACTAAGGCAGCCGTGGGCAAACTACGGCCCGCGGGCCGGATCCGGCCCGTTCGGCTGTTCTATCCGGCCCGCGGAGCCGAAAGAGCGAAGGGTTCTCTTGCTTTCCCCTCCGCTCCTTTACTTTGAATTTATATTAGTTCACACAAACACTCCATCCACGCTTTTGTTCCGGCCCTCCGGTCCAGTTTAAGAACCCATTGTGGCCCTCGAGTCAAAAAGTTTGCCCACCCCTGGACTAAGGGCTTCGTTCCTGCTGATCTGAGGACCATGCCGGCGGCTCACGCTGTGTTTGGGGGCAGCCCGCTCAGAATTCAGAGCGCAGGCCCTGGAGTCACATGGCTGAGTTCACATCCCTGCTCGGCCATTGGCCAGCTGTGCCTTGGGGACTCAGTCTCCTCATCTGTGAAATGGGAATGATGGTGTTCTCCCCCGAGGTGAAGGTAGATCCGGTGAGAATCGCCCTGGGCCCAGGAAAGACACCGGCATGAGCGAGGCCGTGACACGCTTTGTGTTTGCTGGGTGTGTTCGTGGCGTAGACGGAGGAAGAGTTCTCACTGCTCTTCTTACTCGGCTCATCTTGTCGCCGTGCGTGTGGGAGCCTCGGGGTCAGGGCCGGTGGCTCAGTGGTCGGCGCTGCACACCTGTCCTGGTGCAGTTTTGGGGGGCTCCTCAGGTGCGCAGTGTGGGCGGGGAAGGTGGATCGCAGATGGAGTCAAGTTCGGGGCAGCCAAGATGTTTTGATGACTCGTCACTTCGGGGTCGGGGCGCTTTGAAAAGTCCTCATTTTTTGGTCGTCTTTCATCTCCTTCTAACCAGGGGTCCTCAAACTACGGCCCGCGGGCCACATGCGGCCCGCCGAGGACATTGATCCGGCCCGCCGGGTGCCGCTGCCTGTCCTGCTTAGCAGCCAACTCGTCCTGGGCCCGCAGTGCGCATAGGAATTTGTTCATAGTTTTTTTTTTTAAACTACAGTCCGGCCCTCCAACGGTCTGAGGGACAGTGAACTGGCCCCCTGTTTAAAAAGTGTGAGGACCCCTGTAGCCTTGGTTAAGGGCAGAGAGGGTTACAGTTTGTCTCAGGGGCCTGCTCCTATGTATTTTCCTTAACAGGAAATGGAATATTTTAAGTGTCTCGAAAGCACGTCCTCTAGGGTTTTAATCAGGCAAATGCTCTTGGTTTTTTCCCCCCAGGAGGATGTGGAAGAGTTAATGGACTTTTTCCAGGCCAGTAAGAGGTACCACCTGAGCAAGAGGTTCGGCCACAGGGAGTACCTGGTCCAGACCATGCAGTCGGCAGAGGCCCGTGTGCAGGGCCTGCTGAGCGCGGCCGCTGCCCAGCTCACCCTCCTCATCCAGAAACACGAGAGGTAAACCCCGAAGGGTCCCGGCGATGCAGACGCACCGCCTTGCCCCGCATTCCTTGCCCGAGGCGGCTGCTTCCGTTCATTCACCGAAGGCACTGTCCGCGCCTTACTTAGGTCCTAAGGAAATTCTCTGATGGTAAGACTCCGGTTCATCGTAGAATTTAAAAACAGGCACGATAGCCCGGGCTGGTGTGGCTAAGTAGTTAGAGCGTCGGCCCGTGCACTGAAGGGTCTCGGGTTCGATTCCTGATCCAGGGCGTGTACCTAGGTTGCTGGTTCGATCTCTGGCCCCCCCATGGGACACATGTAGGAGGCAACCAATCGATGTGTTTCTCTCACACCGATGTTTCTCTCACTCTCTCTCTCTCCCCCCCTTCTTCCTTCCACTCTCTCTAAGAATCGATGGGAAAAATATCCTCAGGCGAGGATTAACAAACAAACAAACAAAAAAACACACAGAAGAAAACATGCAAGATAGTTCAGACAACCATACCATGAACCCCAAATGCTCATCGTTCAACTTCACCAGGTGCCAACTCATGGCCAACCCTGATGGGGCTCTACAGCTCTGCCCCGGGTTATTTTAAAGCAAATCCCGCCCTGACCGGTTTGGCTCAGTGGATAGAGCGTCGGCCTGCAGACTGAAAGGTCCCAGGTTCGATTCTGGTCAAGGGCATGTACCTTGGTTGGGGACACATTCCCAGTAGGAGGTGTGCAGGAGGCAGCTGATCGATGTTTCTCTCTCATCGATGTTTCTAACTCTCTCTCCCTCTCCCTTCCTCTCTGTAAAAAATCAATAAAGTATATTTTAAAAAAAAAACCGAAACCTTAGGAAAATAAATAAATAAGCAAATCCCAACATTTTACTGGGAAATGGGTGGTGGAGCTCGCGCAACTACGCCGGGGGTGGGGGGTGGGGTAATCTCATCCGGAAACAGCCTCACAGACAACCCCAGAAACCATGTGCTAGTATAACCAGCACCGTGGCCCGTCACAGTGACTCACAGAATTACCCTCTCCGAGTACTTCCTACGCTTACCTCTTAGACTTCGCTGGTGCCCTGCTTGTCCCCGGGACTTCCTGGCCCACCATCTCCTTGGAAAATCCTGCCTCACACAGGCAGACGGACTGACTTTCTCCCGGAGGTCTTGCCCAGTTTCTGCCTCCCGGGTGCTCTCTCCCGGTGTTGAGTTCCGCTGTGGTCGCCGACCTTGCCCTTCCTGTATCTCAGCACTGTCTCCCTGCCCATCTCCTGCTCCCTCGGGGTAAAGACCCTTACTCAAACCAAAGTAAGGATGTGGGGGCAGCGTTAACCCCGCGTCTCCTTCGTCTAGAGCGGGGTACCTGGATGAAGAGCAGATGGAGGAGCTGATGGAGCGGGCTCACACGGACGTCTTCTCCATTAAACAGAAGCTGGACAACGACCTAAAGCAGGAAAAGAAAAAGCTCCACCAGAAATTAATAGTTAGGAGAAGGCGAGAGATGCTGCAAAAGGTACGTGAGCAATTCTGCCACTCATTCCTCATGTAACTGTTCTGAACACCTGCCGAAAAACACGTAATTGCACCACGATGGGCCCCCTGCACGCCATGCGCAGCACGCTCCTGTAACACAGGCAGGAATCACCCTTTCTGCAGGGGAGGGCTTTACGGAGCATCCTATCTAATAAAAGCCCGATATGCTGTGTCCTGTCATACGGTTGGCCGTCCAACCAATCAAAGCGTAATATGCTAATGATATGCTAAGGCCGTTCAATCACTCGCTATGCTGTGCACTGACCACCAGAGGGGCAGTCGACCAGTTGCTGTGACGTGCACTGACCACCAGGGGGCAGACAGTCGACCAGTTGCTGTGATGTGCACTGACCACCAGTGTAGACACTCCAGCTGGTAGGTTAGCTTGCTGCTGGGGTCTGGCTGATCGGAACTGAGTGAGACAGGCCAGACATGCCCTGGAGCCCTCCCACGTCCCTCCCCGGCCCTAATCGTGCACCGGTGGGGTCCCTCTGCCTGGCCTGCGCCCTCTCGCAATCTAGGACTAACTACTTGGGGGATGTCGGAGAGCCAGTTTCGGCCCAATCCTGCAGGCCAGGACAAGGAACGCCCCCCCCCCCCCCGGGTGCACAAATTCGTGCACCGGGCCTCTATAGTGAGTTCATAAAACCCTTCACCGTTTTCCACTGTCCTTGGATGAAGGTAACCGCTGGCACACTGCGCCCTCAGTCCTGGGCACACCCACTCTGCCCTGCCCTCATCCCTCCACACACTCCAGCTCGCACGTTCTCAGGTCCCTGCTGTCTGAGTGCTTCACCCCAAACAAGATACTTCCCCCCTGCCTGCCCGTCCCTCCTGGCCTTGGGCACCTCCCCCTGCCTGCCCGTCCCTCCTGGCCTTGGGCACCTCCCCCCTGCCTGCCCGTCTCCCCCCTGCCTGCCCGTCCCTCCTGGCTTTGGGCACCTCCCCCCTGCCTGCCCGTCTCCCCCCTGCCTGCCCATCCCTCCTGGCTTTGGGCACCTCCCCCCTGCCTGCCCGTCTCCCCCCTGCTTGCCCGTCCCTCCTGGCCTTGGGCACCTACCCCCTGCCTGCCCGTCTCTCCTGGCCTTGGGCACCTACCCCCTGCCTGCCCGTCCCTCCTGGCCTTGGACACCTCCCCCCTGCCTGCCCATCCCTCCAGGTCTTGGACACCTCCCCCCTGCCTGCCCGTCCCTCCAGGTCTTCGGCACCTCCCCCCCTGCCTGCCCGTCCCTCCCGGCCTTGGGCACGTCCCCCTGCCTGCCCGTCTCTCCTGGCCTTGGACACCTCCCCCCTGCCTGCCCGTCTCCCCCCTGCCTGCCCTTCCCTCCTGGCCTTGTGCACCTCCCCCTGCCTGCCCGTCCCTCCTGGCCTTGGGCACCTCCCCCTGCCTGCCTGTCCCTCCTGGCCTTGGGTGCAGCCAATGCCTGTCCCCCGGACTCAGTTCGTGGGTGTTAAGCAACTCATTGAATCCTCACAACCACTCTGCGAGGGGGACGCTCTAATCCCCGCTCTACAGGTGAGGAAATGGGTCCCGGCGAGGATGAGACGCTGCTCCTGCCACTCCACCCGTCAGTGGAGAAGCAGGATCGGAACCCTGTCTGCCTCCTGGGCGTCACCAAGTCCGTAGATGAGGGTTGGATGCACGTGGGACGAATGACGTTTCCACTGTGCTTGGGGTGTTTCCTTACGGATCGCTTTCTACACGTGAGCTCGCTGAGACCAAGGCTTCCCCGGGCTCCGCTTCCTTAGCAAAGTCCCACGGTGCTTTCCCAAGGGCTCTGTGGACTGAGCGTGTCCCCGTCCTCCCCCCCGAATTCCCGCCAGCACAAGGAGCAGCGGAGGGAGCAGCTGTCCATCGGGGAAGCCTTCCGAGCGGCCGAGGACGTGGGCCAGTACCTGGGCCAGTGGCGGAGCCTGGTGGCGGCCCAGGGCGCCGCCCTGGAGGAGCTGCAGGAGCGCCTGGACCAGGCGGCGCTGGACGAGCTCCGGGCGCTGACGCTGTCGCTGTTCGAGAAGGCCACGGAGGAGCTGCGGCGCCTGCAGAGCTCGGCGCTGACGCAGGAGCTGCTCAGGCGCGGCGTGCCCTGGCTCTTCCTGCAGCAGATCCGGGAGGAGCACGCCAGGGAGCTGGCCGCCCGCGCCGAGCAGCTGGAGGCCGAGGAGAGGGGCCGGGACCAGGAGGGCGTCCGCAGCGTGCGGCAGAGGCTCAAGGACGACGCGCTGGAGGCCTCGGCGGAGGAACAGGCGGAGCTGCGGCACTGGGGGCGCTGGGTCTTCATGTGAGTAACCCTGCCGTCCCCGCGGTCCCGTCCCGCGCAGGCGAGGGAGGGGCTCACCCTGGGGTAACGGGATGCTGGGCACATGACCTCCGGCAGTGGACCGACGCAATTGACAGCTGTTTCTAAGTCACGTTACTCACAGCCCAGGGAGAAGGACACTGTGACGCCCAGGCCACTCGCTTAGGGGTTGCACCGAACGGGCGGGGCTGCGGGAGGCAGGCCTGGTAGTAACCAGAGGGCGAGGTGCCCCCGTTCCCACGGGAGGTGTGATTGCTGAGTTTGAATGAGTTTGTGGGCAGCTGGGAATTGAACCCAGGACGGATGGCTACGCAGGGACCTCGCCTGCTCCCTGGGTGAGAACTGATGTCTGACGAGGGAGAGGAGCCCCTTTGTCCTGTAACCCGGGGTCCTACCGATCAATATGCCTTCAGGCTGCTTTTTCTTTCAACAAACCAGCCAGCCACCAACCTAGAAAACCCCATTTAGCCAAGAAACAAAGCCAGGACCCTTTCCCTGCTCTTTCCTTGGTGTAGAGCAGGGGTGGGGGACGTCCGGCCCGTGGGCTGTTTAAAGAAGGCCCTCGGGATCATGTGCTCTGGCCCTGCCAAGGCCTTAGGGGTGAGTTGATTAAATGTTTGACCAAATAGAGCAGGCTGTTTTAAGTTGATATTTTGTATGGCCTGTGAATGATATAAATATCCAAACATCCCTTGGCAGGAAAAAGGTTCCCCACCCCTGGTATCGCAACTCCACCGTTTTAAGTTTTATCTTCGTCACAGTGTAAATGCTGGATCTATAGCCCTTTTTATTAGAAACTAGAGACCCAGTGCATGAAATTTGTGCACGGAGTGGGGGGGGGGGGGATCCCTCAGCCCGGCCTGCACCCTCTCTAATCTGGGACCCCTCAGAGGATGTCAGACTGCCGGTTTAGGCCCAATCCCACAGTCGGACATTCCTCTCGCAATCCGGGACCGCTGGCTCCTAACCACTCACCTGCCTGCCTGCCGGATCGCCCCTAACCACCTCTGCCTGCCTGCCTGATCGCCTCTAACCGCCTCTGCCTGCTGGCCTGATCGCCTCTAACCGTTCTCTCCTGCCAGCCTGGCCGCCCCCCAACTTCCCCCCTGCCGGCCTGGTCACCCCCTAACTGTCCGGAAGGAAGTCGGACGTCGGAAGATGTCTGGTCACACGGTCTAATTAGCATATTGCCCTTTTATTAGTATAGATGGTTTCACTGACATTGGGTTGTGGAGGGAATGTGGGTGGGGCATGGGCGAGAAGAGGGGAGTGAGTCTCTCAGTCTGTCCGTCATTCTGCAGCGCCCGTCCTTGCTTGGCAGCAGTTACCTCCCATGGAACAGGATGTTCCTGGTCCCAGCCATCTCCCTCCTCCTCCTCCTTTTCTCCCTCTCCCTCTCCCTCCTCCTCCTCCTCCTCCTCCTCCTCCTCCTCCTCTCCCTCTCCCTCCTCCTCCTCCTCCTCTTCCTCTCACTCCTCTCCCTCCTCCTCTTCCTCCTCCTCCTCCCCCTCCTCCTCCTCTCACTCCTCTTCCTCTCCCTCCTCCTCCTCCCCCTCCTCCTCCTCCTCCCCCTCCTCTTCCTCTCGCTCCTCTTCCTCCCCCTCCTCTTCCTCTCCCTCCTCTTCCTCCTCCTCTCCCTCCTCTTCCTCTCCCTCCTCCTCTTCCTCTCACTCCTCTCCCTCCTCCTCTCCCTCCTCCTCCTCCCCCTCCTCCTCCTCCTCTCCCTCCTCCTCCTCTCACTCCTCCTTCTCCTCTTCCTCCTCCTTCTCTTCTCATCCTCCTCCTCCTCTTCCTCTCCCTCCTCCTCCTCCTCTTCCTCTCCTCCTCCTCTCCCTCCTCCTCTTCCTCTCCCTCCTCCTCTTCCTCTCCCTCCTCCTCCTCCTCTCCCCCTCCCTCCTCTCCCTCCTCCTCCTCCTCCTCTCACTCCTCTTCCTCCTCCTCTCCCTCCTCCTCCTCTCCCTCCTCCTCCTCTCCCTCCTCCTCCTCTCACTCCTCTTCCTCCTCCTCCTCTCCCCCTCCCCCTCCTCCTCCTCTCCCTCCTCCTCCTCTCCCTCCTCCTCCTCTCACTCCTCCTCCTCTCACTCCTCTTTCTCCTCCTTCTCTCCCCCTCCTCCTCCTCTCCCTCCTCCTCCTCTCACGCCTCTTCCTCCTCCTCCTCTCCCCCTCCCCCTCCTCCTCCTCCTCCTCTCCCTCCTCCTCCTCCTCCTCCTCCTCTCACTTCTCCTCCTCCTCCTCCTCCTCCTCCCTTTCCTTTTTCTCCTCCTCTTTCTCGGTGCCGTTCCTGGGGCCGACCTTGCCACCAGGGGGAACAGGCCATGGTATTTGCAGAGAGCGATGTTGTCTTGGTTTAGATAAAGTGACTTTCCAGCTCTTTCTCCTCTCACGAGGATGGTCCTGTCCTCGGTCACTGCCCAGTCTCCGTTAGTGTTAGATGCTGTCTTCTCCAAGCCCCTAAAAACCAGGTCCTTCAAGGCCACTGCCTACCCACACGTTGTTCTTAGCAGTAATGACTCAGCTCACTACCCTTCACCAGTCTCTCTGCGTCGGACTCGACTTCCCTGTCACCAGACGGCCGTTCCCCTCAGCGTCATCGGGACCCACGATACAGGGTTGGTACTAACACTGACGGAGTCGTCAGCGGAAAACCGGAGCTCTCACTTGGCTGTCAGAAGACGCTCACGGTTTTCCTGAGGGTTAGGAGTGTCACCTGACAGCGCGCACAGTGTGTCTGCTCCTGTCCTTTGCTTAGTTATGATTCTAAAGGTCACGGCCACTCTCTCCGAGGCAGGATGTAGAAATGGCTCCACACCCTAGTTTGGAAACACGTTTCTAGGAGCTTCCCGGTTTCCGGCAGGATGGAGTGCCGCCGGTCGGATGAAGCAGCAATGAATAAGGACACATGTTGCCAGGGAAAGGGACTTCCTTCTTCCCTATGTTCCCGTCTGGATTTTAAAGTCCTTCCCGTCAGAGACGCCGGGTCCCGTATTCCTGTATTATCCTGGTGCCTGCGTCATAGGGGGTTAAGACAAGATCACGCAGCGTGAAGAAATGAGCACACTGCCCTGGCCGGTGTGGCTCAGTGGGCAGAGCACTGGCCCCCAGACTGAAGGGTCCGGGTTCCATTCTGGTCAAGGGCAGCTACCTTGGTTGCAGGCTCAACCCCCTGCCTGGTCAGAGTGCGTGCAGGAGGCAACCGATCGATGTGTCTCTCTGACATCGATGTTTCTCTCTGTCTCTCCCCGTCCCTTCCACTCTTCCTAAAAGTCAATGGGAAAATACCCTCAGGGAGGATTAACACAAAAAAGAAATGCACGCAGGTCACCCAAAGCAGGACGGAGGAGCAGAGGCCTCTCCCTTCGTTGCTGTCTCCCGGCTCAGGGAGGGAATGCTGACCTAAAGGTCCCAGCACACTCCCCCTTGGTCTCCTTGGCCAGAACTGGGTCCCGAGAGGCGGGGAGTGAGTTGGTGGCCTGTCCCCACTGTGGTGCAGGCAGTGACCTTGTCTGAGGGGAAGGGGGCGACGTTCATAACAGCACCACACACTGGGCGACATAAAACACCAGAAATGCGCCCTAGCCGGTGTGGCTCAGTGGATAGAGCGCCCGCCTGCAGACTGAAGGGTCCAGGGTTCCAGTCAGGTCAAGGGCACATGCCTGAGTTGCGGGCTCGATCCCCAGTGTGGGACGTGCAGGAAGCAGCCAATCCATGATTCTCTCTCATCATTGTTTCTATCTCTCTCTCCCTCTCCTTTCCTCTCTGAAGTCAACAAAAGTATATTAAAAAAGAAAAAAGCACCCAAAAAAAAAACCCCACCAGAAATGCCTCCTTGCACAGCTGTGGGGCTGGAGGCCTAAAGGGAGGCGGCAGGGCCCTGGTCCCACGAGATTCCCGGAGGGCCGCTGCCTGCTCTACGCTTCTGTGTGGCTGCAGACGCATCGCTCCCATCCTGCCTGTGTCGCCACATGGCTGTCTTCCTGTGCGTCTGCCTGCCTGCCTGTCTGTCTGCTCTTCTGACAGGGACCCCAGTCCTATGGGACTAAGGGCCCGCCCTCCTCCTGACTTCCCTGCATCTGTGAGATCCTGTTGCCAAGTGAGGTCAGATTCCCTGGTAACCGGCGTTAGGACTCAAACACACCTTTCAGGGGGCACATAAGTCACCCCTTCGCGGTCGGCCACGCAGCGTGGTTTCCATGTGGAACAGTTTCCCCTACGTGACCGGCAGCCTTTAGGACCCACGCGGGGGACCCCCAGCCCTGGCCCACCGGAGCGGCGGTGGGCTCCTCGTCCCGTTTGCAGGGAACTGCTGGCCAGGTCAGTGGGCAGCCTTGCTTCCATGTCCGTTACCCGCCAGGTCATGAATGCTGGGCGGCCGGTTGCCCTTCCACCCGCAGCCTCACAGCCTCGCGCACTGGACGCTGGGTTCCCGGCCCCGGTGTGATGGCACGTCCCTCGCGACAGGCGTGCGGTGCTCAGGGAACGCTGGCGGAGTGCAGACGTGAGGACGGACGTCATGTCACTTGGCAGGCGTGAATTCCACTAATGACTCTGGCCCTTTGAATCTTCAGCTGCCCCACCCCCAGCACAACCCCGCTATTTTCTATGGATGAGAACACACTTCGGTTCTTTTTTAAAATAAAAGGTGTAACTATTTTTTTAATTTATTTTCCAATTCCACTTGACGTACGATATCATAGTAGTTCCAGGTGTCCGAATGGTGATTAGATTTTCACATCCCTTATCCGCCCAAGAGGGCTAGTCCCCACCTGACAGAATACATAGTTATTACAGCACTAGGGGCCTGGTGCACGAAATTCCCGCACTCGGAGGGGAGTGAGGGGGGGTCCCTCAGCCCTGCCTGTGCCCTCTCGCAGTCCGGAAGCCCTCAGAGGATGTCTGACTGCCACGGAGGCAGGAGAGGTCTCCGCCACCGCCGCTGTGCTCGCCAGCCATGAGTGGCTGAGCCGCACTCCCTCTGTGGGAGCGCACTGACCACCTGGGGCAGCTCCTGCATTGAGCGTCTGCCCCCTGGTGGTCAGTGTGCGTCATAGCGACCGGTCGTTCTGCCGTGCGGTCAATTTGCATATTAGCCTTTTATTCTATAGGATTATTGGCTGTGTTCCCCGAGTTGTACTTTGCATCCCTGTGACTGTTTTTATAACCGGTCACTTGTACTTCTTAACTCCCTTACCTTTTTTCACCCGTCCCCGACCCCATCCAGTCTGGCGACCATCAGTTCTCTGTGTCTGTGAGTTTGTTTCTGTTTTATGTGTTTGTTTTGTGAGATTCCACATAGAAGTGGAATCCTGTAGTATTTGTTTTGCTCTGTCTGACATATTTCACTGAGCATCACACCCTCTGGATCCATCCATGCTGTCACCCGTGACAGGGGTTCACTGCACCATTACAGACAAGGCCAGGGTGGGAAGCATCCGGGGTCCAGCGATGGACGAGTGGGTAAAGATGCGGTCCGTGTGTGAGGGGGATGTCACCAGCCACGCCCTGTCCCTGCCCCCCCAGGAGGCTCTGCGGCTCCCCCTTCTCGCTGTCCGAGGAGGAGCTGCTCAGGATGCGGCAGGACGTGCACGGCTGCTTCGCTCAGATGGACAGGAGCCTGGCCCTGCCCCGCATCCGGGCCCGCGTCCTGCTGCAGCGGCTGCACACGGCCTGGCGGGAGGCGGAGTTCTTGAAGCTGGACCAGGCCCTGGCTGCCCCCGAGTTGCAGGTAGGATGGACATCTTGGTGGATTGCTTTTTTTTTTTAACCCTCACTGGAGGAAATGTTTATTGATCTTTTTTTTAGAGAGGGGAAGAGAGAGAGGGCGGAAGAGAAGCATCGATGGGTTGCCTCCTGTACGCTCCCCGGCCGGGAATCAAACCTGTACCCTAGGCACGTGCACTGACCAGAAATCGAACCCACCTTTTTGGTGCACGAGCTGATGCGCCAGCCGAGCCAGCTGGCCAGTGGCCTCTTGATGACAGAGGTGGGGCATCTCCTGCTGATGCCGCGGGTCCCGGCCCCCACGCCCACCCTGGCCTCATCTCACCTCACT
Source organism: Plecotus auritus (assembly GCF_963455305.1). Lineage (NCBI taxonomy): Eukaryota > Metazoa > Chordata > Mammalia > Chiroptera > Vespertilionidae > Plecotus > Plecotus auritus. The sequence continues at coordinate 245,184,407 of NC_137770.1, read as the reverse complement.
GGCCCCCATCCTCCTCTCCAGCCGTGTTGGCATCGGCCCTTCCCAGAACCGCCAAGCTTGTCCTGACCTTAAGGTCTGCAGTGGACATGCAGATGCCCAGCCCAGATCCCCTGGCCTGGCTCCTTGCACTGCCCACCAGTGGCCATGACCCTGGAACCTAGAAAGTGCCTGTCGCATGGCAGGTGTGCAGTAAATTTTGTATTTTGTTTATTTATAAACTAGTGGCCCGGTGCACAAAATTTGTGTGTGGGGGGGTGTCCCTCAGTCCGGCCTGCACCCTCTCCAATCTGGGACCCCTCAGGGGATGTCCAACTGCCGGTTGGACATCCCTCTCACAATCTGGGACTGCTGGCTCCTAACCGCTCACCTGCCTGCCTGCCTGATCGCCCCTAACCACTCTGCCTGCCGGCCTGCTCACCCCCAACTGCCCCTCCCGCCAACCTTCTCACCCCCAACTCCCCCCTTCTTGCTGGCCTGATCTCCCCCAACTTCCCCCCCCCCCCGGCCAGCCTGCTTGCCCCTAACTGCCCCCCACCCCCACTGGCCTGATCACCCCCAACTGCCCCCCACACTGGCCTCATTGCCCCCAACTGACCCCCCCCGCCAGCCTGCTCACCCCCAACTGCCCCCCACTGCCGGCCTGCTCGCCCCCAACTGTCCTCCCCTCCTGACCTGATCACCCCTAACCACTTGTGCCTTGGCCCCACCACCATGGCTTTGTCCAGAAGGATATCTGGAAGGTCTCCCGGTCTAATTAGCATATTACCCTTTTATTAGTATAGATGAGTTCCTAAGGACCTCGCCGTCTTTAAGTCAGACTTCCCCCATTTCTTCAAGTCTTCCCGTGGCTCTCTGCTACGATCTCAGACACGTGCTGGTAAACCGACTCTCGGCGGAGGTTCAGGGACGTGTCGGGGAGGGCAGTCCTGATTTGTGGCATTTGCCCATTTCCCTGGTGTAAATACTTCTAAGGCCAACTTCAGTCTGCCGGCTGGACGTCACTGTGCGTGGGGCTGAGGAGGTGCACATATGGCCGCTCCCTCACTCCTCCACCCCCACGCCCTTCCCCTGTCCCTCCCAGCCTTCTCCCCTCCCAGCCCCAATCCATGCTCTGAGCTTCAGGGTCTTGCCTACCAGCCTGGCTCTGTTCCTAAGAGGCCTTGACCCACAATTATTAATTTTTTGTATTATTCCCGTTAGATCAGGAAATGGAAACGATGGCTACCTCACGGAATCGGCTGAGCCCAGCCTGAGCGTTTAAAGAGTTGACCTAGATCTCAGGGCTCCCAGGATGCGGCTTTAGGCCCCCGCGTCTGGCCTCGATCTCCTCCTCGGTCAAATGGGGGTGTTTGGAACTCAGTGACTTACTGGGTCTGTGCGTTCTTCCTCTGCATGGATGGGGATGGGCACCATCCCGTTGCCAGCCTAGGAGATTGTTCGGGAGCCCAGGGCCGAGTCTGGTGGGCCGGCCTGGGTCCACGTCCTGAGAAGGAGATCATGGGACCTCCAGGGACGTGGCAGGGAGGAAAAAGGGCGGGTGGGCGAGCAGGGAGGGGAAGGAGACCAGCTGTCACTGGGGAGGACTGTACTGAGCCGCGCAGGTGTGCTGTGCTGGGCTGGGCTGTGTTTTGCTGTGTTCTCATGTCCAGTCCTTGCAGTATGCTGCGTTACATTGCGTTGTGTTGCATCGTGCTGTTACGCTATGCTGCGGTGCCTTAGGGCACGCTGTCCGTGTTACTTTCCGTTTTTAGGTTGTTATATAGTGTTAGGTTCTTGCAGGGATCTGATGAGGCAGGTACCCGTTTTACAGGTGTGCAAAGCGAGGCTCAGAGATGGTCGCACCTGCTCCCCTCGTTCATGAGTTGAATCCCAGTTCGCTGAGCACCATGACCTCATCTTGGTCCCCTCCAGCCCCGCGCTTGTCCCGCCCTCAGGGCCTGGCTCTGGGAGACGGGCTGCGTGAATGAATGTGCCCGCGTGCTCTCTCCCCCCTCTCCAGCCACAGTCCAAGGCGAGGAAGCCGCGCGCCAAGAGTAAAAGCAAGATCGACCTTCTGAGGAAGTGCCTTGAAGATAAAATCCAGCTCTTCGATGCCCCGGCCCCAGAGGACCTGCTGGAAAAGGTCGGCGCTTCCCCTCGCCTGTTGCCCGTAGCACTTGGCAGGGCCGGTGGCTGTCTGTCTGCAGGGCCCACGGAGCCCTCAGCCGCACCTGTCCGTCGCCACCAAACACCGAGATGCTAAACTGTCGCCGGTGGACCCGCCCTTCCCCCCCGCACGCCTTTGCGCCTGCTCCTTCTGTCTGGAACCTTCTTCCTCCGCTTGTGCGCCCGGAGGTCTCTGGTCACTCTCAGCCTCCCGCTCCTTCCCGGTGTCTCTTACCTGAATGACGCACGCCCTCTGGGAGCCTCCTGGGAAGGCACCGGGAGACGGAACGGTTTGCCGTTTGCAAGGCTGAAATGCTTTCACCGGCTCCCCTACAGGGCAGATAGTTTGGCCGATCTTGGGATTCTGGGAACGTTTCCTAAATAATGTTTTTCTTTTTCCACTGTGTTCCTGCCCTTTGTTCTTCTGCTTTGCTTTCTGAGGACTGCCCCCAGGGAAGCTGGTACGGAAGCCGTTGGGCCGCCCCAGTGCGGATCGGGGTCGTGGGCAGCGCGGGTTGGAAATGCAGTTTGATGGCTGGGGCAGCTGGGGTATTGCAGGGAGCCGGTCGAGTGCCGGGTACGAATGCAGTCCGTCCCTCCCCGGAGCTCTTTCAGACCCGGATGAGCCCTCCAGAGGCGCCTTCTCCCTGCCCGGGGTTAGCTAATTAAGCTTCCACAGGAGAAGAAGTGTGAATTTTTTATGCAAATTCACATTTTAGGTGTGCATTTGCATAAATAAACTTGAGAGGTAGCCCACAGAGTCACTCCAGCTGCCCTGCATCTCCAGGGGACGAGGCCTTACAGGAGCCGTGGGCTGCCATGCCCCCGGCGGGGTGGGGGGCGGGGCGGAGGGGGGAGATGAGCTACTTAGCTGAGGGAGTGGGTGGAGGGCATGGGTTCACTCATCTAGAATTTACTGAGCCCCTTGGCTGCCGGGTCCTCCAGGGGGGCTCATGTCCTGGTGGGGTGAACGGTGTGGTGAGGGCCCCCCTGGGCGGAGAGCATGGAACGTGGGATCACGGAGAAGAGAACAAACATGTGCACAGTGAGCACGCCTCCTGGGCTGAGGGTGGGGGCAGTTCAGTCATCGTGAGGGCTTGCACAGAAACCAGCGTGTGAAGTGTGGGGCCATGAGTGGTCGGTGAGGGTGGCAGTCACAGGTGTG
>NC_137770.1:245058428-245180897 GCF_963455305.1 Plecotus auritus | reverse complement strand
TGGCCCACCGGAGCGGCGGTGGGCTCCTCGTCCCGTTTGCAGGGAACTGCTGGCCAGGTCAGTGGGCAGCCTTGCTTCCATGTCCGTTATCCGCCAGGTCATGAATGCTGGGCGGCCGGTTGCCCTTCCACCGGCAGCCTCACGGCCTCGCGCACTGGACGCTGGTTCCCGGCCCCGGTGTGATGGCGTGTCCCTCGCGACAGGCGTGCGGTGCTCAGGGAATCCTGGCGGAGTGCAGACGTGAGGACGGACGTGATGTCACTTGGCAGGCGTGAATTCCACTAATGACTCTGGCCCTTTGAATCTTCAGCTGCCCCACCCCCCAGCACAACCCCGCTATTTTCTATGGACAAGAACACACTTTGGTTCTTTTTTAAAATAAAAAGTGTAACTATTTTTTTAAATTTATTTTCCAATTCCACTTGACGTACGATATCATAGTAGTTCCAGTGTCCGAATGGTGATTAGATTTTCACATCCCTTATGACATGGCCACCCAAGAGGGCTAGTCCCCACCTGACAGAATACATAGTTATTACAGCACTAGGGGCCTGGTGCACGAAATTCCCGCACTCGGAGGGGAGTGAGGGGGGTCCCTCAGCCCTGCCTGTGCCCTCTCGCAGTCCGGAAGCCCTCAGAGGATGTCTGACTGCCACGGAGGCAGGAGAGGTCCCCGCCACCACTGCTGTGCTCGCCAGCCATGAGTGGCTGAGCCGTGCTCCCTCTGTGGGAGCGCACTGACCGCCTGGGGCAGCTCCTGCATTGAGCGTCTGCCCCCTGGTGGTCAGTGTGCGTCATAGCGACCGGTCATTCCGCCATGCGGTTAATTTGCATATTAGCCTTTTACTCTATAGGATTATTGGCTGTGTTCCCCAAGTTGTACTTTGCACCCCTGTGACTGTTTTTATAACCGGTCACTTGTACTTCTTAACTCCCTTACCTTTTTTCACCCGTCCCCGACCCCATCCAGTCTGGCGACCATCAATTCCCTGTGTCCTGTGAGTTTGTTTCTGTTTTATGTGTTTGTTTTGTGAGATTCCACATAGAAGTGGAATCCTCTAGTATTTGTTTTGCTCTGTCTGACGTATTTCACTGAGCATCACACCCTCTGGGTCCATCCATGCTGTCACCCGTGACAGGGGTTCAGTGCGCCATTACAGACAAGGCCAGGGTGGGAAGCATCCGGGGTCCAGCGATGGACGAGTGGGTAAAGATGCGGTCCGTGTGTGAGGGGAATGTCACCAGCCACGCCCTGTCCCTGCCCCCGCAGGAGGCTCTGCGGCTCCCCCTTCTCGCTGTCCGAGGAGGAGCTGCTCAGGATGCGGCAGGACGTGCACGGCTGCTTCGCTCAGATGGACAGGAGCCTGGCCCTGCCCCGCATCCGGGCCCGCGTCCTGCTGCAGCGGCTGCACACGGCCTGGCGGGAGGCGGAGTTCTTGAAGCTGGACCAGGCCCTGGCTGCCCCCGAGCTGCAGGTAGGATGGACATCTTCGTGGATTGCTTTCTTTTTTTTAACCCTCACTGGAGGAAATGTTTATTGATTTTTTTTTAGAGAGGGGAAAAGAGAGAGGGGGGAAGAGAAGCATCGATGGGTTGCCTCCTGTACGCTCCCCGGCCGGGAATCAAACCTGTACCCTAGGCATGTGCACTGACCAGAAATCGAACCCACCTTTTCGGTGCACGAGCTGATGCGCCAGCCGAGCCAGCTGGCCAGTGGCCTCTTGATGACAGAGGTGGGGCATCTCCTGCTGATGCCGCGGGTCCCGGCCCCCATGCCCTGGCCTCATCTCACCTCACTGGTCCCCATCCTCCTCTCCAGCCGTGTTGGCATCGGCTCTTCCCAGAACCGCCAAGCTTGTCCTGACCTTAGGGTCTGCAGTGGACATGCAGGTGCCCAGCCCAGATCCCCCGGCCTGGCTTTTTGCACTGCCCACCAGTGGCCATGACCCTGGAACCTAGAAAGTGCCTGTCGCATGGCAGGTGTGCAGTAAATTTTGTATTTTGTTTATTTATAAACTAGTGGCCCGGTGCACGAAATTTGTGTGTGGGGGGGTGTCCCTCAGTCCGGCCTGCACCCTCTCCAATCTGGGACCCCTCAGGGGGTGTCCAACTGCCAATTGGACATCCCTCTCACAATCTGGGACTGCTGGCTCCTAACCGCTCACCTGCCTGCCTGCCTGATCGCCCCTAACCACTCTGCCTGCCGGCCTGCTCACCCCCAACTGCCCCCCCCCCCGGCCAGCCTGCTTGCCCCTAACTGCCCCCTCCCCCGCTGGCCTGATCACCCCCAACTGTCACCCTGCCGGCCTGCTCGCCCCCAACTGCCCCCCACACTGGCCTCATTGCCCCCAACTGACCCCCCCCGCCAGCCTGCTCACCCCCAACTGCCCCCCACTGCCGGCCTGCTCGCCCCCAACTGTCCTCCCCTCCTGACCTGATCGCCCCTAACCGCCTCTGCCTCAGCCCCACCACCATGGCTTTGTCCAGAAGGATATCTGGAAGGTCTCCCGGTCTAATTAGCATATTACCCTTTTATTAGTATAGATGAGTTCCTAAGGACCTCGCCGTCTTTAAGTCAGACTTCCCCCATTTCTTCAAGTCTTCCCGTGGCTCTCTGCCACCATCTCAGACACGTGCTGGTAAACCGACTCTCGGCGGAGGTTCAGGGACGTGTGGGGGAGGGCAGTCCTGATTTGTGGCATTTGCCCATTTCCCTGGTGTAAATACTTCTAAGGCCAATTTCAGTCTGCCGGCTGGACGTCACTGTGCGGGGGGCTGAGGAGGTGCACATATGGCCGCTCCCTCACTCCTCCACCCCCACGCCCTTCCCCTGTCCCTCCCAGCCTTCTCCCCTCCCAGCCCCAATCCATGCTCTGAGCTTCAGGGTCTTGCCTACCAGCCTGGCTCTGTTCCTAAGAGGCCTTGACCCACAATTATTAATTTTTTGTATTATCCCCGTTAGGTCAGGAAGTGGAAACGATGGCTACCTCACAGAATCAGCTGAGCCCAGCCTGAGCGTTTAGAGTTGACCTAGATCTCAGGGCTCACAGGGTGCGGCTTTAGGCCCCCGAGTCTGGCCTCGATCTCCTCCTCGGTCAAATGGGGGTGTTTGGAACTCAGTGACTTACTGGGTCTGTGCGTTCTTCCTCTACGTGGATGGGGACGGGCACCATCCCGTTGCCAGCCTAGGAGATTGTTCGGGAGCCCAGGGCCGAGTCTGGTGGGCCGGCCTGGGTCCACGTCCTGAGAAGGAGATCATGGGACCTCCAGGGACGCGGCAGGGAGGAAGAAGGGCTGGTGGGCGAGCGGGGAGGGGAAGGAGACCAGCTGTCACTGGGGAGGACTGTACTGAGCCGCGCAGGTGTGCTGGGCTGGGCTGGGCTGTGTTTTGCTGTGTTCTCATGTCCAGTCCTTGCAGTATGCTGCGTTACATTGCGTTGTGTTGTATCGGGCTGTTACGCTATGCTGCGGTGCCTTAGGGCACGCTGTCCGTGTTACTTTCCGTTTTTAGGTTGTTATATAGTGTTAGGTTCTTGCAGGGATCTAATGAGTCAGATACCCGTTTTACAGGTGTGCAAAGAGGCTCAGGGATGGTCACACCTGCTCCTCTCGTTCATGAGTTGAATCCCAGTTCGCTGAGCACCATGACCTCATCTTGGTCCCCTCCAGCCCCGAGCTTGTCCCGCCCTCAGGGCCTGGCTTTGGGAGACGGGCTGCGTGAATGAATGTGCCCGCGTGCTCTCTCCCCCCTCTCCAGCCACAGTCCAAGGCGAGGAAGCCACGCGCCAAGAGTAAAAGCAAGATCGACCTTCTGAGGAAGTGCCTTGAAGATAAAATCCAGCTCTTTGATGCCCCGGCCCCGGAGGACCTGCTGGAAAAGGTCGGCGCTTCCCCTCGCCTGTTGCCCGTAGGACTTGGCAGGGCCGGCGGCTGTCTGTCTGCAGGGCCCACGGAGCCCTCGGCCGCACCTGTCCGTCGCCACCAAACACCGAGATGCTAAACTGTCGCCGGTGGACCCGCCCTTCCCCCCCCGCACGCCTTTGCGCCTGCTCCTTCTGTCCGGAACCTTCTTCCTCCGCTTGTGCGCCCGGAGGTCTCCGGTCACTCTCAGCCTCCCCGCTGCCCGGTCCCCGCTGCCTGAGGCTGCCGCCACCTTGGTGCCTGGCCCTGAGCCTGGCGAGGTGTCCGCACGGGGTGCTCCCCTTCCGTCTGCTCTTTATCCCGCACACCCTCCTCGGCGCACCCGCAGGAGCCTGGCCTCCGCCTCCAGCGCCTTTCCCATCGCTGCCTGGCCAGGCTTCCCGTCCCTGTAGAAGGCTCGCAGGACAGCATGGTGCTTACCGTCCGCATTCTTGCCTCCCCCTGGGCTCCCGCCCCACCTTCCTGTACCTGGACAGAGGACTCAGTCCTCCGCTGGCCTCGGGTGGCCTCTGTCCTCAGGGGGCCCCTCTTTCAAGAAGCCTTATCGGAACACCCGGTTCTTCCCACGTGCTCCCCCACCCTCAGCTCCCTTTCTTGTCTGTGGTAACACGCATGGTGCATTTCACTCATTCCACGCGTGTCCGAGGAGGCAGCCATGTCCCAGGCTCTGTGCGGATGAGCTCAGCCCTTGCTCTCACAGGGCACATGTTCTAGTTGGGGAGGCGGGCGAGAAGCCCTTAAAATGGTAGGCGGCCATCAGCGCCTTCATGGACGGGGGCGTTTGGGGGCGTGCTCCCCTTCCACCTCCTCCTGCAGGGGGGGCATTTTGGGGTGTGCTCTCTGGGCCACTGTGGACCTACGCGCTGTCGCGGTTCTAGATCCATGCACTTGGCTTGTTCACAGTGTCAGAGGGCGGCTGCTGTGCGCCTCGGCATCTTGGAGTTCACATCCTGCCTCTGGTCAGAGGTGCCATCCGCCTGACCGATCTGAGCCCCTCCCTGAACGAATGGTTGTGTGATTGATTTGGGGAGGAGAGACAGACAGACGGGCGGATAGACCAGTGTGCGCTTCCCGCCTGCCCACTTTTCAGAGTTGGTGGAGAGAGGTATCAGCTTTAATGGCGCTGTCCTGAGAGGCAGTGCAGACACCACACGGGTTATGTGGCTCATTTTAGCTTTCCAGCCACTGGAAATGCGTCCTCCGTCTGCCGAAGTCTGTCTGCATGCCTCCCCCCCCCCCCCCCCCCCCGTCCCCCTGCTTTTCACGTAGGCCGGAAACGTGAGGGTTTCTCACGCGTCGCAGGGTTATCTCCTCGCGTCTTGCTGAGCGTCGCATTGCACAGCCCGAGTGGTCCTACAGGGTTCGGCCAGCCCTCCTTGGGGAGCCCCGAGGCTCTTCCCGGTGCCTTCATACTTGCAACGACCTGGGGAAGTCTGCACGTATCCCACAGCCTCCTGCAGCGAGGCGCGCAGAGCAGCTTTTGCTGCGTCCCCTTCACAGCCGAGAACACGGAGGCCCAGAGGCCCGGCCACGCTCACGCAGCTGGCGGCCGGAGGGGCCCGCAGGCAGGTCCTGTGTTCAGTTAGCGGCTCTGCTGGACGGGCCCGGAAACGAAGGGGCTCTTTCAGTGGATCTGCGCTGTAGTCTCCTGCTGTTGGTGCACAAGGCATCACATGTACATTTCTCCTAAGTGTTCCTGAACAGCATCCTAATATATAAAAACCCTGGGTCCGTCATATCTGCAACAACCGGAGACTCGACCTAACACCCACAGCAGGCTCTGGTGGGTGGGGATTTGTGGCAGTGGAGACAGGGACAGGGGAGGGAGCGCCGGCACTCACACTCACAACCGTACACACGCACAGACACACACAACACCCACCAGCTCACAGCTTTTTCTCCCTTTCTTTCCCTCTCTCCCAGCTCACTCTCGGAGCCTCTCTCAGAATGAGGAAAAAAAAAAACTGACTGGGTCTGAAGAGGCCTGGATGGAAGGGAGGGCCGGCAGAGGGTGAAGCAGCCCCCACTGGACTGGCCCCCTCCCAGCCGGGAAAGAGGAAGAGGGCGGCAGGGAGGCCTGGAGGACTGCTGAGAAAAAAAAAGACAGAGACTGGGCGAGATCAGGCCAGCAGGGGGGGGCAATTGGGGGCAACCAGGCTGGCAGGGGAGGGCAGTTGGGGGCAAGATCAGGCTGGCAGGGGAGGGCAGTTAGGGGTGATCAGGCAGGCAGAGGCAGTTGGGGGCGAGATCAGGCCAGCAGGGGAGAGCAGTTGGGGGCGAGATTAGGTCGGCAGAGGAGAGCAGTTAGGGGCAATCAGGCAGGTGAGCGGTTAGGAACCAGCGGGACAAGATTGTGAGAGGGATATCCGACTGCTGGTTTAGGCCTGAGGATTGGGCCTAAACCGGCAGTCGGACATCCCCCAAGGGGTCCCCAATTGGAGAGGGTGCAGGCTGGGCTGAGGGAACGCCCCCACCCCACCCCCTGTGCACAGATTTTGTGCACCAGGCAACTAGTCCTATATAATAAGAGAGGAATGTGCTAATTATCTGTTATGCCTTGAGGCGTCATGACCAACAGCATGACGACCGGATCACGGATCTGCAGGAGGGTGAGGCAGTGAACTACAAGTGGGCAGCGAAAAGCTACAGGAGCGGGCAGGGCAGCAAGCTATGGGGCTGGGGAGGGATAGGGGGAGCTACAGGAGGGCGGGGCAGCAGGCGGAGAGCTACAGGAGGGTGGCAGAAAGGTACTGACGCACGGATTCGTGCACCGGGCCTCTAGTTTAAATGTCAGTGAACGTGACGTGCCCGCATCCCCACTCACCCGCTCTTCCCGGGCGATTTTCATGGCGTTGCCCTGCGCCTAGATTGCATATCTGTCACGCATCCGAGCTCTCGTTCATTGTTCAGCCCCCGCGTGCCGGTCCCACCATGAGCCAGGCCTGTGCGGCTCGTTAACGGTCCTTCATTCAGCGCCACAGCGCTGCCAGCACCGCCGTCCTGCTGTGAGGCCTCCGCTGCCCGGCGATCCTGTGGAGGTGGCTGCCGCCCCTGCGTCAGGAACAGCGCGTCCACGCCGTCATTTCGGGAGTGACTGGACTTTAAGCGTGAGGATCATGAGCTCGTTTTCGGACGACCTCACGAGAGGGAAAAGCGTGGACTAGCAGGCTTCTAGGAAGAGGGGGACTCCATCCATCCATCCCACGGGTCTCTCCCTGTCTCCTGCCCCCGCTTTATCCCGAGGCAGCCTCTGTCGAGGCGGTCTCTGATGGATGCGGCATTGTTGGAGGGACATCTCCGGCTTCCCTCTGCCCGCCAACAAAATCCAGACTCCTGGGCGTGGAGTTCAAGGCCTCGCCACCCGTCTCAGCTTCCCTTTCTAACCCCGCGTTCAGCCCACTGTAGAGTCCCTAGGCATGGCTGGCGATCAGGGCCTATCGGGGCTTTCCCTCCCCCTGGCAGCCAGCAGCTGGCCCTGCCCCTGCTGTCGGCTGGGTTTCGCGGCAGTAACGCTTTCTCATTGTCCACTTGAAAATTTACTCTTCACGCTTCTTTTTTTTTTTTTTTTAAATATATTTTATTGATTTTTTACAGAGAGAAAGGGAGAGGGAGAGAGAGTTAGAAACATCGATTCAGCTGCCTCCTGCACACTCCCTACTGGGGATGTGCCTGCAACCAAGGTACATGCCCTTGAGCGGAATCGAACCTGGGACCCTTGAGCCTGCAGGCCGACGCTCTACCCACTGAGTCAAACCCATTAGGGCTCTTCACGCTTCCTGTGCTCGTGCGTACATGCTTTCCAGGAGCCAAGTAATCCTGCGGGGTTTGTGCCTTCAAAAGCAGAGACTCCTGCAGCCACAGACACACCCATTTTTAAATGCCCCGAGGTAACGACCCTTCAGCTTTTAGTTTGGCCTTTTCACGTTGACCTCCATGTCTCTAAATAATACACTCGTCTTGCTGTTTCTCCATTACTTGACTTTGGCATAATCTGTTTACTTTCTTTATGGAGACTAGAGGCCCGGTGCACGAAATTCTTGCCCGGGGTGGGGGTGTCCCTCAGCCTGGCCTGCGTCCTCTCACAATACGGGACCCCTCGGGTAGAGTCCCTAGGCATGGCTGGCGATGGGGGCCTATCGGGGCTTTCCCTCCCCCTGGCGGCCAGCAGCTGGCCCCACCACTGCTTGCTATGTGTGTGACGCTGCCTTTTCTTCCCCCGCCACCGGTCGCCTCCCTCTGCAGGCGACAGGTGTGGGGTGCGATTGACAGGTGTGGGGTGCGATCGCTAGGCTGGCCTGGGCCTCCCTCTGAGGGGCGATCGCTGGCCGGCCCTGCACACCCACCACAGTGTGCTGGCAGGTGGCCTGGGCCTCCCTCTGTGGTGCAATTGATCGTGGGGCGGCTGCCAGATTGATCACCAGGCAGAAGGAGGCCCCGCCCACCCACCACAGTGCCGCCAGCCGGGTGGCCTGGGCCTCCCTCTTTGGGGCAATTATGGGGTGATGGCGGGGCCCCCTGACCAATTGCATCGCACCCGCCTTGGCTGGCCTGGTGCCAGTGCTTGTCATAGTGTGGTCGTCTGAAGGTCGTTCGGAAGGTCATCCGGACGGTCGTTCATCATAGATAAGGTTTCACTCTCTTCTTTCAACCTGCAAACACTAGAGCCCTTCCTGACCCCCACCTCCCAATACGATTAGATCCGGAGTTGCGATTTCTGTGGTGATGGTGATTGAAATGTCATTCACACCTGAGCCGAGTAAAAACCGAGACTCGTTGTTTCCCTGTGCAGCCCTTCGTTCTCCCTGGGGTTATCACTATCCTCTGGTTTCTTCCCGGTGACCTTTCTGTAGGTGTCACTCCCTCCATCCACTTCCTGACAGTTGACCAGATATCCTGCCTGGGCCGACACACAGGCCGTGCGCTCTGGGGCACGTGGTCCGGAGGACGTCGCCTGTGCCTGCTGCTCCCCCACCCGCACGGTGCCCACGGGAGCCTGTGCACAGCCCTGGGCGTCACGCCGGGATCCCCCCCCCCCCCCCCCCCGCTCCTTCCCGGTGTCTCTTACCTGAATGACGCACGCCCTCTGGGAGCCTCCTGGGAAGGCACCGGGAGACGGAACGGTTCGCCGTTTGCAAGGCTGAAATGCTTTCACCGGCTCCCCTACAGGGCAGATAGTTTGGCCGATCTTGGGGTTCTGGGAACGTTTCCTAAATAATGTTTTTCCTTTTTCTTTTTCCACTGTGTTCCTGCCCTTTGTTCTTCTGCTTTGCTTTCTGAGGACTGTCCCCAGGGAAGCTGGTACGGAAGCCGTCGGGCCGCCCCAGTGCGGATCGGGGTCATGGGCAGCGCGGGTTGGAAATGCAGTTTGATGGCTGGGGCAGCTGGGGTATTGCAGGGAGCCGGTCGAGTGCCGGGTACGAATGCAGTCCGTCCCTCCCCGGAGCTCTTTCAGACCCGGATGAGCCCTCCAGAAGCGCCTTCTCCCGGCCTGGGGTTGGCTAATTAAGCTTCCACAGGAGAAGAAGTGTGAATTTTTTATGCAAATTCACATTTTAGGTGTGCATTTGCATAAATAAACTTGAGAGGTAGCCTACAGAGTCACTCCAGCTGCCCTGCATCTCCACGGGGGACTGGGACGAGGCCTTACAGGAGCCGTGGGCTGCCATGACCCCGGCGGGGTGGGGGGCGGAGGGGGGAGATGAGCTACTTAGCTGAGGGAGTGGGTGGAGGGCATGGGTTCACTCATCTAGAATTTACTGAGCCCCTTGGCTGCCGGGTCCTCCAGGGGGGCTCATGTCCTGGTGGGGTGAACGGTGTGGTGAGGGCCCCCCTGGGCGGAGAGCATGGAACGTGGGGTCACAAAGAAGAGAACAAACATGTGCACAGTGAGCACGCCTCCTGGGTGAGGGTGGGGGCAGTTCAGTCATCGTGAGGGCTTGCACAGGAGCCAGCGTGTGAAGTGTGGGGCCGTGAGCGGTCGGCGAGGGTGGCAGTCACAGGTGTGGGTGCAGGTGGCAGAACCGACCCCACCCACCCAGGTGACCTTGCCTGGGGTCGGGGAGCCTGAACCGCGTCCTCTACCAGGGGGAGCCTTGAAGGATGTCACACCCCATGGCAACGAGGTTTGATTCATCTTCAAGAGTGGTCAACGAGGAATGAGCAGCCAGACCCCAAAGCCCCGTGGGGTGTCATCAGAGGCCCCTGGGGTCTGAAACGGCAGACTCCAGGCCTGCGTCCTTGTGAACATGGGAGACCTTGCGTAGAGTCCCGAATAAAGATGGGACTCTAACGGCCGCTGTGCTAAGCGGCTGCTCTGACTGCTCCTCCCTCCGCTGACCGCTCTGGCTTCTGGCTCTGCCCTCCCAGGTCCGCGCAGAGCTGCTGCGGGAGCGGGTGCAGCAGCTGGAGGCGCAGGAGGGCCGCTTCGCCGAGTCCCTGGTCGCCCTGCAGTTCCAGAAGGCAGCCCGGGCGGCCCGGACGCTGTGGGCCTACACCGCCCTCCTGAGCGTCCAGGACCTGCTCCTGGAGGAGCTGAGCCAGTCGGAGACGCTGACCAAGGCGGCCTGCGCCCAGATCCTGGACTCCCACAGCCCCGTGAGTGCGGCCTGGCGGGGACGGGGCTGCGCGCCACCCCTCGGCTCACCCGGGTTCTCCACCCCCCAGGGGGCGGGCTGCCCTGTCCACCCGCAGGGTCTGGGCCGTGGGGAGGGGTCAGTGAGGCAGCTTACCGCGAGCACAGGGTGCCGTGCGGCTTCGCGCCGTTCAGCGTCCGTCCGGGAGGATAAAAGGCGTGAAATGAGACGCTTTGGCAGAAATGACTCCTAGGAAAACAGTACTGAGTGCTCCTCGTCTGACAAGAGACGTAGGCGGGTTTTGTGGAGCTGGAGCATGTGCAGAGGGGTCACCGAGTCTGGGCACGGGCAGGGACGGGCACGTGAAGGAGGCGGGACTGGCGCAGCGGGCCATGCGGCCCCAAAGAGACTGCACCCCGTGTCTGCACTGCGGCTCACACTGCTGGCGGCCCCCTCCCCAGCTGTGGCCCTGTCTTCCTCTCCCCTCGGGCCTTCTGCCCACTTGCTGCTCCTCACCCCATGTGTCCACTCAGTCTGAATTCTCTCTCTCTCCACCCCCTCCCTCCCTCTCGCTCCTCCTACCTCTCTCTCTCTCTCTCCCCCTCCCTCTCTCTCCCTCTACCTATCTCTCCCTCTCTCCCTCCCTCCTTCTCTCCCCCCATCTCTCTCTCCCCCCACCTCTTCTCTCCCTCCCTCTCTCTCTCTTTCCCTCTCTCCCTCCCTCTCTCTCCCCCCACCTCTTCTCTCCCTCCCTCTCTCTCCTCCTACCTCTTCACTCCCTCTCTCTCTCTCTCTCTCTCTCTCTCTCTCTCTCTCGCCCCCTCTCTCCCTCTCTCTCCCCCCCCCTCCTGCCCAGCTTCACAGCTCTGAGGCATCTAGACCTGAACATCTCACTAACGCTCATAGCAGCCCCGTGGTTGCAGCCCTCCGAAGCCCAGGGCCTGGGCTGTGCTAACAGGGGACACGGGCGATTTCCTTGCGCGTTCTGCAGATGCCTGGTGAGGCGCAGGACGGGCGGCCTTTCCCCCGAGGTCACGCGGCTTCCTCTGCTCCGGCCTCCCCTCCACACGGGAGCCAGAGCAATCTTCCCGAAAAATAAAAACCACCGTCGGCTGCCCATCCCCCAGCTCGGTGCTTAAAGCCTCACCTCTGCCCCTCCTCCGTCGGACCCTTAGTTTGAGCCCTCTGACCTTCCGGCTGCTTCTGAGCACCCCACAGGTCGGCCCTGAGGGTCCTCTGCCAGATGCTTCTTCCCTCCTCCAACCCTCCCCCTCATCCCCCCCCCGCCCCCGTGACTCCTGTCTCTAGAGGGCGGGTCGGTGACCGGCCCGGGCGTCCACGGAGGAGCAGCTGTTCGACTCCACGGGTGGCTGCCACAGCAGGAGGGACCACCGTGGTTGGACGTCTCCACGTGCCCGAACCCCTGCTCGGAAATGTTCGAAGGCTCCCGTGGTCCTGAGGGCGAAACCCAAGCACGTGCCACACTGTGACCTCCACTTACCTCCCTGGCCGTCCTGGTTCTGTAGGGGCTTTGAGACACTCTGAGAATTGGACGCAATGGCTCCTCTGCAGAGAGGCAGCCACCGTGTACACGTGTGAGGCCCGAGGGCCACGTCCCCTCCGGAAGCCCATCCAAGGCCTCTCCGGGTTGACCTCCCCGCCCCCCCCCCACCCCAGAGGCTGGCCAGCTGGTGGACAATGGGCTCGGTCTACCTGCAGCTGCGAGGCTGGGACCCTCCTGCCCGCACCCCTTTGCCCACCGCAGCAGGCAGTGACCGTCTCGCGGCCAGAGCCCTGGCCCCAGTGGCGAAGAACGCAGCCCTCTCTGCTGGTCGGTGAGAGGCCGCGTGGCCTGGTGGTGAAGGACACACCCGGAGCCCCCCTGGCCTCAGCTTCTGGCTCTGGCCCTGGGAGATCCGTGGCCTGGCAGATGATGGAGCTCTCTGGGCCTCAGTGACCTCGTCTGTGAAAGAGGAAGTGAGCATGCGCGCGTGGCTGCTGCGCTTGGCACAGCCTCCATCCGTGGTGCCTGCCCCCTGCCGGGCACGGTGCCCTGACTGCAGACGGAGATGCAGGCCCAGCTGACATGCCGGCGGAAGGTCCCCAGCAGTGACTTCAGGCGACAGCAGACAGTGGGGTGTCAGCTCTGGCTGCTTGACAAACGCCATCGACGTGTGGCTCCAAGGGCAGGCCTGTGCTTCTCCCGGTTCCAGAGGCTGGAGGTCGGGATCCGGTGCCGCCATCAGTGACTCATCGAAGCTGCTCACCTCCCACAGGCCCCCCTCCCCATCCCATCCCCTGAGGCTCAGGGCTCACCACGCCGATTCGGTGGGGGCGGACGCACTCGCTCGTGACAGGCACACCCATGGGTGGCGAGTGGGCACTGTGAGGAGGCGTCTGTGTCTCGAGGCACCGAGGGACCCCTTCTCCGGTTCTTCCTAAGCCAGGGCTGGAAGGGAGGCCCAGAATTAGCCAGGCAAACGGGGAAGGCTCTGCAGGTGGGGAGGGCGGGCCGGCAGCGTGTGCAAAGGCCGGAGGTGTGAGATCTGGGGCAGCCTCATCGCACTGTTGGCCAGGGCTGGATGGGGAGGCTGAGCAGGTGGGGTTTTCTCCGGCCCTATCCCTCCTCTTTCCCCCCCGCCCCCCCCCGCCGGCGTTGTGCTCACCACCTGCCCCTCTGTGTGCAGGAGCTCCAGGACCTGGAGAGGAAGCTGGAGGAGGAGCTGGCCCACCAGGAGGCGGCCCAGCGGCAGCGGGCCCTGGCTGAGCGGCAGCAGTGGACGGGGGATGGGGCCGGGCTCCTGACGGAGCCTGAGGACGCGGATTCCGAGAGGCAGGTCTCCGCGGCGCTGCGGCGGGCCCTGGGCCGGAGCCAGGAGCTCCTGGAGTGCCAGCAGCAGAGGTGAGCCCCCCGGGGCATCACTGCGGAGTGGGCTGGGCAAGGGGAGGCAGCCCCTCCTCTTCTGGCCCAGTCTCCGTGGACTTAACACAGTCCCACGTGGGTTGGAAGACGATCCTTTGTTAAATAACCAGCGATCTCATAGGGACGCTTCATAATCCAGCAGCTCACACAGGTGTCCCTTCCCTGCAGCTGGCGGGAGGAGCAGGAGCGCGGTGTCGTGCTCGAAGACCTGCTGGAGAGCATGGAGGCGGACGCCTTCGTGGGCCTGTACGGCCAGGTGAGGGCGCGTGGGCCGGGCTCTGGCTCTGTTTCCCGCCAGCACGCCACTCCCTTTGCTCAGAGCCCACCTCTCGCCGCCTGAGGACTGGGATGAGAGCAGGAACCGTGGGAAGAGTGGGGGGATAGTTAAAGGAGGGGCCACCTCCCCTGGGACAGGACCCAGCTGGTACTGGACACTCCCGACCTCACTCGGCTGGTCCTGCCATCGCCCCTCCAGGCAGGTCCTGCGGAGGCGACACTTGTCCAGGTTCACGCTGAGGAGCGTAAGGACGCTGTCCGAGGACGCGCGGTTCCCATGGGGGGCTGGGGGCTGGCCCGGGCTTTTGGGATGCAGAGCCTGTTCTCCTTACCTTTTATCCTATCTGATAAAAGAGTAATGTGCAAATTGACCATCACTCCAACACACAAGATGGCTGCCCCCATGTGGTCAAAGATGGCTGCCACAAGGTGGCCAGCAGGGGAAGGCAGCTGGGAGGGACCAGGCCTGCAAGGGAGAGCAGTTGGGGGCATCAAGCCTGCAGGGGAGGGCAGTTAGGGGTGACCAGGCCGGCAGAGGAGGGAAGTTGGGGGCAACTGGGCCTCCAGGGAAGGGCAGTTGGGGGGGACCCAGGCCTGCAGGGGAGAGCAGTTGGGGGGGACCCAGGCCTGCAGGGGAGAGCAGTTGGGAGGGACCAGGCCTACAGGGGAGGGCAGTAGGGGGGGACCCAGGCCTGCAGGGGAGAGCAGTTGGGGGGGACCCAGGCCTGCAGGGGAGAGCAGTTGGGGGGGACCCAGGCCTGCAGGGGAGAGCAGTTGGGGGGGGACCCAGGCCTGCAGGGGAGAGCAGTAGGGGGGGACCCAGGCCTGCAGGGGAGAGCAGTTGGGGGGGACCCAGGCCTGCAGGGGAGAGCAGTTGGGAGGGACCAGGCCTACAGGGGAGGGCAGTTAGGGGCAATCAGGCTGGCATGGGAGCAGTTAGGCATCAATCAGGCTGGCACAGGAGCAGTTAGGCATCAATCAGGCTGGCAGGGGAGTGGTTAGGGGGTGATCAGGCTGGCAGGCAGAAGCAGTTAGGGGCAATCAGGAGCCAGCAGTCCTGGATTGTGAGAAGGATGTCCGACTGCATCCTAAACGGGCAGTCGGACATCCCCTGAGGGGTCCCAGATTGGAGAGGGTGCAGGCTGGGCTGAGGGACCGCCCCCCGGTGCATGAATTTCGTGCACTGGGTCTCTAGTTTTGAAATAATATTAGATTCGCGGGAAGTTGCCAAGGTAGCACAGAGGGTTTCCGTGCCCCTCCCGTCGTTCCCTCGGTTTCCCCCGTGGCTGCACCTCACAAACGCAACACAACATCCAGGCCAGGACAAGGACGTGGCCACGCAGTCTGTCGTCCTGTCACGTGGAGTCCTGTAAGCAACACCACGATGAACTGTCCCGCGGCCACGAAGGTCTGCCTGGGCCAGCCCGGGTGGTCACACCCGTCCCTCAGCCCTGGTGGCCGCTCCTCGGTTCTGGAATGTCACCCACGGGAGTCACACAGGCCGGCCCCGCGGGCCTGGCTTTCTTCAGGCAGCGCACGGCCTGAAATCCACCGCTCCCTCACCGCCGGAGCTGTTCCCGCGGTGGCCACAGCGCGTTTCTTCACCTGTCCGCGGTTTCGGGGCATTTCCGTTGTTTCCAGAGCCTGTGCTGGCCCCACCCCGGGTCCGCAAACATGAGTAGGAGAAGGGACATCAGTAACTGTCGCCGCTGTGGGCCAGGGCGTTAGCCGGGGGGTGAGCTGGGAGGCCTCGGAAGGGATGGGCGCAGGCTTTGTCATGGGGAGCCAGGGCTGTGGCCAGCTCTGCGATTTGAGGACAAGTTTCTAAGACTGAGCTACTGAGGGAGGAGGCCTCCTCAGCCTGTGATCCATCAGAACTTGCCTTTCATTGGGTGAGCCCCGAGGCCTGAGCCCCTGCCTTAGCCCCTGGGAGCCCCAAGGCCTGAGCCCCTGCCTTAGCCCGTGGGAGCCGGGGCCTGAGCCCCTGCCTTAGCCCCTGGGAGCCCCGAGGCCTGCCCCTGCCTTAGCCCCTGGGAGCCGGGGCCTTAGCCCCTGCCTTAGCCCCTGGGAGCCGGGGCCTGAGCCCCTGCCTTAGCCCCTGGGAGCCCCGAGGCCTGCCCCTGCCTTAGCCCCTGGGAGCCGGGGCCTTAGCCCCTGCCTTAGCCCCTGGGAGCCGGGGCCTGAGCCCCTGCCTTAGCCCCTGGGAGCCCCGAGGCCTGCCCCTGCCTTAGCCCCTGGGAGCCGGGGCCTGAGCCCCTGCCTTAGCCCCTGGGAGCCGGGGCCTGAGCCCCTGCCTTAGCCCCTGGGAGCCCCGAGGCCTGAGCCCCTGCCTTAGCCCCTGGGAGCCCCGAGGCCTGAGCCCCTGCCTTAGCCCCTGGGAGCCGGGGCCTGAGCCCCTGCCTTAGCCCCTGGGAGCCGGGGCCTGAGCCCCTGCCTTAGCCCCTGGGAGCCGAGGCCTCAGCCCCTGCCTTACCCACTAGGAGCCGAGGCCTCAGCCCCTGCCTTACCCACTAGGAGCTGCGGCCTGAGCCCCTGCCTTAGCCCCTGGGAGCCCCGAGGCCTGAGCCCCTGCCTTAGCCCCTAGGAGCCGAGGCCTCAGCCCCTGCCTTAGCCCGTGGGAGTTGGGGCCTGAGCCCCTGCCTTACCCACTAGGAGCCGAGGCCTGAGCCGCTACCTTAGCCCCTAGGAGCCCCGAGGCCTGAGCCGCTACCTTAACCCCTGGGAGCCGGGGCCTGAGCCCCTGCCTTAGCTCCTGGGAGCTGGGGCCTGAGCCCCTGCCTTAGCCCATGGGAGCCCCGAGGCCTTAGCCCCTGGGAGCCGAGGCCTGAGCCCCTGCCTTAGCCCGTGGGAGCCGAGGCCTGAGCCCCTGCCTTAGCCCGTGGGAGCCCCAAGGCCTGAGCCCCTGCCTTAGCCCGTGGGAGCGGGGCCTGAGCCCCTGCCTTAGCCCGTGGGAGCCCCGAGGCCTGAGCCCCTGCCTTAGCCCCTGGGAGCCCCGAAGCCTGAGCCCCTGCCTTAGCCCGTGGGAGCGGGGCCTGAGCCCCTGCCTTCCCCCCTAGGAGCTGCGGCCTGAGCCCCTGCCTTAGCCCATGGGAACCCTGAGGCCTGAGCTCCTGCCTTACCCACTAGGAGCCGAGGCCTGAGCCCCTGCCTTCCCCCCTAGGAGCTGCGGCCTGAGCCCCTGCCTTAGCCCGTGGGAGCCGAAGCCTGAGCCCCTGCCTTAGCCCCTGGGAGCCCCGAAGCCTGAGCCCCTGCCTTCCCCCCTAGGAGCTGCGGCTGGCCTCGTACCTGTCCAAGCTGACGATGGTGCCCGCGGGCACGCTGCGCCGCCTCCTGAGCGTGGCTCTGCCCGCAGCCCCGCAGCCTGAGCTGCTGGCCTTGCTGGAGTCGCTCAGCCAGAAGCAGCCAGACCCCGGGGCGGAGCATGACGGCGGCGGGGAGCAGGCCGACCTGGGCCGGAGGGGGTGAGTCCGTGGCCGGCACCCCTGGGGAGCAGTGAGCGAGAGTCAGGAGAACAGACGGAGGGCGGGCCCGGGGCCCACGGCACAGCCTTCCCCGGCCGGCACGCCATTGCCCGAAGGGAGCGTCGTCATGGATCGTCATGGATCGTGTTCCATCCTGTGGTCCCACGTGTGTGTTTTGTCCACACTTTCTCCTTCTGTCACCAATTCACTTTTCAGGGAGAATCTTAAGAAAGCAAGTTTTCTGGGCTGTAGATATGCCGGACACACGTTAAAGACAGTAAAATACGCACGTACTAGAAACAGTGTAAAAAATACAACAGGAAAATCATGGTTCTACCGGCTGGAGGAAAGGGCTGGTGGTATTTGGCTGCAGTTCTTCCTCCACATGTTTTTCTGCTGGGTTGTGTGTATTCATGTGTGTGCGCACACGTGTGTTCATACATGTCCGCACACGTGCAAGCGTGTGTGCATACATGTGTCTGCTGTGTGTGCATGTGTATGTGTGTGTAGTAATCCTGTGTGCACAGCCTTGCATCCTGCTTCCCAGACCCTCAGGCAGAAGCTGATGTTCTTATTTCTTTCCAACTCTGGCCGATGTGCACAGTCCCTTTATGTAATCATTATCACACTATTTAGAATATATTTGCTGTTACTTTACCCACAACTTGAAGGCATGCTTTTCACAGCTGCTGAAACACCTTCGTAGGTGGTATTTTTACCGGCTGCCTAATTTCCCCCCGAGGTGCGTGTGCTGTG
This sequence comes from Plecotus auritus, assembly GCF_963455305.1. Classification (NCBI taxonomy): domain Eukaryota; kingdom Metazoa; phylum Chordata; class Mammalia; order Chiroptera; family Vespertilionidae; genus Plecotus; species Plecotus auritus. The sequence goes on along the minus strand of NC_137770.1, from coordinate 245,162,988 downwards.
GGACCCTGTTGCTGGGCTGGTAGTGGGGTCCTTTCCCGTCAGCGGGAGCACGGCTCCTGGGAGCGTCTCTTCTTCCTGAGGACACAAGACGCTCCTTCTTGTCCTCAGGAAGCACCAGGGCTGGTGGCAGGCCTTAGAAAGCAGGCTGCGCGGAGAGCTGAGGAGCAGCGGCCTGGCAAAGGTGCTGTGGGCGCGCCAGAGGAAGGAGAGGTAATGACGGGCACCTGCTGGGGGGGGGGGGAGGGGGCTGCAGGGAGGGGGCAGGGACGAGGGCAGCCTGGGAGCTGGTAGAAGGGGCGGGGACAAGAAGGGGCCATCCTTCCTAGATACCACAGTCTCCTTCTCCTCCAGGAGCTGAGGGTGAGCCTCCAGCTAGCGGGGGGTGTTCGCTTATCCTACGTTAGCACTTGGATTACTGTACGCCTTTAACCAGCGGGCCTTTTTTAATGGGATATCATTAGGAGGAGGGTAATTCCTCCCAGCCTCCCAGGAAGTGGGGACGATGACCCCGGAGCTCAGGGACTCAGATGAAGAGGCCCCGGTCTGCGCTGTAAACAGTGGCCCTGGGACTTGGGACATCTCACTGGCCCCTTTCTCTCCCTAAACTCCCAGGCCAGTGCTTTCTTCTCTACCAAGGGTCTTCCTCCTTTAACTGGTGCCCGCACCCCCGGGGAGCAGAGGGGAGCGGGGCGGAGTGGCTGCAGATGGCTGCAAGCAGTTGAGCAGTGCCTCCAGCGATGCCCACGGGAGAAGATGTGGAGAAAGAGGAGCAGCAACTAGTTCCTGATGGGCTACAGGGGTCCTCAAACTACGGCCCGCGGGCCACATGCGGCCCGCCGAGGACATGTATCCGGCCCGCCGGGTGCCGCTGCCTGTCCTGCTTAGCAGCCGACTCGTCCTGGGCCTGCAGTGCGCATAGGAATTTGTTCATTGTTTTTTTTAAAAAAAACTATAGTCCGGCCCTCCAACGGTCTGAGGGACAGTGAACTGGCCCCCTGTTTAAAAAGTTTGAGGACCCCTGGCTAGCACGTGGTCTCCAGCGTGGGCCCTGGGAACAGTGGGAATCCAAGGGGCGTGTCCTGCCACGCCCCTAATTTCTCAGAGCCCCGCCCAGTGCAGGCGCTGAGACCACGCCCCCTGAGTGTCCCCGGGAAACGCCTTGGAGACGTGGGCAGTAGGCTGCAGAGCAGAACTCAGTCCCTGAGAAATGAGATCCGGATGTTGAGCCCCAGCCAGGAGAAGGAGGTTCCAGCTGTTCCAGCTGTGAAGGGCTCCACCAGAGAATACAAGTTGATCGTGTGGGATCAGGATGGGGGGGCGAAGGCGTCCCGGGCCGCATTCCCAAAGCGCGTCCCCCTCTCCTACTTCAGGCACCTTTTGTAGTGAGCCAGCTTTCGGTGTGGGGGCCACAGGCAGGGGTGTCCTGGGAGGGGGACGGGAGCTCCGAAGCGTAGCTTGTGCCCGTTTCCACGGTGTAAATCCTCCCACCGTGGCTGATTGCAAGCGAACAGCAGGATGGCAACAGGTGACACTCCTGACACTGACCACTGTGAGCCACAGTCTGCAGCCCATCTCGGGGCCATCCGGTGACCAACGAGAAAACCTCTTGGCAGTGGTACTTGGTTGGGGGCCTAGGGGCAGAGAAGGGGGTGCTCCCGGGACACTCACGTCATCTTCCGTTGTGTCTGCAGCATACTGAGGAAGACGTGCCCCCCTCTCAGAGAGCGGCGGGTGTGCTCAGGGAGAGGGGACTGGCCACACCTGTCCCTGGAGTCCAGCGGCGACCTGGTGCCCGTGCCCATCGTCGGGGCAGAAGCCATTGATTTATTAAACACGGGCGAGAAGCTCTTTATATTCAGAAATCCCGCGGAGCCGGAGATCTCGCTGCACGCTCCTCCCAGGAAGAAGAAGAACTTCCTGAATGCCAAGAAGGCCGCCTGGGCCGCGGGCGTGGACTAGCTGGCAGGAAGGCGCCGGAGACTGCAGACGGGACGATGTGCTTTCTCATGCCCGCCTGTGTGGGCATAGGGTGCCATCTGCCAATGTCAGCTGCAGGGGGCAGACACAGACACCCCAACAGAACCCCTCCCCGACTTTCAGGGGCCCAGTTTGCTCTGTTCTCATGAATTTCAAGGGGGCCCGCTCTCTTTGGAGGGACGTGATGAGGGGACCAGCCGTGAGCACTCAGTCCCCGCGCCCCGAGGGCCTGCGGTGACCCGCCCCCATGCACGTCCCCCAGCGTCCGGCTGCGGTAAGGGCTGGGTGTGGAAGGCAAGGCTCTCTCTTCTTACATATTCTGTTTGTCAAGGGAATTTTCAAGAATAAATGTATTTTACACAAAGTTGTTCTCAGAGGAACTCCTTTTCTCTGTAGGTGGGAATACCCACTTCTCACTGCATCTGCGTTTCAGTCACACGATCTGTCCCGCAGAGATTTGCCCTCTCTCGTTCCAGTGGCCAGGAAATGTCTCCAAATCAGAGTTACTTTTCCCTCTTTATTAAAAAATATATTTTTATTGATTTCAGAGAGGAAGGGGGAGGGAGAGAGAGATAGAAACCTCAATGATGAGAGAGAATCATGGACCGGCTGCCTCCTGCATGCCCCACACTGGGGACAGAGCCCGAAGTCCGGGCATGTGCCCTGACCGGGAGTCAAACCGTGACCTCCTGGTTCATAGGTCGATGCTCAACCACTGAGCCACACTGTGAGCACTTTCCCCTCTTTACAAATGAGGGAATCCAGTGGCTTAAGGAGGTGAGTCGACGCGTGCAGGATGTAACGCTGTCTGCGGCCCTGGGCCTTGTCCTTCCCCGGACTCGGTCCACGGACACAGTCCTCACTCGTTCACCAGCAAATGCACTGGGTCCTGACGTCTCACCTGTGTGCCCACCCTTCCCATCCTCACAGCAGCGACTGGGGCCCCTGAGGCCTCACAGGGGCTGGACCAGATAGAGGAGGGGTGAGCATTCCCGAGAGCCAGGCCAAGCCGATTGCCGTGGGTCCTTCCTGCGGGTAGGGAATGACTGGGAAGGAATCTGTCCCCAGCGAAGCGAAGACGAGGGCTCTGAGGAAGCACCTGTTTCGTGCGAGCAGAGGCTGGTACGCCCACGTCGCACCCCTCTGTCCCCAGCAAAGAGGCAGCCCTGCCCCAGCACACAGCCAGGGCGGCTGACTCGGAGGGCAAGTGCTCGCCGCAGTCGCACCCCCTGTGAGGGCGGAGGCCTGGTTTTGAACCCGGCTCTCCCAACTTCAAACCCTCCTCTGCCCAAGACGCCCCGTTTCCTTTGGCGGCGTGAAGGCCAGGCCTTCCGTGCAGCTCCCGTCAGAGTCAGTATACGTTCAGCGCGGTGGACCGGGGCCTGGGCTGGGGGTGTATTTCCAGGCAACTGGTGACCTGTCTGTGGAAATACTGTGTGTGCATCAATGGCCACTGGCTGCAGGGCACTGCTCGGGTGCATTGTGACGCTTTATAGTGTTCAGGGGCCTTTTGGCAGATCTACCCCTAAGTGTCAAGTATTTTTCATTAAACTTATGGGGTGACGTTCGTTAATAGGATCATATAGGTTTCAAGTGTACAGTTCTATGATACACCATCTGTATATCGTCCTGTGTGTCCACCACCCAAAGTCAAATCATTGTGGCCGTACATTAGGCCCACTTCACCCCCACCCAGCCCTTCCCTCCGACAGCCGCCACACTGCTGTTCGTGTCCACGAGTTTCAGTTTTCTATTTCACCCAGAAGTGAAATCCTAAGTCTTAAATATTTTAATATTTAATATTTAATACTAGTGGCCTAGTGCACGAAATTCGTGCATTGTCGGGGGGGATGGGGGTTTGTCCCTTAGCCCGGCCTTCACCCTCTCCAATCTGGGACTCCTCGGGGGATGTCCAACTGCCAGCTTAGGCTCCTATCGCAATCTGGGACCGCTGGCTCCTAACCGCTCACCTGCCTGGCTGCCTGATCACCCGCAACTTTCCCCCCCTTCTGGCCTGATCACCCTTAACTGCACCCCCTGCCGGCCTGTTCACTCCCAACTGCTCCCCCCTGCCAGTCTGATCACCCCCAACTGCCCTCCCCCTGCCGGCCAGCTCGCCCCAACTTCCCCCTCCTGATGGCCTGATTGCCCCCAACTGCCCCCCTGCTGGCCTTCTTGCCCCCACCTGCCCCCCCTGCCAGCCTGCTTACCCCCAACTGCTCTCCCCGCCAGCCTGCTCACCCCCAACTGACCCCCTCTGCCAGCCTGCTCGCCCCCAACTGCTGGCCTGCTCACCCCCAACTGCCCCCCCCCCTCTGGCCTGAACGCCCCTAACCTGCCTCTGCCTCGGCCCCCCCACCATGGCTTTGTCCGGAAGGATGTCTGGAAGGTCTCCCAGAAGGTCTCTTGGTCTAATTAGCATATTACCCTTTTATTAGTATAGATTTGTGTATCATATTGCTTTTTAAAATTTGATTGTTGTTTTTTTCCATGGAGAGTATGTAGAAATACAATTGGTTTTTGTTTGTTTATTTGCATTCTGCAAGCTTGCTAACGTCACTCATTGGATTTAGTGGCTTTTTTATACGTTTCATCAGTTTTTCCACTTACACAATCCTGGAGTCTTTGAGTAAAGACAGTTTTATGTCTGTTCCAACCTGGACACATTTTTTTTTAGCTTGCCTTATTGCACTGGCTGGAGTGTCCAGTCCAATGTTTAATGGACGCTGTTAGCGCAGATATAATTGATTTCTTCCTGATTGCCTCTTTCACCATGAAGTCTGATGTTGGTTATAGGTTCTGCATGGATGCCCTTTATCACAGGGAGGGGTGTCCTTTCTAGTCCTGCTTTGCTGATGGGTTTAATCAGAAATTATGTTGGATTTGGTCAAATGAAAACCATGACCTACAAGGTTTTCCAGTCTGCCTGCTTTTCATCTGTTGAGATGACCATGTGGTTTTTCTTATTCTTTTATAGGATGAATTACATTGGTTGATTTTATAAAATATTAAATCAATTTTGTGTTCTTGTGATAAACCCAACTTGGTCTTGATATACTATCCTTTTTAAATATATGATTGGTTTCTGTTTGCTAGAACTTCGTTAACTTCTGCGTCTATGTTCCTGAGGAATATTGGTCTGTAGTTGTCTCTTGTGAATGTCTTTTTGGTTTTGGAATCAAGGTGTTGGCCTCAGAAAGTGAGTTGGAATATTTATTATGACTTCACTTTTCTGGAAGAGTATGAGGAGAATGGGAATTATTTTTTTCCTTAAATGTTGGTCAAATTCACCAGTGGATTTTGGTGCCTGAGGCTCTCATTATTAGAAGGCGTTTAACTAAAATTCCATTTCTTTAAAGATATGGAATGTGTCCGGTGTCTTTTCTTTTTGAATACTCTTTAGTAGTTCACGTCTGTTAAGGAATGTTTCCACGTCGTCTAAGCTGTTCCTTTATTGGCATGAAGCCGCGCAGAGCGTTTCCTCGTCACCCTTTTCATTTCTGTGGGGTCTGTAGTGATGCCGCTGCTTCGTCCTGGTCTCCAGAACCTGTGTGCGTCCAGTGTGTTTTTCACGGATTAACCTGGCTGGAGGGTCATCCAGTTCATTTCTGTCTCCAAGGAACCAGCTTCCGGCTGTATTGGCTTTCTCCACTGTTTTTTCTTTTATTGATCTCTGCCGTTATCTTCTTTATGTCCTTTAGTCAGCACACGGCAGGTTTAATTTCCTCTTTCCTTCCAAGTTTCTGAAGGGGGAATCTGAGGTCAGAGACTCGAGATCCGTCTTCTTTTCTGACATAGGCTGTTAGTACTATAAATGTCCCTCAAGGAAATGTGTTCGCGATAGCCCGCACATTTCCATAGTGTCCGCTCTGGGCTCCGTTCTGTCGATTGCTCCTCCTCATTCTGCGTCGTATTTTCTGCTTCTGTACACGCCTGGGGTTTCTTAATGGAATGCCAATGAGCATGTCAGGTGCCGACATATTTGTATTTCTTAGAAATAGCGCTAATAGTGCAGGGGCGCACTTAGAAACTTTTGATCCGTCGGAGTCTGGTTTGTCAGGTCGCTAGCTGGGACCAGGGCAGTGTCTAGTCCAGCCGTGGGCAAACTACGGCCCACGGGCCGGATCCGGCCCGTTCGGCTGTTCTATCCGGCCCGCGGAGGCAAAAGAGCGGAGGGTTCTCTTGCTCTCCCCTCCGCTCCTTTACTTTGAATTTATATTAATTCACACAAACACTCCATCCATGCTTTTGTTCCGGCCCTCCGGTCCAGTTTAAGAACCCATTGTGGCCCTCGAGTCAAAAAGTTTGCCCACCCCTGGTCTAGTCTATGACCATTATAACCCACCAGAGGCCCGATGGACGAAATTCATACATGGGTAGGGGCCCTAGGCCTGGCTGGCGATCAGGGCCAATCTGTGGGGCAACCAGCAGGGCGATCGGGGTGCGGGGGGTGGGGGCGCAGAGGGCTTCCGCTGGCGCTTGCCGGCTCTGCCCCTTGCCACTGCTGCTGCTGGTCGCCTCCCTCTGCAGGGCGACTGGCGGGGTGAAGGGCTTTCCCTGCTCTGCTGGCATCCGCCTTGGCTGGCCTGGGGCCTGCGGGCTGGAGGCAACTCCTGCATTGAGTGTCTGCCCCCTAGTGGTCAGTGCGCATCATAGCGACCGATCTTTGTTCTGCCATTGGGTTGATTTGCATATTAGGCTTTTATTATATAGGATTATTGAGACAATGCTCTTGACCGACAAGGGTTTCCAGTCTGCCCTTCCGGGGGGCTCTCTCCTTGGCCGCTGCACTGTTTTTTCTCGCGCACGTGCGGACGGTGGTCTCCCAAATGGTGGAGGGCGGCCCTTTGCGGGACTCTGTGGTCCTGTCCTCTTCCACACTCTGCCTGGCCGTCTCTGGCCACCTGGACTCTAGTTTCTCAACTGCGTGGCCTCACCCCCGGGAGCCCGGGCCCCCGCTCCCTCCCCCGCAGCAGGGCCAGGAGGCCTCCCGGGCAGGAAGTGCACAGTTGTGGGACTCACCTCATTTGTGTCCACCTCTCAGGTTCCGTGTCCTTCATGATGCTCCATGTCTTGAAAGCAATTGTTTTGGACCTTTGTCCTTTTTTTAAAAAAAACATCCAAGTGAGAGGGTAAATCTGGTCCTTGTGACTGCATCTAGTTATAAGCTTTGAGCTAACGTCGTTTTAAAGATAATCTAGCTTTCTCGTATCAGCAAGGCGAGGTATCTGCCATACAATTCAGATTTTTCTCTTTCTGGGACTTCCTTAGTCAGTGCTTGGCTCAGTTTTCTCTGCCTCGGGTTTTTCTGTCTCCTATGGTTTTGGGACACTCTATAGGAATTTATACATTAAGAATAACTCCTTGTTCTCACACCTGTCAGAATGGCAATCATCAACAAATCAACAAACGACAAGTGTTGGCGAGGATGCGGAGAAAAAGGAACCCTCGTGCACTGCTGGTGGGAATGCAGACTGGTGCAGCCACTGTGGAGAACAGTATGGGGTTTCCTCAAAAAACTAAAACGGAGCTCCCGTTTGACCCAGTAATCCCACTCCTAGGAATATATCCCAAGAAACTAGAAACACCAATCAGAAAGGATATATGCGCCCCTATGTTCATAGCAGCACAATTCACCATAGCTAAGATTTGGAAACAGCCTAAGTGCCCATCAGCAGATGACTGGATCAGAAAACTATGGTACATCTACACAATGGAATACTATGCTGCCATAAAAAAGAAGGAATTCTTACCATTTGTAGCAACCTGGATGGAATTGGAGAACATTATGCTAAGTGAAATAAACCAGTCAATGAAAGAAAAATACCACATGATCTTACTCATTTGTGGATAATAAAGAACATTATAAACTGATGAACAAAAAGATAGATACAGAGGCAGTAAAGCATCAAACAGACTGTCAAATTACAGCGGGAAGGTTAGGGAGAGGTGCGGGAAATAAGAGATCAACCGAAGGACTTATATGCATGCATATAAGAGTAACCAACGGATGCAAAACATTGGGGGGTGAGGGCATGTACGGGAGTGGGGTGGGGGGGGCAATGGTAAGATATGTACACATATAATACCTTAGTAAAAAAAATAAAAATAAATAAATAAAAGACTGCTGACCATTCCCAAGCAAAAAAAAAAAAAAAAAAAAAAAAAAAAAAGAATAACTCCTTATAAATATTGTGTTTTAAATTCCAAATATTTTCCAAGGATTAACACTTACCACTTTAATTCTTACGTTTCTGTCATGCAAATGCTTTTAATTTTTATATACAAAAATTTCCCTTATTGCTTCTAAATTGTTAATGTTTCTTTAAAAAAAAGCACAAGTAAGCACATGAGGTGGAAATCAGGCAGAACAGATACACTCTTTAAGCATCCGTGGGGTGAGGGACTGTAAGATCCTGACACGATAGTGACTCAGCACCCAGATTTGCTTGAGAGAATAGCACCTTTGAAGTACACTGCCTTGCATGCGTGCATGTATCCGTGTTAGAAATCAGCTGCCACAGCTGACGAAGGCAAGCATCTGCATGTTTACTTGGTCGTCCTTCCTTTCTCAGCTCTGGTCACAGGGACGTGGTCCCTGGGAGGAAATTCCGAGCACAGGAGCCTGAGCAGAAAGGCTCCCATTAGTCCCCACGGAGAAGCATGGCCGGGAAGCGGCACCCGTGTCTTGAGCCTCTGCTATGTGTCAGGCATGCAGAGAAGAAAACAGTCCGTTGTGTGGGAGAAAGGCGCCTGGATGTCATGCTGTGGTCCTGCCTAGACCTTGGAATTCCCGTCCCAAATTTGGAAAGTTTCCCTCCTTCTGAGACCTGCCTCCCTGACACAGAAGTCATAACTCACTTTCCCAGCTTCCCTTGCACTCTATCAGGGCAGGCATGTGACTCAGGCTCCACCAATCAGATGCACTCTAGGAAGCCTGGATTTGGAAGAGAGCAATGATTGGCTGAGATGAGCATATAGGAACATCCACTTCTTCCTGAGGATGCCACGGAGCGGCAGGCGGGGCCAGGGTCCTGCGGTCCAGCCTCCAATAGGCCTTGGGAGCCAGGACGTCTGAGCCCCGTGGAAGGGGCAGTGGGAGAACTTCCCCGGAGGTGACCAGCTGGGGCGGGGGGTTGGACATTGTTCCTGGATTTTGTGGCCCCCAAACCTCATCCTCAGGCCCTGGGGGGTCTGGGAGGCCCCTGATATCCTCTAACTCTAACTAATGCGGGAAACCTCTGGCTGGTGCCCACCATTGAAGGTTTGTCGGGAAGGGCACACATCGGAAACGTGCAGCGGACCTGCAGCTTCATCGCCGCTACCAAAAACGAAAACAAAAGGAGTTAGTAAGAGAAAATCCTCCTGTTTTCCTCAGACAGAGACGAGAGGAAGGAATGCCCTGGGCTGCGCCCACCAGCCGCCCCTTTGCTCCCTGACATGGAGCCGAGGTTTTCTGGGCGCCAGATGCTCGCTGAGTGACAGTCACCGTGAGATGCAGAAGGAAACCAGGCGTCCCACTCCTCGCCCAGCGGGGACCGGAGCAACAGCAGCCTCCGCTCTCAGCGCGTCAGTCCGTCCGTCGGGAAAATAACCCTGCAGGCTGCGGGGCTGAGGCCTTTGAAGTCGCCTAACAGGAAGCCCAAGGGTGTTCATTGGATGAACTAGCAGGGGGCTATCCCCCACCCCCACCCGCAGCAGGATCACAGGGAATTTGTTAGCGCCCAGTGATGGATGGAAGGAAACCCTCAGAAGTGGTCCTGGGCGCTTCAGCTCCCGTTGCTGAGAGTTAGGTTCTCTTGGGAAAGGCTTGAAGCCCGAGCCTCTCAGCTTTCTATGGTGCCTCACAATTTTCAAAGCATATTCGCGCATTCATTCATTCGCTCATTCACTCATTCATTCATTCACTCATTCGCGCATTCATTCATTCATTCGCGCATTCATTCATTCTCTCATTTGCGCATTCATTCGCTCATTCATTCATTCATTTGCTCATTCATTCATTCATTCATTCTCTCATTCATTCATTCATTCATTCATTTGCTCATTCATTCATTCTCTCATTCATTCATTCATTCATTTGCTCATTCATTCATTCTCTCATTCGAGCATTCATTCGCTCATTTATTCATTCATTCATTCATTCGCTCATTCATTCGTTCATTCATTCGCTCATTCATTCATTCATTCGCTCATTCATTCATTCGCTCATTCATTCATTCATTCATTCTCTCATTCGCTCATTCATTCATTCATTCATTCGCTCACTCACTCACTCACTCATTCAACCAAGAGCTAACGGAACATCTGCTGCTGCCAGGCACTATTCTGGAAGCAGATGCCAACCCTCCATGGGGTAACACTCACCTCACACTCTCAGCACGGTCAGCCACGCTCCTAAATAGCATCGTTTTCTATGTGGAAAGCTGCCGTTTGTGTCATGCGGCCCGTATGCCCGGCCCCAGCCTGTTCTCCACGGAGCAGCCAGGCAGGTCTGAGAAATCCTCCAGCGCTCCTCAATCCTCCTGAGAAGACGCCCCAGGTTCCTTGCCGCGGCCAGCAAGGCCCTGAAGGGTCTGGCTTCTCTTTGACCTCCTCTTGCATCTCGATCCCTGGCTCCCCCTAACGCGGCACCTTTGTCTTCTCTCTGTCCTTCCAACGTGCCACGCTGGGCCTGTCTCGGGTGCTTGGCACCCTGTTCCCAAACACCCCCTCTCCAGGTATTTCCTCGCCTCCCTCCAGGTTTCAGCTCAGCCATGACTTGCTCAGGGAGGCCTTCCCGCCATCCACGGTTCCCCGGCACTGCTTTCTCTCCCATGGCGCTCTCTGTCGCTGGTGATGGCAATGGACTTGGCTGATACCAGTGGTGGAGAGGAGTTCAGCTTCCCAGTCGGACACCCGGCCTGTTCCTCTGTCCCTACAAGCTGCCCGGCCTGGGTCAAGCATCTTCATCTCCATCCCGCGAAGATGGAAGGCAGGCCATGCGCTTCCTCCCGGCCCAGACAGAGCGAGGGGCGGCTCGGCTCCTTCCTCTGCCCTGGAAAGCCATACCAGCAGTCCATCACTGCCCCCCCCTCCTCCTCTCCTCCCCCTCTCACTGCTTCTGCCACTCGGGCCCTTGCTCAGCCAGGCATGCGCTGCCACAGGCCCTTTGCACGTGCCGATGCTCTCTCTCTACAATGCTCTTCTTTCCACACCCACAGGGATGCTTCCTCGCTTCTCTGAAGCCTTCATTCAAGTGTTACCCTCTCGGCGAGACCTTCCCTGGTTGACCATGGCCACCCCACCCCTCCGTCCTCGGCACCTGTCCACCTTCCTCACTTCCTGCTTGATTTTCTCCGTGGCACCACCAGCTTGGAGCCTCATGTGTCAGTGACTCATCTGCTTGATTATTGTCCGTCCCTCCCCACCACAGCGCCAGCTGCTCGGGAAAGGGCCCGTGTCTGCTTGGCCACTGGCGTGTTCTCGCACCTCGGCTCCCGGCTCACGGCAGGCAGACCCGTTGAGTGAGCAGTGACCAAGGCTCAGCCTCCCTTCTCCTCTGTGAAGTGGGCGGGGGCGCCCCTTCCTGACACGAGGGTTGCGAGGCTCCCCGGAGGGCGGTGAGGACGAGGCTCCGTCACACTTTAAGAGCAGCAAGACCCCTCCCCACCCCGCCAGTCCTAAGGAAACGTGTTTGCTAACATGCCCCGTCTCACAAGCCCTCACAGGACTTGCCTGGGAAGCTGGGCGGAGGGGAGACTGCGGATGAAACTGGACCCCAAGATGTTGGACAGCCCCGGGGAAAGAGCTCAGGTGTGGAGGGAGACGGTTCTGGGTTCTAATCCAGGGCCTTTGATCACCTAAACAACCTCAAGTTCAGTGACCTCCCTGAATTCCCATTTTTAATCTCGAAACGGGGGGAAACATCACGTGGGTCCTAGCACTGCTGTGGGGGCTCAGTGAGGCGATGTGGGAGGCCCGGGCGGGCTCCCGGGGGGCCCCCAGATGGGAAGACAGCTTGTCACATTGGACCGTGAGGGGAACCAGTGTGGGGAGGTGAGGGTCTGGCCCCCGGCTCCTCTCTGGTGGCTCCATCCTCCGTCTTGCGGTTCCTCAGCGGGAAGCTGTCCGCGAAGCCCCGGAGGCCGGGAAACGGCAATTGTCATCCCCTAAGCTTGTCGCCTTGAGCTTTTTGATGACGCTCGGTTGTTTTCTCAGGAACAAAAGGAAAACGTCATAAACAAAAATATAAGAAGAAATCCTGCTTCTGAAAGACAAGCTCCCGGGAGACAGAGGGGTTTGGACCTGGCCTGAGGTCCCCCGTCAAGCTCCACCAGGTGGAGGGCACGGCCTGAGGTCCCCCGTCAAGCCCTGGCCTGGTGCTGGGGCAGGGGGTGCAGCCTGAGGTCCTCTATCAAGCTCCACCAGGTGGGGGGGCACACTTTGAGGTCCCCCATCAAGCCCTGCCAGGCGGGGGGCATGGCCTGAGCTGGGGGGCATGGCCTGAGGTCCCCTGTCCTGGCGCTGGGGTGGAGGGCATGGCCTGAGGTCCTCTGTCAAGCCCCACTCCTCGGTCTCCTGCCTCGGCCTAGCACCACACAGCCTCAGGTCCCTGCTGATTGCTTGTTAAGGCTCGTTATGGGAACTTGGCCTCTGCTGTGGGTGCAGCCGTTTTGTGTTACAGAAACCCCACCTCCGCAGTGGGCACCACCACCTCTGTGATGGCATGATGGTCAATTTGCATATTCCCTCTTTATTAGATAGGATTGATTTCAGAGAGGAAGGGAGAGAGGGAGAAAGATAGAAATATCAATGATGAGAGAGAATCATTGAGTGGCTACTGGGGATCGAGCCTGCAACCCAGGCATGTGCCCATGACCGGAATCGAACCTGGGACCCTTCAGTCCACAGGCCATTGCTCTATCCGTTGAACCAAACCGGCTAGGGCCGAAGCACTAACCTTTAATATGAAACAGACACGTGGGCACTGGCCTCTGTTCTGGCCTCGATGAAGACCAAGTTAAACTTTTCCACGAGGGGACAGACAGAGATGGGACCCCGGTGGCAGCTTCTACATCCACCGAATAGATCTTGCCACACCAGCGTCTCCCACGCGTGGGTCCTTGGAATGCTTTCCTCGCGATCCCGTGGAAGAGCCCGGTTCCCACCGGCAACAACAGGAGTTGGGGAGAGAGGGGAGGGCCGGTTGGCATGTGGGAGCCAGATGTTCTTGTCCATCCAGAACACCATCCGAACCCCCACTCTCACCCTTCGTTGCTTAGAGTTGGCTAAACATGACGTGTGACGTGAATTCCCGTTTAGACAAGGCCATTGAAGGACACGTAGAAGATGGTTCTGCAGATAGAGTCTCAGCATTAGGACGGTGGAGGTTGGCAGCCTCTACGCGGGGAAGTATCTGGGTGTGACTCCCCGCCTCCTCCCTCTGTGGAGAGGGAAGAACAGAAAGGGGGTGCTTGGGGGATGGGAATAGACAGATCCCAGACCCGAGAGGGAAATCCATGCATCACGTCTGTCTGTCCCCGGGAAGAAGCTACGTGTTCTTTGTGACAGCTGGCAATTAAACACAAGAGGCCTCGCTCGCCATGATTCATGCTCAAGGCCGGAGGAGGAAATACTGAGAGGCACTGCGGCTAAGTCTTCAAAGTGACAGGCACTTCCTAAGCGTGGCCCCAGCTGGGGGGCAGGTGGGAGTGTCTGCACTCCTTCCGTCCATCTAGGGGCAGCCGTACCGCAAGGGTGGGGGTCAGCTATGCCCGCGCACCCCGCTGGAGTCCATGGCCTGGAGTGGGATAGGGTCAGGGTTGGACCTGAGTTAGAGTTATGGATAGGGTTGGACCTACATTATGTTCAGGGTTAGGGTTAGGGTTAGGGATAGGGTTAGCGTTAGGTTTAGGATTAAGGTTAGGGTTATGGTTGGACCTGTATTAGGGTTAGGGTTCGGGTTCGGGTTAGGGTTAGGATTAGGTTTAGGGTTGGACCTGCATTAGGGTTCGGGTTAGGGTTAGGATTAGGTTTAGGGTTGGACCTGCATTAGGGTTAGGGTTAGGGTTGGACCTTTGTTAGGGTTAGGGTTAGGATTGGACCTGCATTAAGGTTAGAGCATTGTGGGTTAACTTTTGGGTTAGTGGTGGACCTGTATTAGGGTTAGAGCATTGTGGGTTAGGGTTAGGTTTGGACCTGTATTAGGTTTAGAGCATTGTGGGTTAGCTTTTTTGTTAGGGGCGGACCTGCATTAGGGTTAGAGCTTTGTCGGTTAGGGTTAGGGTTAAGTTTAGGGTTAGGGTTGGGACCTCCATTAGGGTTAGAGCATTGTGGAAGAGTTGGAATTTGTCCTTGAGTCACACCTATTTTTAATATGTAGGAATGGTTGTTGTCAGGCACCTGGAGTAGTAGAGACAGTTTGATGTCCCTCCCATAAAGCAAACTCTGCACCTGCCTGGGGACAGGGTAAGGTCTGACCCACCATTTGTGGAAAGTTTAAGAGTATTTTTCTTTTCTCCTTTTTATTTATTATTATTTTTAAAATAAATCTTTATTGTTCAGATTATTACAATTGTTCCTCTTTTCTGCCCAGCATAGCTCCCCTCCACCCGGTTCCCACCCCACCCTCTGCCCTTACCCCTGCCCCCACTGTCCTCATCCATAGATATATGATTTTTGTCCAGTCTCTTCCCGCACCCCCCACACCCCTTTCCCCCCGAGAATTGTCAGTCCATTCCCTTTCCATGTCCCTGATTCTATTATATTCACCAGTTTATTCTGTTCATCAGATTTTTTATTCACTTGATTTTTAGATTCACTTGTTGATAGATATGTATTTGTTGTTCATAATTTTTATCTTTACCTTTTTCTTCTTCTTCCTCTTCTTAAAGAATACCTTTCAGCATTTCATATAATACTGGTTTGGTGGTGGTGAACTCCTTTAGCTTTTTCTCATCTGTGAAGCTCTTTATCTGACCTTCAATTCTGAATGATAGCTTTGCTGGGTAGAGTAATCTTGGTTGTAGGTTCTTGCTATTCATCACTTTGAATATTTCTTGCCACTCCTGTCTGGCTTCCATAGTTTCTGTTGAGAAATCAGAGGACAGTTGTATGGGTGCTCCCTTGTAGGTAACTATTTTTCTCTTGCTGCTTTTAATATTCTCTCTTTGTCTTTTGGTCTTGGCATTTTAATTATGATGTGTCTTGGTGTGGTCCTCTTTGGATTCCTTTTGTTTGGGGTTCTGTGCACTTCCTGGACTTGTAAGTCTATTTCTTTCACCAGGTGGGGGAAGTTTTCTGTCATTATTTATTCAAATAGGTTTTCAGTATCTTGCTCTCTCTCTTCTTCTGGCACCCCCATAATTCGGATGTTGGTACGCTTGAAGTTGTCCCAGAGGCTTCTTACACTATCTTCATATTTTTGGATTCTTTTTTCTTTTTGCTTTTCCAGTTGGGTGTTTTTTGCTTCTTTGTATTTCAAATCTTTGACTTGATTCTTGCGATCCTCTAGTCTGCTGTTGAATCTCTGTATATTATTTTTTATTTCAGTTTGTGTATGCTTAATTTCTAGTTGGTCCTTTTTCATAGCCTCAAGGGTCTCACTAAATTTATCAGCCTTTTCTAGAAAATTATTGAAAAACCTTATAACCATGGTTTTGAACTCTATATCCAGTCGTTTGCTTTCCTCCATTTCTTTCATTTGTGACCTGTTTCTTTGTCTCCGTATTTTGGCTGCTTCCCTGAGTTGATAGAGTGGCTTTGTGTGCTAGGTGTCCTATAGGGCCCAGTGGCTCAGCCTCCCCAGTTACCTGAGGTGGACACTCTTGGTGCACCCCTTTGTGGGCTATGTGCACAGTCTTGTTGTAGTTAAACCTTGATTGTTGTTGATATCACTGGGAGGAATTGACCTCCAGGCCAATTGCCTATGAGGATCAGCTGTGTCTATGATGGGAGAACTTCTGTACTGGAGACACCCTTATGTGGCAAGACTTGCTTCAGTGGGGCTTTGGTGCTCACTGAGTCTGCCCCCTGAGTGTGTCCCTTGTGGATCTGAGGAGTTGTAATCTGGATGGTCCCACTCTGACCCCTGGGTACACTGGCTCTTGGATCTCCAAGGAGGTGCTAATGTAGCCTCTGCCTGAGGCCACCCAGCAGGAGCTACAGAGAGATCTGCAGAATCCTCTTCTTTGTTTGGGGTTTGGAGGTGCCCAGATGAGGCCCAGCTGTGAAGCAATGCAAGCTGCTGTGGGGCCTTGGGCCTTCTTTTGGATGTTCTGGGTCTCTCTCACTCAGCTGCAGTTTGTTAGGCAAGTTTAGATTTCAAAGGACCAGGCCATTCATATGCAAAAGCCTCTGTGCACAGCTTGGAAGGGGTGGAGTCTCAGGGCGGAGCAAACAGCAATGGTTTCCCATCAGCCCTGCCCTAAGAGGCCCCCGGGTCTCAGTGTCCTGCGGTAATCGCTGCAAGCACCTCTGAGAGAAATCTGCCCTCGAGTTCCACCCGCTGCCAGACAGTCCAGTTTCTCCCCGTATGAGTCTGGGTCCCCAGAGTCTCACCCAGAACTGGAGTTCAGAGCAGTCGGGAGCTTGTGTCTCCCTGGGATGGAAAAAGCCAGCTGCGTACTCAGTTGCCAGCCCTCTCTGCGCGCCTCGGTACCTCTGTCTTCCGCAGCTCCTCTGAGTCTCAGTGTGCTTTTCTCTTTCCTTCTCGTTGTACAATTCCCACTCAGCCAGCCTTCCTGTGGTTCTGGATGATGTCCGTTTTGTCTTTTGTAGTTTTGAAGTTGTTGTGCGAGGCAGCAGTTCAGGTGTTTACCTATGCCGCCATCTTTGTTTCTCTCTCTTTTCTCCTTTTTAAAAACGTTCTTATTGGTTTCAGAGGGAGGAAGGGAGAGGGAGAGATAGGAACATCAATGTGACACATCAATCGGTTGCCTCCTGCACCCCTCAATGTGCAGTGAGTCTGCTCCCTGGGCATATGCCCGGACTGGGAATGGATCAGGGACCTCTTGGTTCATGGGTTGATGCTCAATCACGGAGCCACACTATCCGGGAAGAGTATTTTCTTTGGGCGGAGAGTTTTGTGTATTCCCCCCTGGTGTGCAGATTGCACCTTTGTATCTATAAAGTCATAACGAAGACGTTGATGATAATAGTAACCACGTAATCAATAATACAAGTTGTGATCAAGGCGGACCGAGCCTTGCATGGCTGAGTGTGGTTTTATCCCCTGGACCAAGTAAACGCATCGCTGAGCTGGAACCCCCAACCCCATCTCTCCGTTTCTCATGAAACTTGAGGTCTTCACTCCCGGAGGACACTGCCCACCCCACCCCACCCTGAGTAAGAGCAACGTCGGAGGGAGGACTGCCCAAGAAATCGTTTATTCTGAGCAAGGAACAACGCGGACTCGAACAGAGCCAGGCCCGGCGTCTCACGGCCGCTTCCAGCCCCTGCCCTCCCTCGGGAGGCACCGAGAGGCACCGAGGAACCCTAACTGCTGCCGGGGGTCACAGTGCAGGAGAGGCAGGCCAGCCACGCCCGGAGGGGACAGGACGGCGCGGCGGGAGCGGAGGATGGAAAGTGTGCAAGCCAAGTAGACTCGCATGGCAACAGCATCGCCCTGGCTCAGAGGAGGAACGCAATGGCCACTCAGAAGAAGGACGATATGGAAGCTCACCCCACAGGACCGTGTCTCTTCAGGAATCTAAGAGACACACCGGCAGCCCCAGGGACTGGCTTGTGATGTAAAAAGTGAAGAGGAGGAGTTGGGTGCAAAGACAAAAGCCATTGACCACGGACAGGAACACACGGGCCTTGAATAATCCACACACGGTACTTATTTCTACCGAAACCCAGCCAGACGAGAGCCGGGGACAGGAGGGTTTCGCCCAGTGAGGGCGCCGCTGACCCGCGTGGCCGCTGCTCAGGGAGTGGGGTGTGCCGGGTGCCTCCCACACAGGACCAGGGGTGGGATTATTACCCCCGTTTTAAAGCGAGGAGACGGGTGCTCCAGAGGTGACACGATTCGCCCACGGGCTTCCGTTAGCACAGGGCAGGCCCGGCTTCTGCACACGGACCTGCTCCGCGTCCAAGCGCATCCCTGGGGTGACAGCCTCTGCCGCATGCACGGCGAGCCGCTCCGGAGCAGGTCGGGAATTGCTGTGTTTTCTGCGTGCGCCCAGTGTCCCCGCGAGTGGACTGTCGACGGTGACCCTCGCGTCCTCACTTATCAACACGGGGTGCCCGGCCCACGGCAGCCGGGGACCCTCTTGAAGACAATCCTGATGAGACAACCTTACGCCCTCCCGGGAGACACCCTGCGGGGCTGGCCAGTCCGAGTTCTGCCGCGGGGACGCGCTTTTGGGGACCGAGGACACTCTACCAGAGTGACCGGGGTGGGGGCTGCTGACATGAAGAGTGGGTGAGGCAGTCCTCTGCGAGGAAAGGGAGCAGTGCCCCCACAGCCCAGGACCCTGGGACCGGGCTGGTCTGCAGGCCACGAGGACCCTTCCGGTTCTGCGTCCCGGTGGGGACGGCGCTTCCCCAGAAAGGGCAGACGTGCCCGTGTGGATGTTGCCCTTTTGCTGCATTTTTCGAAAGTGCCACCGCCGAAGGAGCCAGGACAGGTCGAATGGCAAAGCGGTGACGGTCTGATCGTATTGGGGTGGGAGTGCGCCATTCGATCTGGCCCGTGCGGACCGTTTTGTAAATGTCAGACGTTCGGCGTGTCTGGGACCCAGCTGGACTCTCCAGTGGCCTGTGACCAGAGGGGGCCGGAGAGCTGCCGACCCCTTCCCTTCGGCAGATGCAGGAAACGCAGGCCCAGGAGGGCGGGGCTCGTCCGAGGTCTCACAGGGATCTTTCTGGCAGCGGCCCCACCGGCTCCCGGCTCCCAGCCAGGGCTCTCTCTGCATCCGATGTTCTGAGTGAGGCAGGGGCCGGTGGCAGAGCGGGGCTGGAGGGCGGGCAGGGCGGAGATGGTGATGGCGTGGTCCTGCCGGGCGGGCGGCGGGGGCGGCTTAGCTGCTGCAGCCGTGGGAGCAGGCGGGCCCCGGCCCGTTATTGTTGTGCCCGTCCTGGAGCTTGCCCGGCGCCTGGCTCCCGGCGCGGCCCTCGGGCTCCCGCAGCTGGCTGCCCGGGCCCTGCTGCCTCAGCCTGCAAACAAGCAGAGCACAGGCTGGGTCAGTGCCAGGCACGGGAACGGCGAGGCGCCCAGCACACCCTGGGCGGGAGGGAGACCGAGGGGCCCTCAGCCCACACCTTCCTCTGGCCTGGGGAGCACGGGGCCCCGGGGGGCAGGTGGGCCTGCGGTCCGAGCCCGGTGCAGGTGCCCTCAGGTGGGTTTCTGCACACACAGAGCCTCAGTTTCTCCTTCTGTAAAATGGGCCACTCGTGGCTCCTCGGGACGTGTACAGGGGTCGTGGATGTGACGTGCCTGAGCTCAGGTCCGTGGAGGGGATGAGGCCCACCCATCGCTCACCCACACAGTCACGTCCAGTGCCCACCGATGGACCAGCCCCCGTGCGGGGAGCAGAGGAAACCCTGGCAGCAAAGCCTGACTCTGTCCTCAGGGAGCTGAGCGCCTGACGGGGGCGGGAGGGGAGGAGTGGTGGGACCCCCTAGGCAAGGCTGCAGAGGTGTCTAAGAATCTTCTTCCCCCTCTGTCCCCTCCCCGCCCCTCCCCTCACTCCCAAGAGATGCAGCACCTCGGGAGAGAGAATCAGGCCACAGCCAGGGAAAACTCCGAGGCCTAAGGAACCTATGAGAGTGAAACGGAAATACTTCTACTTCCAAACTAGGGCATCTCTGCTGGGCTTACGACGGTGACATCGCAGGAGTCCCCGGGGCTCTCCCAGGATCAGGGCGGATCCTTCTAAGATTTTCACTGAAGTGCCCCAAGCAGAGAGTTTCATTTAAAAATAGCGCCCGTACCCACGTGCGGCTATACTGAGAGCCAGCGCTGCTATCTCTAGACTCCCGTCCTTCCCCCATTTTAACACAAAATGTGACTGCAAAGGCTGCTTAGAAAGAGTGGAGCAGTGACGAGGGAGCCCCGGTGAGGGAGATGTGGATCCCGAAATCCTGTGTGGATCAGGGCCGGCTTCCTGGAGCAGCGTTTGAGCTGGGGTTTAAGGATTGGTATGGAATGTGGAGAGAGGGATGGAGGGAGGGAGGGAGGGAGGGAAGGGGGGAGGGAGGGAGGAGAAATGAGGGGACACCCATGAGGTAAGGCGCAGAAAGTAGAAAAAACACTACACGCGGGGGTCCTCAAACTATGGCCTGCGGGCCACATGCGGCCCGCCGAGGACATTGATCCGGCCCGCCGGGTGCCACTGCCTGTCCTGCTTAGCAGCCGACTCATCCCGGGCCCGCAGTGCGCATAGGCATTTGTTCATAGTTTTTTTTTTAAAACTATAATCCAGCCCTCCAACCGTCTGAGGGACAGTGAACTGGCCCCCTGTTTAAAAAGTTTGAGGACCCCTGCACTACAGCGTGGACCAGGTCTCTCTGGTCCCCCTTAGGCCAGACTATCTTAAGGAGGAGCAGCAGCTGTTTCAAGTCTACCCACTCCTTGGGGTCACAGGTAGAACACGGGGACCAGGAGTGCGGAGGCCCAGAGCAGTGCTCAGCGAGGTGGGGCTCATGCCCTTGCACCCCCTCCCCCCAGGCTCAGAGGGAGCGCGGAGGCTGCGTCCGGAAGGGCGAACCCTGTTCTGGGCGCCCACAGCCCACAGCGCTGGGATGCTCAGCGCCCCGGAGGCTCTGAAGACGGCGTTCTGGGTGGCAGACATGGGGCCCGGGGCCGGCTGAGGAGTTTGCATTCCCGGGGCATGCGGAGAGGTGGGCGGTGGTGGAGGTGAGGGACCCATCCCGGCAGGTTGTCTGGGTTCCGGCCCGTGGGCGGGTGAGCAAGGCAGGGCCCCATTCCCGCTGGGGCTGGGGCGGGTGAAGAAGGCAGCAGCCTGTCACTCATTCTGGGTGGCCACAGCTCTAGGGCAGGTGGGGGGTCAAGGTCAACCCAGACTCACAGGAGGCCCGGCCAGCCATCCTCACCCACTGGCGGAGTCTCCTGGCCCCTGCTCTGGCCAGCAGAACAGGCAGGACCTCTGGAACCACAGCGGGGGACGCTGGGGTCCAGCACAGCCCACGCCCATTAAGTAATAATGACCAGAGTCACCGGCTTTACCATGCCAGGCACTGTATCCGCAGCCTCCTTTAGTCTGATGCCAGCCACGGGCAAGGCGGAGAGCTCACTCCCACGGCTGGCATAGGCCCGGGCAGCGAGCACCCGGTCCAGGTCACTCTGGCAGCCGCAGCGCCAGGACGGGGCCCAGGCCCTGGCCCCTCCCTCACCACCTGCCACCCCGCCTGTGCGTGCCAGCGTCCCTGGGCCAGGTCCCACCCGCTTCCCCGTTTCACACAGAGAGGCTGAGGCCCAGGAAGGGAAGCCAGCGCCTCGCTCAGCCACCCGGACTGGGTTGGCGAGATGTCCCCTCCCAGGTCATGGCTGGCACCCGGGAGCCTGCGGTTCAGAGGGCTCTGCCCGGGGGCAGCCGGGGGTGAGGGGGGACTTACTTCTCTCTGTTGAAGATGATGAATTCCTTCCGCACGGTCTCCAGGCACTGCTGTAGGTGTCCGTTCTGTCAAAGGGACAGACAGGTGACAGTGAGTGACGGACAAAGGGCCACGACCAGCAGAGTCCAGTCGCCCGGGGCTGGGGACCAGCTAATTGCCGGGAGCGGGCCTGCTGGCACCGGGGCTGTGCCAGGGAGCCTGGCGGACCAAGATGTTTTTCTCAGTTTGAAGCCACTAAATCCGACCTGAAAGCCATGGTAGGGGGGATTGTGGGTAGAAAATCCTGGGCGTGGCTTCCTGATGGCTCCAATGTCCGTCAGGCCTAATAAAGCGTGAGGGGGAGGGGAGAAGCGCAAGGCATCCTGCAAGGTGCCCGTTCCCGCCAAGAACAGGTGCCGAGAGCCACCTGCCGCACACCTGGGCAGAGTGCACCATACTGTTAGGGTCTACAAAGATGTTTCAGTTTCTTTAAAATAACCAGAAAAGCCCCACGGGCGTGTGGCTCAGTGGCTGAGTGTTGACCTATGAACCAGGAAGTTACGGTTCGATTCCCGGGTTGTTGGCTTGATCTCCAGTAGGGGGCGTGCAGGAGGCGGCCTGCCAATGATTCTCATCATTGATGTTTCTGTCTCTCCCTTCCTCTCTGACATCAATAAAAATATATTTACAAAATAAGCAGAAAAAAATGAACTCCTAGCATGGAAAGCTGACGTCATACCATTGCAGTCATTGAACATAATGTTTAAAATGCTTTTCTGGAGGAAGGGCCGGTTGTGGGTTGAATTCTGCCCCTCCCTCCAAAACATACGCTGACGTCCTGACCCCCGCACCGGTGAAGGGAACCTTATGTGGAGATGGGGCTGTGCAGCTGTCACTCGTCAAGAAGAGGTCACACTGGAGTAGGGGGCCCTCAACTCAAGGACAGGTGTCCTTCCAAGAAGGCCACGTGAAGACACAGAGCCACGGGGAGCAACGTCACGTGACGTGTGGAGGCAGAGACAAAGGGGTGCGGCTATAGGCCAAGGCATGGCAGACCCCAGGCCGCCACCAGGGGCAGGAGAGGCCAGAAAGGACCTCCTTCCAGCGTCTGGGGGAGCCCGGCTCTGTCCACACATTGATTCTGAACGTCTGGCCTCCAGACTTGGGCGAGAATAATAACTTTCACTTTTGTTAAGCCACCAAGGTTGTGACACTCCGGCAGCCTAGAAAACGAATACAGCGGCTCATAAAGCCCGCGTGGCGTGCCCAGGGCCCCACCAACGTCACCCTGTGGACCGGGCTGTCTCCACAGCACGGAACCTTCCGCAGGGTGCTCAGGAGACAGCACATAGGGGGGCCCCTGTCGCTCAGCATTGAACTCCTGCCTGGAGACTCACGAGGTCCCTGCACCGGGGACGGTGCTACCGTAACGTGAATGATCGGAGCGCCAAGTGTAGCTCAGGCGGTTTCATGCGATGAAAGACCACTTGTGGGTGGAGGCATCTCACCTACAGCCAGTGAAGGCATTTGGACGGTGACGTGACCGGCCTCCATCTGTCTAAAGGGCAGCCTAGCGCCCAGCCGGCGTGGCTCTGTGATTGAGTGTCCAACCGTGAGCCAGGAGGTCACGCTTGGATTCCCGGTCAGGGCACATGCCTGGGTTGTGAGCTCTGTCCCCGGTAGGGGGCGTGCAGGAGGCAGCCGATCAGTGATTCTCTCTCATCCTAAGAGATAGGATGTTTCTGTATCTCTCGCTCTCTCTGTGAAATCGAGAAAAACGTATCTTAAAACAATAAATAAGAAATAAAAGGTAGCCTAGCTCCATCGCATCCCTGTGAGCACGGGACCCCCGCCCTCCCCGTGGCGCTCACCAGCGGACAGGACCCCCGCCCTCCCCGTGGCGCTCACCAGCGGACAGGACCCCCGCCCTCCCCGTGGCGCTCACCAGCGGACAGCCGTCCTTCGTGCCGTCTTTGGACCTGTTCTTCGCCAACCTCTTCTTCTTTTTGTGAAGCGGCTTCGACTCGAGAATCATTTCTTCCAGCTCAAACGTGGGGTCACAATTCAATCTCCCTTTCTGAACGGAAAACAGGGTTTGCCTTTGTTCCATCCATCATCGAACTTTACTTTCCCTCATCCATCCCCTCGATGGTTTGTTCAACAAGTAACGATGACCTACTCCTGGGGATGTATCTATCTGCTGTATATACTTTTTTCTGATGACGAAAAGCAACACATTCCCATCGCACGGGTCCTTTGATGATCCCCACGACCCGCCCCACAGCCCGGGCAGCCCCACCATCGCCGTCCACACGCTCCCCAGCCTCCTTCCCATGGATGGATGTCCTTCATGAGGCTGAGTTTAGTTTTCGGATCTGGCATTTCCACGTATTTTATCAAACGTTCTCGTGCCACCACTTCTTTTTCTGTAAATATCATTGTTCCTCCTTCAATGTAAAATGCCATTTCTCACCCAGTTCTCCCCAGTTTCCAGTCCTGCTTCCCTTTCCTCTGCTCCTGGAGGCCGGGCCTCGCCCACTATGGCTGGAGGAATGTGGGTCTCCCTGCCTTCCAGACCTTGGATCCGAAACCTCAGGTGGCCTTTTCTGTCCTGAGACCCATCCAGGGTGCCAGTCCCCTCGGGCAGTACGGCCTAATGGTTTTAACATCCACGGCTCTGGAGGTACCGTCTCTCCCAATGAGCAGGTCGGATTTCAGGCCCAAGTCATTCCTGGCCCGATTTATCTACCATTCATTCATTCATTCATTCACTCACTCCAGTGCAGGCTCTGGATCCAGACCGTCTGAGGTCAAGCCTGCTTCTGTCCATCTCTCACTGAGTGATGGGGGCAGTTTCCTAACCTGAGAACACGGACAGACGCACTGCCCCGTGGTGAGGCTTGTATGAGACGCTGGGTGTGCATGCCAGGCACACACTGCATCCTGCCGGCTGCTGTCTCTCACGCAGCTACTCTCACGTGGTAAGACGCACTGAGGCCTCCTGGTGCCTCCGAAGGCCACCCATCCTGGGGTCTCCCTCAGGCAGAGGCCGGCCCACCCACATGGTCCCCACTCTCTGGAGTCTCGGGAGAATGGCAGACACTGAAACGGGACCTTATTAACCACTAACGGAGACTCGGTGCCTCTCCAGTGGGGGCAGAGAGGGTGCTGACCCTCCCACGGGCCAGTCGCGGCGTGTAAGCTGAGCCTTGAAGGAGGGGTGGGACCCTGCGGCGGGGGGGGGGGTGGCGTGCCATCAGACAGGACCCCCACTCACATTGGGCACAAAGCTGGGGGCCAGCGCCTTCTCGAACACCGCGTCCCAGTTCATGTCGGCCAGGTAGGGTGTGCTCTGAATGTCGCCGAGGCTGGACAGGCGGCTCTCGGGGTCCTTGGTCAGGAGCTGGGGACACAGGGCAAAGTGCTTGCCTGAGCTGTGCGTCACCAAGGTGGGCGGGGTGCTGAGGGCGTGGTCACGCTCCCGCCAGGTCGCCCCATCTGGGACGCTGTCATTGGAAGTGTCACCAACACCCATCTCTTTACAATAGGGAGGGACTGAGGGGTCAGGCGGCTTCCGCAGGGCATCCAGCCAGGGGCCCTTGGGCGGGGACGAACCCTGCAGCCACCGGCTCCCCTGGGGGACCACGGCCCCGTGACACGCTGGCTTGGAGGGGAGCACAAGAGACTAGGTTGGAAAGTCTGTAAGGAGGAAATTCCGACCTAGGGGAGATGGCTGAAGGCATCCACCCGTTTATCAGGATTCCGACCTGGGGGAGTAGGTTTTAGGTAGGGCCCCTAATAGTTCCTTGACCTCTCCAAGCAAGTCTGTGTACACGTGGACCCCGGGGTGTTCACCGGAATCTTTACGCTTAATCTTTAGACGTGCTTGGTTAAAGGACACTGCAGACACATGCGTCCCCCCAAGAGTACCACCTTACTGATTGTATCTAAAAGATAAACTTTATCCCAAACGGCTGCTACAGTAAAAGCCTGCAGAGGCAGGCGAGTGAGGCTGTCTGGTTCCTATAGCCAGGCAGTCCCTTAGCCTCTCTCTCACAGAAACGTGCGTCGGAGTCATCATTCATGGGTCGCTCAGGGTCTGCTGGTCAGCCCGGGCACTGGCTCTCCCTGGTGGCACAGAGGCTGCCAATTAAGAATAGAAGAATCAGCTGTCTCGTCTCAGGACTTTCAGCTTGATAATGGGATGTGCCAAGGGTCACAGTTCCCCTTGGACAGTCCGAGGCGCCCTCTGTGGCCTGGTTCACGGACCTCACTTGCCGCCAAGGGGACCATCTCAGCTTCTTCTCAAATGGGTTCTGCTGATAAGGGTGGTAAGTGTGAAAGCCGCCACGGGCTGCCCCCGTGTCCACAGGGCTCTCTGCCTGGGGGTCCCCTGCCCCCTTGGCGCAGGGAGCACCTGCCTGCGAATAGGACAGGAGTCCTCGTCTGGAGGCCACTGGACCGGTGCAGCCCCGGGTAGCTGAGGCCCGAGTTGCTCCCGGAGAGGGATGGCCAGGCCTCCACGCCCAGCTCGTGGCTGGATGAGCCCCAGGGGGCCCGGTCAGGGCAGGGCCACACCCAGTGCCAGCAGGTGGAGTTGGGAGGGGAGCCCCCGACAGCCTGTCCCCCCACCCCCAGTTACTGCAGAAATATCCCGCTGTGCCCAGCGAGAGGGCCAGTCACCAGGTGAGGGACGCCTGGCAGGGTGTCATCTGTTGGTCACAGCAGCCTGTCTTTAGGGGGTGCCCCCAAATGAGGGGTGATGATGTAAACAGAGGCCCCATTTCCTTGCTGCACCTGGGCTCAGCGGTTGGGCAGCAGAGGTCTGACTCGCTGGCCGGGGGGGGGGCATGGCAGGTGGCAGGGCTTCTAGTGATTGGGGGACCAGTCGGGCTGAGGGCCACCAGCCCCTAGGAACCAGGTGGTGACTCCAAAGCAAGTCAATGGATAGCGATTCAGCGCGTCATCCACGGGGGAGGAGTGAGTGCTGGGCTCCGGGTCGGGGAGCTGGGGTAGAACCCGCCTCTGCCCCTTCGCAGCCCCGTGGCACTGCTGGCAGGTTTCGCTTTCCTGAGCCTCAGTTTTCTTATCTCTGCTATGGGGACAACACCACTCCTCAGGGTCAAATACACAGGCTTGTCGCCATGAAGGGAGAAGACCCAGCTCATGGCCCAGGACATACTATTCCCTCAACCAGCGCTGGCAGGTGGCCACCAGTACCGTCAACTAACGCATCTTGGAGGGTTCCCAGGGGCCACAGCTGAAGGCCAGCTCAAAGGGAGGACCACCAGCTTACTGTCCCCGAGTGCACAGAGCCACCCCGATAGCTCGGGGAGACACACACAGCCTGGCCCACCCCGGGCCCCAACTCTGAGAATCGGCCTTGCCAGCAAGCTCCTGGGAGGTGCCGACCGCTGGTCCCCGGAACACACTTTGAGAACCTCTGCTTCATTCTAACAGCAACAGTTCCTGCCAAAGGTCCGGAGATGCCCGGGGTCTTTAAGCCCAGTGATCCAAAGACACTCTGTAGCAAATATGGGAAGAGCCACGGCAGCGAGGGTCTCTATGTATTGGGAGCCCGTGCCGGTGCGAAAGGGCCCGGCGTCGCCATCACCACCGGGACTCTGAGCCAGGCTCGCCGGCCAGCAGCTTGTGATCCTGAATGCCAGATGCTGAGCCTACATGGGAGGCAGCTGAGAGCCCTGCTCTCCCTCTCCTGTCCCTCTGCTTCCGCCTTCCTCACGGTGCCGGGAAGCCCGAGTCCACACTGCGACCCCAATCCCGCTAGCGGGCGGCTGGCTCCCCTCACCTTCCTCAGCAGGGCGACCATCCCCTTGCACCACGTGGAGGAGTAGTGCACACGCTCCACCTGGAACATGTTCAGGATCTCCGTCACGGGCGTGGCCGAGTGGATCTCGTACGGCCTCTGCAGAGACAACGGGCAGAATCAGAGAGAGCGACAGGACACGGCACTGGCCGGGTTAAAACCGTAATACACCGGGCCGGCCTGGCTCGGTGACTGGGCCTCAACCCATGAACCAGGAGGTCTCGGTTCGATTCCCGGTCAGGGCACATGCCCAGGATTGCAGGCTCGATCCCCAGGAGGGGGCGTGCAGGAAGCAGCCAATCAATGATTCTCTCTCATCGTTAATGTTTCTCTCTCTCTCTCTCTCTCTCTCTCTCTCTCTCTCTCTCTCTCTCTCCATTTCCCTTCCTCTCTAAAATCAATAAACACACACACACACACACACACACATACACACACACATATGCATGTATATATATTCTTTTTTAAAAGAAAGAGTTTGTCTTTGAAGCAGCAAGAACCACTCCATCCTTGGGGCTTCTGGCCGTGCCATCATCTTTGACGGTTCTGAGCCGTGAGGAAGGACAGAGAAGGAACTTTCCACTGGCCAAGGGCCAACCACGCTTAGGCCAACTGCTCGCCACGGTCACTGGCGTGACTGTTTATGCGAGACAGTCAGCGTCTGGCAAACGCTTGTGTCCTCTGGTTCTTTTTTAAATTTTTAAATTTTATTGAATTTATTTCAGAGAGGAAGGGAGAGGGAGAGAGAGAGATAGAAACATGATGAATGAGAGAATCATTAATCAGCTGCCTCCTGCACGCCCCCTACTGGGGATGGAGCCCGCAACCCAGGCATGTGCCCTTGGCCGGAATCGAACTTGGGACCCTTCAGTCCACAGGCCGACGCTCTATCCACTGAGCCACACCGGCTAGGGCGTGTCCTCTGGTTCTGACAAATACGATGGACCCTCATAGTCCTCCTCCGAGTATGTGTGTCCGTGGAACCACAGACAACAGGGACCGACCAGGATGAGGCAGCCTGTGGGAGATCAACCTTTCCGTTCAGAGCGTGAGAAAATGAACAGACTCATCGTTTTTGTTGTTTTTTTTTTGCATTCTAAAAAGCACCATGTACAGTAATTCCCTCTTTGAGGAATTCAGGGGAAAGAACTGATCGAGAGTAGATCACAGCTGCTTGAGCTACAGGGTGATGAGTAATACATATGTGCCCTCTCAGAACTCTGACGGCTTACAGACTGCTCCGTTCATTCATTCATTCATTCATCACCTGTGGTCAATATGCCCGGGCCCTGCCCTCACGGAGCGCTGGCTACTGGGCTGACGGTGCCTGTATGCAAAGGGCGGGGCGCACCGCCAGCGGGAGAAATGGGACGCTGCCTGCTGTGCGGGAGGCGGAGGTGGGAAGGTGAGTGACACCGAACTGCACGCCGCAGCCCAGAGTGGTGAATGCCGTGATGACGGCTGCGCAGGCTGAAAGGATGGGACGGTCCCCACTGTGCGCGGGGGAAACCGTGTCCTGAGAGGTGAGGCGGCATCCTTTGCAGACAATCCTCGTGCAGAGAAAACACGCCTCAAAGTCTGTGTGTCATCTTTCTTTTTTTTTTATATATATATTTTATTGATTTTTTACAGAGAGGAAGGGAGAGGGATAGAGAGTTAGAAACATCGATGAGAGAGAAACATCCATCAGCTGCCTCCTGCACACCTCCTACTGGGGATGTGCCCGCAACCAAGGTACATGCCCTTGACCGGAATCAAACCTGGGACCTTTCAGTCCGCAGGCTGACGCTCTATCCACTGAGCCAAACCGGTTAGGGCTGTGTATCATCATTCTTTCTGCTCAAATAAAACAACGAGACACTAGTTGCCAGGTAGCTCCAGGAGCCATCTTTGGTTATTCCGTTTAAATGCGACCAAGTGAAAATACGTTTCAGATGCCCCATCTTTCTGGGACACTGAGCTGAAGTGTTCAGGGAAGATCGGGATGAACAGACCCACAGAGCCCGTGAAGGACGCGTGGCCTGTACCCTGCCAGCGCTTCAGACCGAGCGGGAAAATGGGGAGGGCATCGTGTTGGGGGTGGGAAGAGGCAGCGTTGGAAATCACAGGCCAAGGCACTCCCCACGTTGGAGCTGCCACTGATGAGCCGCTGACCTTCGCACAGCCTTCCGCTCTCCAAGTCCCTTGCCCACGAGCAGAAAGAGGGGCTGGGTCAGAAGCTCGCTAAGCTCAGGGGCCTCAGAGCCGGCACGCGCGCACACTATCGGGACTGGCACCCAGGCCTCTGACTCCTCACACTGTGCTCCTTCCTGCCACCGGGTGCTGGCCCAGCAAAATGGTGTGCCTAGTCTCCCCCCCCAAGCCTGGGACGCCCCAAGCCCCCACTTCCACGGCCCCGTGTGCCCGCCGTGCGGGCGCACATCTTACCCAGCCCCGCAGCAGCTCGTAGGCCGTGATGCCCAGGGACCACCAGTCGACAGGGTAGGAGTACCCGGGGCCTCCGTCCACGTAGACCTGGAACACCTCTGGGGCTGCCAAGACAGGATGAAGAGAATGTCGCCGTGGCTCAAGTACACTCCCCGCCCGAGAGCAGAAGAGCGTCTTTGCAGATGTGGCACCTTAAGGACCCCACGATCCAATTGCAGTGCGGAGGACCGGTTCCTTACTGACTCCCAGTGAATCAGGCCGTCGTGTAGACCCCTCCCACAGGGCTCCTGGCCTGGGTCATGTGACTTGCTCCGGCCACCTGAGCATCGGGAAATATGCGGCAAGCGGAGTCTCAATAAGCATGTGGGGACCGGGTTCTCCTCGAGGCCACTGTCATCCTGTGCGCAGGCTCACTCTGGTCCCCGTGATGACGGGAGACCACCCAGGGAGAGGCCCGTTCCTCTCAGCTCTCCTGGCGGAGCCCGCCCCCCGTCCAGCCACATGGCAGGATTGTGAGAAGTCATATGTCGTTACTGTGCTAAGCTACGGAGTTTTGACGTGGTCTGTTACTAACGAAAACGGGAACTCATATAGATAACAAGAATTAAGAACTAAGAAAGACATTAATAAAATTATACAAGACATAAAAGAACAACATACATTTGAATTGAAAAACTCAGCGATCAGGCAAGAGAACTCGAGGGAAAAAATCAGAAATAAAGGGAAACTATTTCAGTAATAAATACTTCACTAGAAAGCACACAAAGTGAATTCACTCAACAGATCATGCTTTAAAGGAAAGAGAAAGAAAAATGAGAAGAGTTTAAACAAATGAAGGAAGATATAAGAAAGATTTGAAAATGACAAATATTGAAGGGTGGCGAAGAAGACCCCACTTTCAGATAATCGGCATCCTTAGAGAAAACAGAATGCTTGCCAAAAATAACACTCCCGTCAAAAGTCATGAAGAAAAACCAGCGTGAAACCACACATTGTATACTTAAGCATACAGACCCAACTGACCAACACCAAGGCTCTATCTACACTAATAAAAGAGAAAGATGCAAATTGACCGTACCCCCACTACACCCACCAGCCAATCAGGAGTGAGTATGCAAATTAACCTGACAAAGATGACGGCGGCCCTGCCCCCCAGCCTCTCCGGGCCTGTGGGAGTCAGAGAAGTCGGGCGTCAGCGCCTGAGGCTGGCTGTGGCCAGGGAGAACAAGAAGCTGCCTGCCCCATGATCCCAGGCCGTAGCCAGCCACAGAAGCCACCCACCCCACGTCCTCCCGCCCCATGTCCTGGGGGAGATGGAGAAACTGGGTGCCAGCACCTGAGGCTGGCTGTGGCTCAGGAGACAAAGAATATGCCTGCCCTGTGATCCCAGGCTGCAGAAGCGACCACCCCACATCCGCCCACCCCACATCCTGGGAGAGATGGAGAAACCCGGCCCCAGTGCCTGAGGCTGGCTGCAGCCTGGGAGATGAAGAAGCCGCCTGCCCCGTGATCCCAGGCTGCAGCCAGCTGCAGAAGCCTCACGTCTACCTGCCCCACGTCCACCTGCCCCATGTCCTGGGGGAGATGGAGAAACCGGGTGCCAGCGCCTGAGGCTGGCTACAGCCTGGTAGATGGAGAAGCCGCCCACCCAGTAGTCCTGGGCACCAGTACCTGGGGCTGGCTGTGGCCTGGGAGATGGAGAAGCTGTCCACCCAGTAGTCCTGGGCACCAGTACCTGGGGCTGGCTGTGGCCCGGGAAATGGAGAAGCCGCCCACCCAGTAGTCCTGGGCACCAGTACCTGGGGCTGGCTGTGGCCCGGGAGATGGAGAAGCCGCCCACCCAGTAGTCCTGGGCACCAGTACCTGGGGCTGGCTGTGGCCCGGGAGATGGAGAAGCCGCCCACCCAGTAGTCCTGGGCACCAGTACCTGGGGCTGGCTGTGGCCTGGGAGATGGAGAAGCCGCCCACCCCGAGGTCCCGGGCACTAGCACTTGTGGCTGCGGCCCAGGCGAAGCCACCTGCCCACCATCCCCTGGGGCTGCAGCCGGCCCAGGTGCCTATGGCTGACCAGAGGGAGGAAGCCTGGATCTCGGGTGCCTGTGGACGGCTGGAGGAGGGAATCCTGGGTCCTGGGTGCAGGGCCGAGGCAGAGGTGGTTAGGGGCAATCAAGCCAGCAGGGGAGCAGTTAGGAGCCATCAGTTCTGGGTTGTGAGAGGGATGTCCGACTGCCGGTTATCCCCCGAGGGGTCCCAGATTGGAGACGGTGCAGGCCAGGCTGAGGGACACCCCTTCCCTCCCCCGCCCCTGTGCACGAATTTCATGCATCAGGCCACTAGTATTCTGATAAAACTACGGGGCTTGAATCAAAAAGAAAAGAAAGGTTGGTTGATTTTTCTAAGCCTGAGCCAAGCTTCCTGGCTGGGCAGGAGTTCCCTAGAACAGCGGTTGCCAACCTCTCGGACCTCACGGACCACCAGTGGTCCACGGGCCACCGGTTGGCAACCGCTGCTCCAAAGGTTTCCTTAAAGAAGGCACAGGAGGGGAAGGTGTTCCTGGCAGGGCCGACAGCCTGGGTGAAGCCCGAAGGTGTCAGAGAGCCGGGCACCTACTGGGCACGGCTGGAGGTGGGGGTGAAGCAGGAGAGGATACTGATGCCTCAGCCACCGGGGAGGTCACACCCCAAAGGGGTCCTGGAACACTCACCCATGTAGGGCTTGGTGCCGGCCATGGAAGAAGCCTTCTCCGCCCCCTTCACCATGGTCGCGATGTTGAAGTCCGTGATGTGGACGTGTCCTGGAGACAGAGAAGCAGAGGCCCCATTAGCAAGAGCTGCAGGCGGCTGTGCTACTCCCGGTGAGACTGAGAGCTGTGGTCTGCAAGGTGCCGGCTGGGAAGAAATGGTTAGAACGCCTGCTTACACTTGTATTTTATCTGATACTTTGATAATGTTCCCCTCCCCGCCAACCCCAGGATTATTCACAGTAGCCAAGACATGGACACAGCCTAAGTGCTTATTAACAGACAAATGGATAAAGAATGTGCTATGTATATACAGTGACGTATTACTCAGCCAGAAGAAAGAAGGAAATCCTGTCGTTTGCAACCACAGTGCTAAGTGAGGTAAGTTAGACACATAAAGACAAATACTGCAGGATATCACCTACATGTGGAGTCTAAACAAAAATCAAATTCATAGAAACAGTGAGTAGAAAGAGGTTGCCAGGGGCTGGGGTGGGGAAGTGGGGAGGGGCTGGTAAAGGGCAGCTCTAAGTTGAATAAGGTCTGAAGAGCTAATGGATAACATGGAGACGATCACTGATAACACTGAGTTGTATAATTGGAAGTTGCTAAGAGTACAACGTAAATGTTTATATATAGACTAGAGGCCCGGTGCATGAAAATTTATGCACTGGAGCTGGGGGAGGGAGGGCCCTCAGCTTGGTCTGCCCCCTCTCACAGTCTGGGAGCCCTCAGGGGCAGGAGGCAACCTGGCGATCAGGGGAAGGTGATGCACCATCACACCTCTGCTGCTGCCACTGCCGGCAGCGCAAGCCTTGGCTGGCCCTGGTTACCTGAGCCTCAGGCGGCCCTGGGCGGCTGGGGGGCTGAGGGGACTGGGGGACTCTGAAGGCAGGCGCTTGCCACCCCGGCGAGGCTGAGGGGACTGGGTGCCACCATCTTGTGGCTGTGGGCACCGCCATTTTTGAGGGCGGGGCAGTCAATTAGCATATTCCCTCCTTATTGGCTGTGGGTGCCCCCATCTTTGCGATGGCGTGAGGGTCCTTTAGCATATTCCCTATTAGATAGGATGTCTATTTTATGGGTAAGTTTTATAGTACACATTTTTTTAGTGGTTCATGCGTATTACCTATAAATAAAAAAATCTACTCATAATGAAGGCATGATAAAAATATTTATGGATTACAATTTTAGAGGCACCGACCCAGGGCATGAGAGCTCCTGGTGAATAGCAGAGGCAGGTCCACCCAGACTGCCCTTCTCAGGACAACTGTGTATGACCGTGTGGGGGCAGGGCAGCGCGAGGCGAGGGCTCCTGTGCCCAGAGGACGCTCCTGCTCTCCTGTCTGTGGTCAGTGGGGGCCTCAGGACGGTACCTGACAGATTTAGTGGGGGGGTTGGGGGGCTGTCCTGGGTGTCTGGCACCTGGCCGTGCCATGCTGGGATGACCAGGGCAGGTGGTGGCCTACAGTGTGAAGCAGTCAAGCGTAGAATACAGACAGTAAAGAGTGGGTCTCCACCTCACGGCCCAGCTGTGGAAAGTCAGAAACACAGCCACGCGGGAGGGTCTTCATGGCCTCGTGGGGTGGAGATGCCCCCCCTGCCCTCTGGAATGCCATGACCCCAGACGCTGTGTTGACCCCATCATGCTGCAGGATCCCACGTGGACATCCCTCCTCCAGGAGCCCTCCCCCTCCTCCTCCAGCCCCGCTGACCTGCTCTCGCACAGGCGCCCGCCGGTCCCCGCACTGACCCTGCAGGGCCAGAAGGACCTCCCTGCTCTTCCGTGGCTCCCTCAGCCCCGGCTCCACCTCAGGAACACGGGGTCTTTAGGGAACCCCACCACCCAGCACCCCCTGTGTGGGCGGGCCTGTGTGGGCAGGCCTGTGTGGGCGGGGCCTGGGTGGCGGCACCTTTCACAGCTCCTGCGTGATTGCCCCCGTGGCCGAGCACCGCCGCCCGAGACCCCTAGGTCCTAGACAACAGGGGCGCTGTGCCCCTCAGTGACCTGGCACAACGCCCCCCAAAATGCAGGCACACCAGCCTGGACACGGAGGAGGACAGCGCTGCAGGTCAGTGAGCCTTAAGGGCTGGCAGCGACACCCAGAGCAAAATGCGGGTGCCGCCCTCCTGTCTCTGGTGCCGTCTCTCTGCCCACCTTTAGGGCGTGAGCTCCCCACGTGGGCAAGGGCCAGGGCAAGTGCCCACCAGCAGGCGGTCCTTCCGTTCCACCGGCCGCTTTAGACCGGGCGCAGGTTGCACGTTCTTCCACACGGTGCCGCCCCTGTGGCCATGCAACTCTGCAGGGTCCTCCCTGGGTCCTAGGTGGGATCATGTGATGTGCTTGGCCCAGGTGGGGTCACGTGACGTGCTTGGCCTGCTGGGACAGCAGCAAGGAGACATGGCGGGGGAGGCCTGAGTGATTGGACTTGCCCTGCTCTGGCTTCCCGTAGCCATGCAAGGCCGGCCGGCCAGAGCGGGGCCAGGAGGAGAGGGCGGGGCCCCCAGCAACCACGGGGCCCAGGTGTTCCGGGGGCAGCCAGGCGGCCCCAGGCGGTGAGCACACATCACCAGGGCCTGTGACCTCCGTCTCAGGAGCAAGCCTGCAAGAGCTTAGCCATCCAGACCTGCGTGAGACCGTGGCCTTCCTGTCTGCGCACGGGGCTCAGGGGGTTGTTCCTTCCCCAGCCCCGTGGGACCAGCAGAAAGCGGGGGCAGTCCTTCCGCGCGCGGCTCACCTCCACTCCCTCCGGCTCTGCCCTCAGCCCCAAAGCACCCCAACTGCTCTCCCACCCCCTCCTACGATGCTACCTCTCCCTCCAGCTTGTTTGCTTTTGCTTCTGGCCAAGGGACCCCACATCCCGGAGCGCAGCAAAGCGCCCTTCTGGGGGGCAGAGCCCAGCCTGGAGGGGCAGAGAGCCAAGCCGACGCCGGGGGAGGGGCAGCTCCGGGAGAGGCGTGGGTTTTGCGTGAGCAGCAGGTTTTAAACATTAATAATGAACTATTAATGCGTCTATTTAATTATGTGTCTATTTCATCGTACACGCGGCCAAGCGGCGTGTTCTCCGGGGAAACGCTGAATGAGAGTGATGATCAAACTCTTTACGGAAACAGCCACGCAGGGTGATCTGTTTTGCAAGCTGTTCCGTGATGCCATTCACAGGCGGTTAGGGGACGGGGGTGCCGCACAGCGCAGTGCCCGCGGTTAATGAGGCTGTCTGCCTGCGGCGGTAGATCTTAGCCATTCTCGCCACACGTTTACAAGGAAGGCATGTGAGGTAACGAGGCGGTAATTAGCCTGGCTGCGGTAATCATTTCACAAGGCTCGCGTGTATTAAATCATCGTGCTGTGCACCTTAAAAATCACGGTGTCCATCCTTAATAGGTGCAACTTTTAAACCCCAGCCATAACTCCAAAAAACTGGGCGGGGGGAGGCAACAGTGACTAAGGAACAAATAAAGGCCGAGGCGCGGCTCGGTCATAAATCTCATAGATCGGGGACGAGGGCCCTCTCTGCTAGGGGCGGGGCTCGTGCTTTCCAGAACTGCCTGCTCCTACACTTCCTTCCGGCAGTGGGGAAAGGGAGGGTGAGGAAGCCGCTCACGCCCTAGTATAAAATAGTGCATGCACGCCGAAACCGGTGTGGCTCAGTGGATAGAGCGTCAGCCTGTGGACTGAAGGGTCCCGGGTTCGATTCCGGTCAAGGGCACGAACCTTGGTTGCGGGCACATCCCCAGTGGGAGGTGTGCAGGAGGCAGCCGATTGATGTCTCTCTCTCATCGATGTTTCTAGCTCTCTATCCCTCTCCCTTCCTCTCTGTAAAAAATCAATAAAATATATTAAAAAAAAAATAGTGCATGCAGCTCTCTGTCCCAGCGCCTGGCGGAGACACAGGAGCAGAGGAACGGCAGGTCCAGAGGCCCGTGGGGAGCGTGGGGAGTGTGGGACGCTGCACGGTGGACGCGCAGGACAGCCGGCTGTGCATGGCCGGGCTGGCCCTAGGCCCAGGGTCCTGACATGGCTGGCCACCACCTCCCTGGGGCCGACCCAGAATGACGGCCCCGGGCCCGCCGAAGCAGGTCAGGCTGCCCTTTGGTTCCTACCAAGTCTCCCTGGAGATTCCCACAGGACTACGGGGACAGCCCGGCTGTGAGACCCAGAATCTTCCGCCGCTTCAGGCCGACTCAGCCAGGCTCCGAAGGCACGCAAACGCTTGAGGAGGCTGGGTGAGGGGCGGCTTAGCGGGTGATTGATCACCGATGACTGGTTTTTGGCTCGCCAGCCGTACCCTAGCCCACGTGGCCCAGGACGATCCGGAAGCTGGGCACCGCCTTCCCTGTTTGGCAGGTGACACCGAGGCTGCGAGGTGAGTCGCTCCCCGCAGTCACGGGGTCACTGTCACCCATGGGGAGCTGGGGTCTTGACCTCAGGGTCGCCTGCCCCTCTCCCATCCCCACTTCCGCCCTGTCCTCCTCACTGGGAAGCCAACAGCTGCGTCTCCAGACGTGAAACCGTCAAACACGTTGGACTCCACTCACCCGGGCAGGACGCCGACCAGAAACTTACACAGATGCTCGTCCACCAGGACCGAAGCAGAAAAGGCTTCCAGTCCATCAGGGGACCCCACTTCCCAGAGCCCCAGACCCACTCCCCGCGGCAGCGCCCGCGGGCTTACCGTGTTCGTCCAGCAGGATGTTGTCCGGCTTGATGTCCCTGTAACAGAAAACAGCAGCTGAGACGGGCTCCCGGAGCCGCCGACAGCACCGGACACGGGACCCTTGGGGACACGGGACCCTCGGGGACACGGGACCCTCGGGGACACGCACGGCGGCCCAGCCGCTCCTCTCCCCGCGCCAGGCCCCCCCCCCCCCCCCCCACCCGGAGGAGCAGGAGAGGAGTCCCTGTGATCACAGGCTGCCTGTGCCCCCACTCCCTGCTCTTCCCTGGAACTGCAGGAGATTGTGTGCTTTTTTTTTTTTCTAGAATAGTCTTTTTCTTTTCTTTCTTTCTTTTTTTTTTTTCGTTAATCCTTACCTGAGGATAATTTTCCTATTGATTTATTTTATTTTTTTTTAGAGAGAGTGGAAGGGAGGGAGAGAATGGGGAAGAGAAAGAGGGAGAGGGAGAGGGAGAGGGGAAGGGAGAGGGAGAGGGAGAGGGAGAGGGAGAGGGAGAGGGAGA
Organism: Plecotus auritus; assembly: GCF_963455305.1. Classification (NCBI taxonomy): domain Eukaryota; kingdom Metazoa; phylum Chordata; class Mammalia; order Chiroptera; family Vespertilionidae; genus Plecotus; species Plecotus auritus. The sequence continues at coordinate 245,125,293 of NC_137770.1, read as the reverse complement.
GGGAGAGGGAGAGGGAGAGGGAGAGGGAAAGGGAAAGGGAGAGGGAGAGGGAGAGGGAGATACAGAGGGAGAGGGAGAGGGAGAGGGAGAGAAGCGGGGAGATGGAGAGGGAGAGGGAGAGGGAGAGGGAGAGGGAGAGGGAGAGGGAGAGGGAGAGAAGCGGGGAGAGGGAGAGGGAGAGGGAGAGGGAGAGGGAGAGGGATAAACAGAGGGAGAGGGAGAGGGAGAGAAGCGGGGAGATGGAGAGGGAGAGGGAGAGGGAGAGGGAGAGAAGCGGGGAGATGGAGATGGAGATGGAGAGGGAGAGGGAGAGGGAGAGGGAGAGGGATAAACAGGGAGAGGGAGAGGGAGAGGGAGAGGGATAAACAGAGGGAGAGGGAGAGGGAGAGGGAGAGGGAGAGGGAGAGGGAGAGAAGCGGGGAGAGGGAGAGGGAGAGACAGGGAGAGACAGAGGGAGAGGGAGAGAATCGGGGAGAGGGAGAGGGAGAGAAGCGGGGAGAGGGAGAGGGAGAGGGACAGACATCTATTGGTTGTTTCCACACATCCTGACTGGGGCCAGGGATCAAACCTGCAACCCAGGTACTCGCCCTTGACCAGGAATCGAACCTGCAACCCTTCGGTCCTCGGGCAGATGCTCTAACCACTGAGCAGCTGGCCAGGACTGGAACACTCTGAACAATGTCTGGCCTCTCACCTCCCCCCGTGACTGCTCACTGAGCACCTGGTCCTGCCAGCGGTGTAGACGCTTCCCCTTCGGATGTGATTGGCCCACCCGGCTGGCCGGGACAGACCTCCCACGTCACTGTCTCCACTCCACAGACCGGGAACCGGGGCTCCGGGGGGTCAGCAACCTGTCCCGTCGGAGACGGCCACGCTAGCCCTCAGCTGGCTTTTGTACGTCTGTGAGTGAGAAGGACTTTTGCATCCTTAAAGGGTTGTAAAAATAAAACAAAACAACCACACACACACACACACACACACACGCACACACACACACTCAGACACACACACACACTCAGACACACACACACGCACACACATGCACACACACTCACACACACACCCGCACACACACGCACACACCCGCACACACACTCACACTCAGACACACACACCCGCACACACACTCAGACACACATACACATGCGCGCGCACACACACACTCACACTCAGACACACACACACACACACAGCAGAAACGAAAAGGAATGGACAACAGAGACTAATGGGGCCCTAAAAGGCTAACATGTTTCTTATTGGCCCTTCAGGGAGAAAGCCTGCTGGTGCCTTTTTAGGGCGACACAGTGAACCGCATGCAGAACATCTGGGCTGGGAGCTTCCGGAAAGTTCTGCTCTAGTCACCACAGCACAGAGGCCTCCGCCTCAAGGCCTGCTTGGTGAGGGCGGGGCGCTGCCTCCTCACGCTGCACCCCCTGTGCCGAGCCCAGGGCTCACCCGTCGAAGAAAAACCAGGGCTGGACGCAGTTACCACGGGAAAGGCGGCCCTTACTCAGGACCACGGACCCGGGAGAGGGTGGGTGCAGACCAGGCTCCCTCCACGTCCGACATGCACAGTGGGGCCTGCAGCCGCGGAGCAGGGTGCGGACCGGGGTGGGAAATCCTACTGGGAAACATCGGGCGAGGGGGATGCTGGGTAAGCCGCCCCAGGATTCCTGCTGGAGGCACCACCTGGGCCGAGCCGGCGGGAGGAGGCTGGACTCGGGCTCACCTGACCGGGAGCTCTGGCCACGCCGGGGCTTGCAGAGGCGGCGGTGCAGGCCCCGCGGCCGCAGGACCCAGAGGGGCCGGAGCAGAGGCTGGTGCAGGAGAGAATCGTGGGCGACACCCACGGCATGCGGGCGAGAGCGGGCGGAGGACGGTGCGGAAGCCGCGTGGCCTCCCAGGGCTCCGCTGACACCTCCACCCGGTCCCCGTCCCCCACGTGCGCGCACTTGCAAGGTTCAAGGTCAAACCTCCAGTTTCAGGACTGCAAGCCCCACCCACGCACTGACAGTAACTGTCAAAGCTGCTGCGACCAATGACAGCTTCCTTCAGGGGAAAGGCCACAGTTCCCGGTTTATCAGAGTGATTCCGCCTGCAAGCAAGGTGGCTGTTTGTAGTGACACGGGGTGATGTCGGGGTGCCACGCCCAGGAACCGAACTGTGACCTCCTGGTTCTTAGGTCGGCGCTCAACCACGCTGGCCGGCTTAGCCTCCTCCTCCTCTCAGCCTCCTCCTCCTCCCAGCCTCCTCCTCCTCTCAGCCTCCGCCTCCTCTCAGCCTCCTCCTCTGAGCCTCCTCCTCCTCTCAGCCTCCTCCTCCTCTCAGCCTCCTCCTCACTCTCAGCCTCCTCCTCCTCTCAGCCTCCTCCTCACTCTCAGCCTCCTCCTCCTCACTCTCAGCCTCCTCCTCCTCTGAGCCTCCTCCTCACTCTCAGCCTCCTCCTCCTCTCAGCCTCCGCCTCCTCTCAGCCTCCTCCTCCTCCCAGCCTCCTCCTCCTCCCAGCCTCCTCCTCCTCTCAGCCTCCTCCTCCTCTCAGCCTCCTCCTCACTCTCAGCCTCCTCCTCCCCTCCTCCTCCTCCTCTCAGCCTCCTCCTCCTCTCAGCCTCCTCCTCCTCTCAGCCTCCTCCTCACTCTCAGCCTCCTCCTCCCCTCCTCCTCCTCCTCTCAGCCTCCTCCTCACTCTCAGCCTCCTCCTCACTCAGCCTCCTCCTCACTCTCAGCCTCCTCCTCCTCTCAGCCTCCTCCTCCTCCTCTCAGCCTCCTCCTCCTCCTCTCAGCCTCCTCCTCCTCTCAGCCTCCTCCTCACTCTCAGCCTCCTCCTCCTCTCAGCCTCCTCCTCCTCTCAGCCTCCTCCTCCTCTCAGCCTCCTCCTCCTCCTCTCAGCCTCCTCCTCATTCTCAGCCTCCTCCTCCTCTCAGCCTCCTCCTCTCTCAGCCTCCTCCTCATTCTCAGCCTCCTCCTCACTCTCAGCCTCCTCCTCACTCTCAGCCTCCTCCTCCTCTCAGCCTCTTGCTCACCTGGGACCGGCAGTCCTGATGTGACTGCTGCCTGGGGCCGGCAATGAGCTGCTACTTCCAGGAGGCTTAGCAGGGCTCCGGGCGCATAAGGGTCGAAGTGAAGGATGGCGGGTCACTCCCACTGCCCTTCCCCAGGAGCTGGGGACTCCGCGGGCTCTGGAGCTTTCAGCGAAATGATTTAGATCTTCCGTGGGGGACTCGCCGGCAGGCTCCTGCCAAGCCATCCCAGGGGCGGAGCGCCCGGCCTCCTCCGTCCAGGGATTCAGTAAGACCCGCTGGACTGCAAAGCCTATCACCAGAGCCCTGGGGCCGCCTGCTCTCGCCGCTTCCTCCGGTTTTCTTTTTCACATCGATCGCATCTTGGCTCTCCTGCGTCATCCGCCGCCAACGGCTCGGTGCGCAGAGGGCGCTGGAGCAGTGAGTGGGGTAAGGCCATCGTGTCAGAGCCGGGCAAACGACACTTTGATGGAAAGGACGCATCGAGGCTGTAAAACCAGCTCTTGCTCCTGATGACTCCCGGCCCCAAATAAAACTCAGCAGAATGTCAGCTCGGCTATTTAGAAACCAGCACAGCAATGGCTTGGCTCCGACGGCGCGAGCCCAGAGGAGGCCGCGTGCGCGTCCCTTGGCCGGACGCCTGAGGGATCGTGCTGAGGACCTCACAGCAAAGAGGACAGACAGACACCCGGGTGGGGGAGGAGGCGCCTCCGTGAAATGGAAATCGGTGGCTGTTTTACCACCAGAGAAAGAATCGAGCTGCTGACGTGCATGGAGGTGGCGGGGACGTGGGGAAGACAGGCGGGAGAGGCCCAGGTCCAGCCCCGGATCTGCCTCTCGCTGGCTCTGGCTCCCCCGCACCCCAGCCTCAGTTTCCCAGCCATAAGTCAGATAACATCACATACTCCACGTGTTAGGGTGAGGAGGTGTTGGTTTGTCTCAGTCATGTTTATTTCGCTCGTTGTGAAAGCACCTGAAGTTCCAGGCGTCCTCAAACTACGGCCCGCGGGCCACATGCGGCCCGCCGAGGACATTTATCCGGCCCGCCGGGTGCCGCTGCCTGTCTTGCTTAGCAGCCGACGCGTCCCGGGCCCGCAGTGCGCATAGGGATTTGTTCATAGTTTTTTTTTTTAAACTATAGTCCGGCCCTCCAACGGTCTGAGGGACAGTGAACTGGCCCCCTGTTTAAAAAGTTTGAGGACCCCTGACCTAAATCTACATCCTCACCATGAGGCCTGGCGCTGGGGCTGCCGGCCTCTGCTGACTCCCTCCACCTGCCCGTCAGCACTGTTCCACGGTCTAGTGCAGCTGTGGGCAAACTACGGCCCGCGGGCCAGATCCGGCCTGTTCGGCTGTTCTATCCGGCCCGCGGAGCCGAAAGAGTGGAGGGTTCTCTTGCTCTCCCCCTCCGCTCCTTTACTTTGAATTTGTTATTAGTTCACACAAACACTCCATCCATGCTTTTGTTCTGGCCCTCCGGTCCAGTTTGCCCACCTCTGGTCTAGTGGCTTCAGAAACAAGGGTCCCCGTGACCCACACAGCACGCAGGCCCACCCCAGGCCAGCCACAGCCTCAGACTCTGGGCGAGGCCCGGGAACCTGCATTCCCAACCAGCCCGCTGGGATTCCGACGTCCCCGGGGCCTGGGAGCTCTGCTCTGCTCACAGGAAGACAGAGGCCCGCGGCTCCCAGCATTCCCGAGGGTTTTTTTGGGAACTCAGCCTCAGGCATGCGGGCGGAGCTTCATTCAAACGGGGGGGCCCAGGGATGGGCTCGGATTCCCCTGGGAACCAGTGAGGATGCTCTTGTCTGGCTGCCAAGTCCCCAGAGCGGGCCATTTGACCGGTGTGACGGGGGCGGGGCGCACCCCCTCCCGATGGTAGTGTGACGCGTGCGGGAGTGAGACCCATGTTCTAACCAGGCAGAAATCTGAAGTAGCCAGACGCCCAGCACCTTCCAGCTGCAAAGGACACATGCAAACAGCCCCCACCCCCACCCCTACCCCCAGGGATGAGGGCAGAGCCGGGGCGGGGGGTCGGGCAGGGCACAGGCGGGAGTTTCTGAGGAGGTTCTGTGGCTCATTGCAGTGGATCCATATTTTAAGCGTTGCTATTTTTAGGGCCCGATCTCAATGTTTCTCCATGGGGCACATTGCCAAGATGTATAAGCGTCGCAGAGTCCCAGGCTGTCCACGCTGGAAGGGACCTCAAGTCTGTCTGAAACGGACCAGCCCGGGTCTCATGCCCTCTGAGCTTCCATTTCCTCATCTGTAAAGGTGGGAAGGGGTGGGGGGTGAAGAGTGGAGGGTAGAGGGTAGGGAGGGGTGGGGGATGGAGGGTGGAATCAGTGGTGTCCCCAGCCCCAACTCCCTTCTCCTGCCCGCAGCCTCATCCTCAGCAGCGAAGCCAAGATCAATGCCGTTCGCGGAAGGTCCCTGAGGGAAGACCTGCAGGTGTCGGCGTGGCCAGCTGCCGCCTGACCATCCCACGGAGGAACCCGTCTCCTGGCTCTTGCTGTCTGATGCTCACCATGCCCACACCCCGCCCCCCCACCCCCCAGACCAATGAATCCAATGAATCAGCCTTCTACTATCTCATTCTTCAGTATCTTATCAGTGACCAGCAGCCACTTGAGAACTTTCCAAATGACAGCCAGAGATGAGTGACATAGATAAAAGGTCTTCCGAGGAGCAGAAACAAACGCAGGGGAGAGGACACTCGAAAGAATGATAACGGACATCCTCAGAGCGAGGAGGAGCTGCTGTGCCCATGAGACACGGGAGGGGTGAGAGAGGGACAGAGAGGGAGCGCTCTCGGGAACGCTCTCGGGAGCCACGTGTCTGAGGACCGGGAAAACAATCCACAGGAGGGCTGGCGAGATGACGTCAAGGACACTTCCCAGATGTGGAAGGAAAAGGCCCAGAGGCGGAAACTAAGGGAAACGAAAAAACACGGGACATGCTAGCAAACCCAACATCCGGATCGTGGGAGTTCCAGAGAGGGAGGGCGGGGAGAGCGAAGGGCTGGGTGCTCACGGAGGAGGGAGGCACCTGCCGTGGGCCCGGCTGTGTGGAGGCTCAGTGGGGGCCACAGGGGATGACCTTGTGAACTGCACAGAACTTTGGAGGCGGGCAGCCAATGTGATCAGAGTGGCGTGGGCCAGGAGGCGGGACAAGCAGGCTGGAGGTGGCGGAGGGCTGCAGAGCGGTGGGACAGGCGCCCCGATTTCACGAAGTGAGATGGCGAGGACCACGGATGTTGGGTGGTGACTTTGGAAAGCACACGGGACCTCATTCTGCCACACTGGATCCTGGGATGAGAACACGGTTCTCTGGAAACTCCCCTTCACTCCCTCCAACTAGGTCAAAGCCGGGTCTCAGCTGGATTCTGGTGTCTCTTTAACGTGGACCCTGCTCATCTCCCTCCTCACAGAGCGGAGAGCAGGAGTCCTCCCTCCCTCCCTCCCGCAGGCCACACGCAAGCTAGCACTTCGTAATGGTATTTTGGTCTCACTGTGTTGACTTTCATGGTCACCTACGTTTATGACAAACAAAGCTATTTCCTCTTTAAAGGCACACTGTAAACGTTGTTCTGAAACCAATGTATCTTCGCAAAATGCACGGAGTCTACTCTAGAATGCTATAGTGACTAGAAGCCCCATGCATGAAATTCGTGCAAGAGTAGGCCTTCCTTCCCCCGGCTGCTGGCACTGGCTTCCCTCTGGCACCCAGGACCCGGGCATCCCTCCAGCTGCCAGGAGGTGCCTGGGACCCGGGCTTCCCTCACTGCCCCGGCTTCGTCCGGAAGGTTGTCCGGTCTAATTAGCATATTACTCTTTTATTGTTATAGACTAGAGGCCTGGTGCATGAAGTTCGTGCATGGGGGGAGGGTGTCCCTCAGCCCGGCCTGCACCCTCTCCAATCCGGGACCCCTTGGGGGATGTTCGACTGCCGGTTTAGCAGCAGTCAGACATCCCTCTCGCAATCCGGGACCACTGGCTCCTAACTGCTTGCCTGCCTGCTGGCCTGATCGCCGCCTAACCATTCCCCTGCCAGCCTGATGGCCCCCAACTGCCCTCCCCTCCCAGCCTGATGGTCCCCAACTGCCTTCCTCTGCCGGCCTAATGGCCCCCAACTGCCCTCCCCTGCTGGCCTGATCACCCCCAACTGCCCTCCCCTGCCAGCCTGATCGCCCCTAACTGCCTCTGCCTCGGCCCCCACCATCATGGCTTTGTCCGGAAGGAAGTCAGACGTCCGGATGACCCAGTCTAATTAGCATTTTACCCTTTTATTAGTATAGAACATATGGGGAGTATGCAGATGTGGTGAAAATGATAAAGGTATGCATTTCCTAGGGCTGCTGTGATAAACTGTCACAGACTGGATGTTTTAAAACAACAGAAATATATTCTCTCCCAGTTCTGGAGGCCAGAAGGCCGAAGTCCGGGTGTGGGCAGGCCCAGCTTCTCCCTGGGACTCCGGGAAGGGCCTTTCCCGCCTCCTCCAGCTCCTGGCACCCCCAGCATTCTCTGACTTGTGGCCACGTCACTCCAGTCCTTGCCTCTGTCTGTCTTCACGTGTGTCTGTGTGTCCTTTCCTGTCTCTTACAAGGACACAGTCATGGACTTAGGGCTTGTGACGGTCCATGTTGTGTCCCCGGGACTGGGCCACAGGCTGCCCAGACGTGTAAGACTTACTGGTACTGCTTCTCTGCAGACCCGGCTTACTCGGGGGATGGATAGCTGCAGGATATGCCCCCATCTTCCAGGACCTGGGACCTGGGTTCTGGCTTGGACTTTGGGGTGGTGGTGAGTAGGGAAACGTGGATCTCTGCCCTCCCCCATCTTCCAGAAGCTCCCGCCCTGTGAGCGGCTGTGTGTGCGGCCGGGGTCTCCCCAGCCTGGTCCGTGGCCGCCCCTCTTTCTGCCGCTGTCCATGTGCGGGGGTTCAGGTCCAGGCTTGGCCCTGGGCCTCTGACTTCCTTCGTCAACACTTTCTCCACCACTCTGGGAATCTTCTTTTTCCAGATTATCTTGAACTTCAACCTCCACAGTTCAACTCTGAGTAACCTGGGTGTAACGCCGAGGTATCTGAGTGGACCGCAAACAGCAAACAGCGCCAATCTTCCCCAGCTGGCTCAGACAACTTGGAGGATGAAACGAAAGTACAGCTTTCTTGCTGGGAGAGGGTAGGTCGGAGGGCGAGGCTCTGCAGGCGGGCCGGCGGGCCTGGGACCTGGGCCTGGGAACCAGAAGACAGCCACCCGCTACGGGCAACTCGAAGCCAGGAGGGTCCGTCCACAGGGAGAGGAGCTGCTGTGTCAGATGCACAGCGCAGAGCGCAGAGTAGGTGCTGAGGGCAGAGCTGAGCAGGGCCTGGCTGGTAAGTCTTTCCAAATCGCTAATCAGCGGAGTCGATCCACGTCGGAGGGAGGCAGGGCCCAGCAAGGCGCCTTCTGAGGCGGAAGCATCAGGAGCGGGAAAGACCACGTGGCTGTCGCCTGCTGTGCAGCTGCGGTCTCCACAAACCTGGGCTCCACCCGTCGAAACTCCAGCTCAGCCCCCAGACCAGCCCCCCTCGTGGGGATTGTGAATAGATGGGAGTGATGGGTAATTCTCAGGTGCCCAGATATTTGGTCAAACATTATTCCAGGATGTCGGTGAGGGTGTTTTTGACTGAGACTAACATTTAAATCAGTACTGAGTAAAGCAGTTGTCCTCCCTAATGTGGGTGGGCCTCCTGCATCAGTGAAAGGTCTGAATTGAACAAAAGGGTTGACCTTCCCCCTTGTGAGAGAACTGTTTGCAAGCCGACTGCCTTTGAACTTGAACTGAAATACCACCCCTCTGGGTCTTGAGCTCGCTGGGTCCTGGCTGGGCCCTGGCTGGGTTCTGGCTGGGTTCTGGCTGGGCGCTAGCTGGGTTCTGGCTGGGTCCTGGCTGGGCTCTGGCTGGGTGCTGACTGGGTCCTGGTTGGGTTCTGGCTGGGTTCTGGCGGAGTTCTGGCTGGGTCCTGGCTGAGTTCTGGCTGGGTCCTGGCTGGTTTCTGGCTGGGTTCTGGCTGGGTCCTGGTTGGGTTCTGGCTGGGTCCTGGCTGGGTCCTGGCTGGGCTCTGGCTGGGTCCTGGCTGGGTTCTGGCTGGGTCCTGGCTGGATCCTGGCTGGGCGCTGGCTGGGTCCTGGCTGGGTTCTGGCTGGGTCCTGGCTGGGTCCTGGCTGGGCGCTGGCTGGGTCCTGGCTGGGTTCTGGCTGGGTCCTGGTTGGGTTCTGGCTGGGTCCTGGCTGGGTCCTGGTTGGGTTCTGGCTGGGTTCTGGCTGGGTCCTGGCTGGGTTCTGGCTGGGTTCTGGCTGAGTTTTGGCTGGGTCCTGGCTGGGTTCTGGCTGGGTCCTGGCTGGGTCCTGGCTGGGCTCTGGCTGGGTCCTGGCTGGGTGCTGGCTGGGTTCTGGCTGGGTCCTGGCTGGGTCCTGGCTGGGCTCTGGCTGGGTCCTGGCTGGGTCCTGGCTGGGCTCTGGCTGGGTCCTGGCTGGGTTCTGGCTGGGCCCTGGCTCGGCTCTGAACAGGAGCCCCACGGCAACTCTCCTGGATGCCCAGTGTGAGGACTCACCTGCAGATCCTGGAACCTGTGCCCCTGTACTCTGTATAGGACGCATGTGTATATCCTACTGGTTCTGGCCAGGCGGACGGGCAAGTGATACCCCTGAGTACTCAGAAACGGAGGTTCCGTCTTGGTTCCGTTTCCCGGGTGACACCTACTCCTGCTTCAAGCCGCAGCTCCAAAGCTGTCCCCTCCAAGAGCACCTCCGGACTCCACGGGCCAACCCCACTCAGTCCCCATCCCACCTCCTCGTCGGGGCGACCAAATGCTCAGCACCCGGTGAGCACTCAGCTCTGCGGACCTCGGATGGAAGGAATGAGGGTTCGCGGCCCCGACCTCAGGTCTCAGGTCCTGAAGGGGCTCCGCTGTGCTAAAGCCAGCCTTCACGTTATGGGGCTCCCGGCTGAAGCTCAGCGCCACAGCGGAAGCGCCTACGGAGTCCACGTGGATGCAGGCAGAGCGGGGAAGCGGGTCTGCGGACCCCCCTCTCCTGCTGAGGCGCTGGGAGATGCGGTTATTATTGTAAGGACAGGAGCGAAGCCGAACCTTATTAAAGAGTCTCTTGACCCAGAAACACGAGAGCAACTCTCATCTTCTCCTTTTTAAACATCCTGGATTTGTTGGCCTCGCAGAGGAAGGAACATTAGGTGAACGACAATTTCCTCGGTAGGACGCCAGTACAGACGGGGTGACAATATCTCAGATGCAGAACGAGGCGCGGGGCCCGACACCCCGAGTCCAGGCCGGCCCCGCGTAGATGGACCACCTGGATGGAGGTGGCAGGACCCGGGGGCAGGGCCCGGCAGCTCCAGAGCCGCTGCTCCGGCCTTACTCATTCATCAGACTCACCAGAACCCGCGCCCCCGCCCCTCCCGCCCCGCTTCCACATTTCCTGTTCCCCTACTGGTCCCCTGTTCCCAACCCCTTGCCCTTTCTTCCCCAAATGCAAGCCCGTCTGGAGCTCATCTCTCTCATGGGCTCAGTCCACTGTCCGCGCGCTTTACCATGCTCTCGTGCCGAACCATCTGCCGCATCTGTGTGCCCGTCTGCAGCGCGCGTGGGGTCAGCAGACCCGGCGGTCGTGAGGCGCGAACGATGTGGCGCACATAGGCACCTGCTGGAACCCGTACCTCGGCCCGTGTGCCACGGCAGCCAGCGCCAGGGCTGTTCACTCTGATTTGCCCTCCACACCGAGTCGCCTGGGAACTTGGCATCAACTTCAACACAGACAGGGTCAGCGCTTGGACCCACGTCCAGCTTTGTGAGATGCCAGCCCCTTCTACTCAATGCAACGCGTTTCAACGAGGCCACCAAGAAATCGGTACACCTGCTGCCATCGGGGCCGCCACCGGGGCCCGGTGAGTAGACCATTCATGCCTCCTGCACCTCCGAGGCACTAAGCATCTCAGACGTCACCTCATCTCGCCTCCACCCAGCCTGGGAGGGACGCATACTCGTCTCGTCGTGAAGATCAAGAGAACAAGGACGGAAGGGACCTACACGCTTGTTCCTCTGATGCAGACAGCGCGAGGCACAGCCCGGGTTCCAAACTCGGTTTTACTTCATGAAGATTGCAGTCTGTTTTATCTGCCTTGCCAGGCTCTCCGAGAAGGGAGGTGACGGGGAAGCACAACAAATGGACCGGGTGACAGTGACAGGACACCCCACCTGGGCCCGCGTTCCGTAGCTCTCATCCTCACAGCAGCCTGAGGTTATCCTCCCGTCCCCACCGAGAGGAGGGAACTGGACCAGGCCCAGCGGCCGGAGGCAACGTCCCACGGACAGCACAGCGGGGATTCGATATGGGGACCAGGGCTCCTTGCTCGCTGCCGTTCATGCCCTTTCCCTTGTGGCACCAGGTTCTTTAGATGTGTCTTACAGAAGTAAGAACCCGGTAGCAAGGGACGCCCCTGGAAGGCCGTCCGGTCTAATGAGCATATTGTGTGATGCACAACTCAGAGTTGCCCATCAACTCTCCAAGCACATCTGCAAACCTCGGGGGCATGACCCCGCTGGGTCACAAGTTCTCAGCCAAGTCCTGTAACCTGCCCTTTACATCCAGGCCCTCAGGGGCCTGATCTGTAGCAACACACGTGTGTGGAGCTCACGCACATGTGCACGCACACACACACACACACACACACACTCTTGATAAATTCTTCTTCCCCAGAGGTTCACTAATCAGTCTCTTTTGCAGAATGAGTCACATCAACATCAAAGACCAGCTCCCAGGTTTGCTCTTGCCCCCCCCCCCCGCACCCCCCCCCCTCCCCGGAAGGTGTGTGGGAGCGCGTGAAGGAAACCTGCCGCCGAACGGAAGTCCTCTGCGTTTCACGCAGTTGGCGGGCGGAATGCTTTCACAGACGAGCCTCCTCTCCAGCCAGCACCCAGGGCCCTGCGGTACCCAGAATGCTGCTGGACACGCAGCTCCTCGCGCATGCAGATGGTCGGGTGAGTGGTGAAACATGCGAGGGGTTTGGAATACGAATGAAAATAGATTCTATTTAGGGTTTCATTGAGAGAATTCTTAGAGGCCCTTATTGTTCATTCGTTCACTCCTTCTAGATATATTCTAGGCCAGCCGTGGGCAAACTACGGCCCGCGGGCCGGATCCGGCCCGTTCGGCTGTTCTATCCGGCCCGCGGAGCCGAAAGAGCAGAGGGTTCTCTTGCTCTCCCCTCCGCTCCTTTACTTTGAATTTATATTAGTTCACACAAACACTCCATCCATGCTTTTGTTCCGGCCCTCCGGTCCAGTTTAAGAACCCATTGTGGCCCTCGAGTCAAAAAGTTTGCCCATCCCTGGTTTAGGCCCTACTGTGTGCCCGTGGCCCTGTTGGACTCTGGGGCAGCCAGACGCTACAAGGGCGCAAAGGAATAGACCCACCGTCTGGTGGGGGAGGCGGCTGTGAAAGTGGGTCCTGTCTGTGACGGACTCTGCGGAAGTTCAGTGGAAGCACGGGGGAGGGGCGGCTGCCTGCTGAGCAATGCGGAGAGACGCGGGAGGAGGCCGGTCCTCCGGGAAGAGCCGCCAGGAGGGGAGCATGCGGGGGCCTGGCGTCCCTGTGGGCGTGGCTCCGAGGAGCATCTTTTCGGCTTTGCATGGCCTCCTGCCCTCTTCTGCTGGTCCTTCTGGGGAACCCCTCCCCCTCATGTGGTCCCACAGGGGCAGTCCATGGGGCTCAGAGAGCTGGGTACAGGGTTCAAGTTGACACATTAGAACGTTCCACCCTTCTGGCTATAGGGTCATTCAGGGATGGCCATGTGACTGAAGAAGAACCAATCAGAGGCTTTTCTGGGGTTGATCAACGAATTTGGTGAAAGAGAAACGGAGTTGTGCTGCCACAGTCCAGCTAGATACACGACCGTGTGGGGCCGGGTACGTGGCCGTGTGGGGCCGGGTACGTGGCCGTGTGGGGCCGGGTACACGGCCGTGTGGGGCTGGGTACGTGGCTGCGTGGGGCTGGGTACACGGCCGTGTGGGGCTGGGGGCAGCCACGTGCTGTTCAGGGGGCGAAGTGAGAATTAAGGGTCAGCTCCTGACTGCGGGCTGAGGCGTGCAGCCTGTGTCCTGCGGGCGGCACCAGAGTCGGTACACGGTTTCCAGAAGCAAAGCGGCCGGTTCATACACCTCTGGGGCAGGGGGGGGGGGGAGGGTGCAGGGTGAGTCAGGCTCTCCATCGCGCGTTCATTCTTGCAGATACTGTGAGAGCTGCCCCTCGCTGGGCGTGGAGAGAGGGTGCGGTAGTTCTGTTGCATACGGGCGGCGCCTTTCTGCTTAGTAACTAAGATGAGGGAATTAGCAACGAGCATGGAATGTTCCTATGTTAACTAACGGAGTAGACGCTTCCAAGGAACATCTCTCACACGCTGACAGGGCCCGCTCACCATCCGCAAGCGCATCAATTCGTAAAGGAAACCGAGGAACCGTCGCGGGGGCGCCTGGCCGGATGCCTCTGTCCACACGGAGCTCTTGGGCTTTCCACGGCCTGGACTCGAGCTCACGGTCTTGGTGGAAGCCCTGACCTCTGACACCCGTGCTTCCTGGAAGAGGTGACGCTGGGCACAGTGACTGAGCCAAGGCCCCAGGGCCGGCACCCAGGAAGAGCCCGTCTCTAATATGCAACGTCCGCCCAGAACCCAGGGCGACACAACAGCGCGCCCTGAACTCGGAGCCAGCGCCCCCACGCCCGCGCCGGACCTGCTTCCAAGCCAACTCAGCGTGGCCTCGCCCAGTCACCGCCCCTCCCTGAACCCCCACGTTCTCCATCGGGAAAATGAGCAGAATCACAAGATAGAGCCCAAGCCAAGTAACGGTTGCGTGAATTATCTATACTAATAAAAGCGTAATATGCTAATTAGACCGGACGTCCTTCCAGACGACCTTCCGGACAAAGCTGGGGCGGTGAGGGTAGAGCCTCTTACACAAATTTTGTGCATCGGGCCTCTAGTATGAAATAACACAAAACGCTCTAAAGCTAAAATTCAAACTACCAAAGTATTTATGTAAAAGGTGTATTGATATGAAAGGTGGATACTCTTATTAGAGGCCATCCATGTTCATCCAAACTTTTTATTTATTTATTTATTTTTTTAAATATATTTTATTGATTTTTTACAGAGAGGAAGGGAGAGGGATAGAGAGTTAGAAACATTGATGAGAGAGAAACATCAATCAGCTGCCTCCTGCACACTCCCCACTGGGGACGTGCCCGCAACCAAGGTACATGCCCTTGACCGGAATCGAACCTGGGACCCCCCAGTCCACAGGCCGACGCTCTATCCAACGAGCCAAACCGGTCAGGGCCAAACTTTTTTTTCCCCTTTTTTAGAGAGGGAGGGAGGGAGAGACACACACACACACATATCGAATGGTTGCCTCCTGCATGCACCCCAACTGGGCATCAAACCCACAACCTGGGTATGTGCCCTGACTGGGAATTGAACCCATGACCCTTCTGTACATGGGATGATGCTCAACCACTGAGCCACACCAGCCAGGGCCCAATAAAACATCTCTGACAGCCAGGCGCTGTCTTAGGCCCTGGGGCCGTGCTGCTGAGGGGGACCCCGTGCCCAGCTGAGCCGGAGAGACAGTGCTGGGGCAAAGAGGCAGGATCCGAAGGCCGCAGGGATGGCGCAGGGGTGGTGGAGGCTGGACGAGGCGCTTGGGCAGCAGAGAGGGTGAAAGACAGGTGCACTGTGCTTGCCTCTGAAGTCACAGTGGCCGTTATGGAGGGGGCAACCTTGGATTGGAAGGGACACTGTCACCACAATGTTCTAGGAAAACTGTCCAGGCAGAGCTTGGATTAATGAAGCTCAAAGTATTAACCAGCAAGTCCAGGAGGCCACACGGGCCGTGTGCCGTGAGTGGCCCAGCCCTGGTCCTGCCCTTTCTCTACCACATTGCAGGGTGTCACTGTCTTCCAGTTCCCAGCGGGCTTGCCCAGTTCGGGGGACCGGAGCCTGGGAGTTGGAGTTCCTTTGGGCAGCGCCCCGGCTGGCTGCGTCCCCTCCGTGCGTTCCCAGCTCGTGTCACAGTCCCTGCCTCGGGCACTGCCCGGCTCCCTCTCACGGAGGGTCCCAGGTCCTCCGAGGGTCCTGCTCAGTGCAGGGCCCGCTCCAGGCTCCATGACGCCCTCGCCGCTCCCCGGCCCCGTCCCTCCAGCTCCGGGGTCTGTAGCAGCAGGAAGCGTTGGCCTGGTCGCCTCGTCACCAGCTGACGCCCGTTTGCTCCTCCCGCAGAGGGAATACACCCCGCCACCCACTCCCTGCCCCGGGTGCCTGAGCAGAGGGAATACACCCCGCCACCCACTCCCTGCTCCGGGTGCCTGAGCAGAGGGAATACACCCCGCCACCCACTCCCTGCTCCGGGTGCCTGAGCAGAGGGAATACACCCCGCCACCCACTCCCTGCTCCGGGTGCCCGACGCGCTCAGCGTGCTGCTGCTCTCCGCCTGCGCTCTGACCTCACAGGCCAAGGCCGAGGAACTGTCCCAGGGCGAGGCGGTGCTGGGTGGGGGCACAGGGTGAACGAGGAAGACTTTAGCTTCCCTGGACTCCGGAACGAGAGAGACCACGAGCTGGGGTGGCTCCCCGGACGACCGCCCTGCCAATCACCAACAGGCCACGTGTACGTCAGGGCTTCCGCTTGTGTCCTCTGAGCCTTGGCATCTGCAGTTCCACCCTGCAATTCCAGTTCACAGCACCAGGAAGAGTGTCCGCGACACGGAATTTTTATTGCTTTTTTTTTTTAAAACACAACTAACAGTGTGTGTCTATCTGGATGGGGGTGAACCCCGTGTATTGAAGAAAGCTTGTTTACTACTGCACAGTCCAATCTGATTCCCATGAGGCCATTGTGCTGAAATAGCCAGACACTGTGCGGCCCCACTGCCGGGAGCTCCCCAGAATCAAGTTCACAGGCAGAAAATAGAACAGCGGCTGCGAGAACACTTCCAACGCGCGAGGACCTCCCCCGTGGTGGAAGGAAGCATTTGAGCTGGTGTGAACCCCAGAGGTAAATGTGAATGGCTGGCTCCTCCGACCTGAGCCCGGATTCCCGTTCTTCCCTTTACGTGAGCATCGGCGACTCTCACATCGGTCGCCACCTCCCGACGGGCCTCCCTGACCTGCATCGCCTGCCTGCCCGCCTGCCCGCCTGCCCGCGTGCTGCGGCCTGGGCCTCCCGGGGTGCACCGCTGGCCTCTCCCCGGTCCCAGAAGAAGGTCTGCGTGCTTCCGTCGGGCACTTGAAGCTCTTCATTATAAAACTCCAGCCTAGGTGGTTTCTCAAAAAATTAAAAATAGAACTGCCATAGGACCCAGCAACTCCACGTCTGGGTCAACACTGGAAGGACGGTTCGTGCGGCATTGTTCACAACAGCTGGAGGGGGAAGCCGACCGGAGGTCCGTGAACAGATGAAGGGTGGACACAGCGTGGGCCGTCCACACAAGGGATCTCACTCAGCCTGAACGAGGAAGGAGATGCTGACACGCTACAACAGGAGGGACCGCGAGGACATGGTGCTCAGGGACAACAAGACGAACACCGAACACTGTGCGGCCCCACTTCTGCGCGGTCCCCGGAATCAAGTTCACGGACACGGAAAGCGGGACGGCAGCTGTCAGGGCTGGGGGCGGGGAGCGGAGCTATTCAGCGGGGACGTACTGAGCGTCCGTCGGGGGAGATGACCGAGTTCTGAGATGGGCTGTACCACAACGTGAAGTTACTTCCCGTGACTGGGCTGTACACTGACAAACGGTTAAGACGGTAAGTTTTATGTTATGTGTGTTTTGCCACAATTAAAAACAAAATAACTCTACCCGAGCTTTCCAGCTTCGTGCTCCACTCGGCGGACGCCAACGATGCCTCCCAGACAGACCCCGAGCCCCCTGCACGTCGGATAACCCCACGCGGACGGGCCAGACTCAGAGGAGAGGGCAAAGCGTGGGATCTGTGAGGACCGGGAAGGGCGCGGAGAGGCGGGAGGGTCGCGGGCATGTACAGGGAGGACGAGACCCCGGGTGGGGTTTCAGTCACATGTACCTCGAGTGCCCCAGACACGTTATGCTAATTCGGCAACGTTGTAAACATCATATATTCAGGTTTTACCATTAAAATAATTCTTTAAAAGTAAAGCTTTCAAACAAGTCACCGCATTTTAGCCTCTTTTCCCAGCCCCGCCCGCCCCCCTCCCCCTTAGATGCCGGTGCGGCCCCTCCGCAGCCAGCCTTTCGGGAACCCCCCAGGGTCCGTCAGCTCCTGGTTCTTCCTGGGACAGCCTCCTGGGGCCCCCAGTCACCCGCCGCTCTCCATCCCCCCTGCACACCCCAATGTTCTGCTATCGTCTCCTCTTGCTTTTCCCCGTCCTTGTGAATTATCGTCCTCCAAACACTGCCCTTTTACTGGAGTTTAGAGCCGTGGTCGGCAAACTGCGGCTTGCGAGCCACAGGCAGCTCTTTGGCCCCTTGAGTGTGGCTCTTCCACAAAATACCACAGCCTGGGCGAGTCTATTTTGAAGAAGTGGCGTTAGAAGAAGTTTAAGTTTAAAAAATGTGGCTCTCCAAAGCAATTTCAATCGTTGTGCTGTTGATATTTGGCTCTGTGGACTAATGAGTTTGCCAAACGTAGAAAGGTGTGCTTCACCACCATCATGTTCAGACGCTCAAGTCCCTGTCTTCCTCACGTCTGTGCAGGTGAGAGGACCAGCCAGGCACCGAGCAAGGCCGGGGGCCAACGTGGGGCCCCTCGCCCCAGCCCCTCCCCCGTGGTCAGGCAGGAGACCCCACTAGTGAGACAGCCGCTTCCCGCTTCCCGGAGCCTGTCGCTGACCGCCTGTCCCGCTGTCAGATCGCTTTGCCCAGTGGTTGGCCCGGGCGGGTCCCAGGGAGAAGCCGCCCTGGGGAGGCAGCGGGAACGCGGAGCTGACAGCCGGCCCAGGGCCAGCCCTGCAGCTCCCCCAGGAAGGAACCCTCCCAGATGCACAGCGTGGACTCCCGGGGGAGGGGGACAGAGCAGAACTGTCCCCCCACCTCTCCGCACGTGGTCCCTGTAACGAGATGGGAGGGACAGAACACGCCAGCCTCCCAAAGGCACCAGCTCGGCAGCGGGGACCACGCAGGTTCCCCCCAACGCCCCCCCAGTGACAGGCAGCGGGCCTGCGCCTCGAGGCAGGTCATGGTGAGGAGGACCAAAGTGCACTGTATTTTATGGTCTCCGTGCACTGCGAGGACTGAGAACATCCGTGGGAACCCCCCTCCCCGCAGCCGGCTCCCGCACACCCGGTGAGGGAAGACACCCTACAGCCGGCTCCCGCACACCCGGTGAGGGAAGACACCCCGCAGCCGGCTCCCGCACACCCGGTGAGGGAAGACACCCTACAGCCGGCTCCCGCACACCCGGTGAGAGAAAACACCCCGCAGCCGGCTCCCGCACACCTGGTGTGGGAAAACACCCCCACAGCCGGCTCCCGCACACCCGGTGAGGGAAGACACCCCCGCAGCCGGCTCCCGCACACCCGGTGTGGGAAGACACCCCCGCAGCCGGCTCCCGCACACCCGGTGTGGGAAGACACCCTGCAGCCGGCTCCCGCACACCCGGTGAGGGAAGACACCCCCGCAGCCGGCTCCCGCACACCCGGTGAGGGAAAACACCCCCGCAGCCGGCTCCCGCACACCCGGTGAGGGAAGACACCCCCGCAGCCGGCTCCCGCACACCCGGTGAGGGAAGACACCCCCGCAGCCGGCTCCCGCACACCCGGTGAGGGAAGACACCCCCGCAGCCGGCTCCCGCACACCCGGTGAGGGAAGACACCCCCGCAGCCGGCTCCCGCACACCGGGTGAGGGAAAACACCCTGCAGCCGGCTCCCGCACACCCGGTGTGGGAAGACACCCTGCAGCCGGCTCCCGCACACCGGGTGAGGGAAAACACCCTGCAGCCGGCTCCCGCACACCGGGTGAGGGAAGACACCCCCGCAGCCGGCTCCCGCACACCCGGTGAGGGAAGACACCCCCGCAGCCGGCTCCCGCACACCCGGTGAGGGAAGACACCCTGCAGCCGGCTCCCGCACACCCAGTGAGGGAAGACACCCTGCAACCGGCTCCCGCACACCCGGTGAGGGAAGACACCCTGCAACCGGCTCCCGCACACCCGGTGTGGGAAGACACCCTGCAGCCGGCTCCCGCACACCCGGTGTGGGAAGACACCCTGCAGCCGGCTCCCGCACACCCGGTGTGGGAAGACACCCTGCAGCCGGCTCCCGCACACCCGGTGAGGGAAGACACCCTGCAGCCAGCTCCCGCACACCGGTGAGGGAAGACACCCTGCAGTGGCCTCCCGCACACCCGGTAAGGGAAGACACCCCCGCAGCCGGCTCCTGTACACCCGGTGTGGGAAGACACCCTACAGCCGGCTCCCACACACCCGGTGTGGGAAAACACCCCCGCAGCTGGCTCCTGTACACCCGGTGAGGGAAGACACCCGTGCAGCCGGCTCCCACACACCCGGTGTGGGAAAACACCCCCGCAGCTGGCTCCTGTACACCCGGTGAGGGAAGACACCCTGTAGCCGGCTCCCGCACACCCAGTGTGGGAACACACCCCCGCAGCCGGCTCCCGCACACCCGGTGAGGGAAGACACCCTGTAGCCGGCTCCCGCACACCCAGTGTGGGAAGACACCCCCGCAGCCGGCTCCCGCACACCCGGTGAGGGAAAACACCCCCGCAGCCGGCTCCCGCACACCGGGTGTGGGAAGACACCCCCGCAGCTGGCTCCCGCACACGCACACCGGGTGTGGAAACGCCCTGCAGTGGCCTCCCGCAGGCCCCCGCCCCGCCGCGGCGCTCACCTGTGGATGATGCGGTGCTGCTGCAGGTAGTCCAGCGCCAGCGCCAGCTCGCAGAGGTACAGCCTCACGGCGCCCTCGGGGAAGTGCACGTGCTGCTGCAGGTGGAAGCGCAGGTCCCCGCCCAGCAGCAGGTCCACCACCATGAACATGTCCTCCTCGTCCTGGAACGAGTACCTGGAGCACAGAGGGCGGAGCCGTGAGGGCGGGGAGGACGCCGGTGCCCCTTCACAGCCCACACACCGCGGCCGGGAGAGCGCCACGGCTCTGGTCCCGGCTCTGGCCGACAAGTGGCCCTTCACCGTGTGCCTCCAACGTCTTGCTCCGTTTTTAGCAGATGTGTGAGCGCAACGTTGTCAGCACCGGCGGGCACCGTCTCCCGAGATGCACCCCTCCTCAACAATCCCTCCGCTCCCCACACACAGGCTCCCCACACACACACGCTCCCTCCACACACACGCTCCCCACACACACGCTCCCCCCCCCCACACGCTCCCCACACACACGCTCCCCCCCACACATGCTCCCCACACACACACGCTCCCCACACACACACACGCTCCCCATACACACGCTCCCCCCCCACACGCTCCCCACACACACGCTCCCCCCCACACACGCTCCCCACACACACACGCTCCCCACACACACACACGCTCCCCACACACACACGCTCCCCACACACACGCTCCCTCCCACACACGCTCCCCCCCACACACGCTCCCTCCCACACACGCTCCCCCCCCACACACGCTCCCCACACACATGCGCTCTACCCATACACACACGGTCCCCCCACACACACACACGCGCTCCCCCCCCCACACACGCGATCCCCACAGCCAGCTTGTTTCCGACCCCTGGATCCAGTGATGCTCTTCCAAGTCCAAGGCCAGGGACCAGGCCTCGGGGAAGCTGCAGCTCCTGCTTCCTGGCTCTCGGAATCGGCCAGAGCCCCGGCCCCAGGGAGGAGCCACGAGAAGGAGACGAAGGTGCGCTGGTCAGCAGCCTCAGAGGAGCAGCCGGGGGCGGGGGGGGGGAAAGGCCGCAGATGAGCCCCTGGGCACCTGGGTGTCCCAGGGCAGCCCCCGCTGATGCCACATGGAGAACTGCCCAGCGCAGCCCAGTCCACTCACAGAACATGGGATTGCAGGACGGCTGTAAGCCACTCGTTCCGTTTTAGGTTTCCCCCCAAAGCAACAGGAAACGGACACAGACACCAGACCTGGGCCTAAGTTTCCATGACAACAGTCCGCCATTGTGATCAGGTCTGGCGGTGCCCTCACAGGCCGCGGTTCTGTCTGGGATGGGGCACCACTTCATGACACTGTGACTCCACGTCACGGCTGTCCAAGGCTGTCCTCAGGCTCTCCCGTCCTTAAAACGGCGATGACAGCCCTGTCTGTGCTTTTTAAAAACCCTCACTCGAGGGTAAGTTTTCCATTGATTTTTAGAGAGAGTGGGAGCGAGGGAGTGGGGAGAGAGAAACACACACAGAGAAACATCGACGTGAGAGACACATCCATGGTTGCCTCCCGCACACGCCCCAACCGGGGCCGAGCCTGCACCTGAGGTTGGTGCCCTTGATCGGAATCGAACCCACAACCCTTTGGTCCACGGTCTGATGCGCTAACCACTGGGACAACCAGCCAGGTCGCAATGACTGTGCTTTCTGACTTAAGCTACTGTGCCCTGGAACTGACGGAGTTTGGGCCGACACCCCTTTCCGCTTGCCAGCGGCGAGAAGGGTTGAGGCGCTCCGAAGAAATGACAGCAAGCAGCTCTCACATGCCTCCCGCAGGTGCTCGATTTGTATTCTAAGAGCTGGCGGACGCCCGCAACACTGCATTCGCATTGTCGCCGCACCCCCAGCTCCCAGCTCCACTGTCAAAGGGCCCTCATCCGGCATTCCATCCGAGCTCTGCGCAGCGCCGGGAGCTGTCAGGGGAGCAGGCTGGGATGCATGCTGAAGAGGAGAGCCAGGTGCAAAGAGCGATGAGGAGCGCCACAGCCCGGCTCGGCTGCTTCCCGCTGCACACCCATCTTTCGCCCGGGCCACGGGCTGCCTGCATCCCCACAGAGACACGGTGCTATTATCGGGGGACAGAGAACACCCTCTCGTTTCTCTCTGAAGCTTGTGCTGGCCCCCGGCTTTGTGCCGCGGCTCCATTCGCAGTTATAATCAAGTTCCCGTGCTGCACGCGGTGCTGGAAGGCAGGGTCACCCGTGAGAAAGCTCCGCCCTGCTGGGAGCGCTGGCTGTGGCCGGCTGGGTGAGGAGGCTCGCCGTGAGGAGCGCAGACCTCAGGAGCGGGCAAGGCGTCGACTGGGCCTGGATGTTGACACAGACCAGCATGAAGGACCCAATGTCTGTTTTTAAAAAACATTAACTGTCCAGCCGGGGTGGCTCAGTGGTTGAGCGCTGACCTATGAACCAGGAGGTCATGGTTTGATTCCTGGTCAGAGCATACGACCGAGTTGCAGGCTCGATCCCGGATCGTGCATGCAGGAGGCAACCAATCAATGGTTCTCTCTCATCACTGATGTTTCTCTCTCTCTTCTTCTCCCTTCCTCTCTGAAATCAATCCTGTATCATAAAAGCCTAATATGCAAATTTTCCCCCTCTATCAGGAGTTCGACCACTCACTATGATGTGCGCTGACCAGTAGGGGGCGGCGCGGAACATGGTGGGCATCGGCGACGAGGCATTGGCAGCGGGTGGCAGTGGAGGTGCTGCCGGCTCCAATGGGCTTCTGGGTGAGCAGGGCCGCAGCTGCTGGGACCACAGTGGCCGGTCAGGCTCACCGTGGGTTCACGCAGGAGCCGGTCTGCCGAGATTGGCTGGGGGAGAGCGCGCCGCCCCCTCCCGGCTTCTGTGCGGCGCTGCTGGGTGGAGCAGAGGCCCACGCTGTGCCCCGGCCTGCGGCATCCAGCTGTGCTTACCGCTTCTCCGTGTGGGGACCCAGGTGCCATGACTCAGGTAGAGGGGGGAGTGTGGGGGCCCAGGGGCCCAGGTGCTGCCCAGGTTCCAGAGGTCAGCTGGTACCTGCCCTTCCACATCAGACGCTCGCGCTTCAATTGCTGGGCAGGCCTAGGGACCGCACCCGTGCATGAATTTCGTGCACCGGGCCTCTAGTAAAAAACATATTTAAAAACATAAAAATAAAACATAAAAAACATTAATGTATGAACTTGTTCCAAGAAAAATTAAACGTGACTTGCAAAATGCATATCCTATATAATAAAAGCATAGTATGCAAATTGTCCCCTCGACTGGGAGGTCGTCCGGGAGTTCGACCAGGGGGCGGGGCCGGCCAGGGGAAGGGAGGGAGTACCCAGCTGGCAGCCGCTAGGGACCCTACCAGAGCAGGAATTTCGTGCACCGGGCCTCTGGTAATGTAGTAAAATGGAAAACACGTGAGCCACAGAGGAGGTCAAAAATAAAAAAGGAACTCAAGAAAACGGAAGCAGGAGAAAACAGCCCAATTCATGCCAAAGGTCTCGCGAGCTTCCCGGCACAGGCCATGCAGTGACTCCGGCATCCCCGGCAAGCGCAGCAAAGGGAGAGACAGGACCAGCCTCCGATTCAGGGTCCGAGGCCAAGGTGTCAGCGGGGTGGCTCCTCCTGAGGCGTCTCCTCGACTTGTAGACGCCGTTGCCCGCCTGTGACCACACACGCCATCCCTCTGTGTGTGTCTGTGTCCTAACGTCCTCTTCCCAGGACGCCAATCAGATGGGCTTGGGGCCCCAGGGTGACCCTAATTCAACCTTAACTGTTTCTTTTAAAAATATATTTTTATTTAAAAATTTTTTTATTAATCCTCACCTGAGGATATTTTTTTCCCATTAATTTTTTGAGAGAGTGGAAGGACAGGGGGAAGAGAAAGAGAGAAACATTGATGCGAGAGAGACACATGCACCTCAACCAGGGCTGGGGATTGAACCTGCAACCCAGGTACTGCCCTGGACCAGGAATCAAACCTGTGACCCTCAGGTCCTCGGGCTGATGCCCTCACTATTGAGCCACACCAGCCAGGAGAACTGCTGGTTTCTTTAGAGAACTGCTCTCCAAACATAGTTGCGATCTGCGGTCCCGGGGGTTAGGACATGAGCATATGAATTCTGAGGGGACACAACTGAGTCCATAAAAATGAGGAGGCTGGTATCCGTTCCCAGATCCGTCTGCCGCTGGGCCTGCTCTCTGTGCCCTCCTGGTCTCGTTCGCGGCCCGTTTAGCCACAGGGCTGCAGGGGCTGCTCTGAATCTGCAGGAGCTATTATTTACTGGAAGCTAATCTTCGACACGTGTGTGTGCCGCCAACGCCTCCCCCCGCCCAGTGCTGACGCTCCGCTGGGTGTCCTGCAGGGAGCCAGGTCTGTGCAGCAGCTGGGACTGGTAATGTGTGCGTTACTTCCTGCCAGTTTGATCTGTCCGCCAATGAGAGCAGCTGAAAGTCTCTCGGCAAATAATCGACTCATTCGTTTTCCTTGTAACTCCAGCACTTTTTGCTTTGTATGTTGTCCAGTTTTATGTCCAGAGCATACGAGATCAGAAATGTGAACTTTTCTTCTATTTTGTAGTCATTCTCATTACCCTGAAAAAAATGCTTTTTGCTGCGAGATCAATATTTTCCTATATTCTTTTTTGGGGGGTGTATCTGGTTATATCCCATTATGTTCAGTTTTTCATTCTCCTCGTGTTTTTCACTATAACTCTGGTAAATAGGCTATACACCGCTGTTTTTTTTAAATCCTTGCCCGAGAATATGTTTTTATTGATTTTTAGAGGGAGAGGGGAGGGGAGGGAGGGAGAGAGAAGAGAAGAGAAAAATCAATAATAAAAGGCTAATATGCAAATTGACCGAACGGCAGAATGACCTGTCGCTATGGTGCATACCGACGCCAGGGGGTAGACGCTCAATGCAGGAGCTGCCCCCTGGTGGTCAGTGCGCTCCCACAGGGGGAGCGCCGCTCAGCCAGAAGCCAGGCTTATGGCTGGCGAGTGCAGTGGCGGTGGTGGGAGCCTATCCCGCCTCCGCTGCAGGCGGGTGGTAAGGAGCAAGGGGTCCCGGACTGTGAGAGCCCTGGACTGCAAGAGGGATGTCTGACTGCTGGGATCGGGCCTAAGCCAGCAGGTGGACATCCCCTGAGGGGTCCCGGACTGCCTCCAGTATATATACCAGAGGCCTGGTGCACAAGATTCGTGCACTGGGGGAAGGGTCGCTCAGCCAGGCCTGTGCCCTCATGCAGTCTGGGACCCCTTGGGGGATATCTGCCTGCCAGCTTGTCGGGCCTAAGCTGGCAGGTGGACATCTCTCTCGCAGTCTGGGGGGACCGCTTGCTCCGTACCGCCTGCCTGCTCGCTATTCCTTACCGCTCGGCTTGCTGCCCCCGCCACCGCCCCTACACTCGCCAGCCATGAGCCCAGCTTCTGGCTGAGCAGAACTCCCCCTGTGGGAGTGCACTGACCACAAAGGGGCAGCTCCTGCATTGAGCGTTTGCCCCCGGGTGGTCAAAGAGCATAGCAACCGGTCATTCTGGTCATTCCGCTGTAACGGTCACTTAGGCTATTATATAGATACTAGAGGCCCGGTGCATGAAATTCATGAATGGGGGGTGGGTTGTCCCTCAGCCCAGCCTGTATCCTCTCCAATCTGGGACCCCTCGAGGGATGTCTGACTGCCCAAGTAGAATCAGGCCTAAACAGGAAGTTGGACATCCCTCTCACAATCCAGGACTGCTGGCTCCCAACTGCTCACCTGCCTGCCTTCCTGATTGCCCCTAAACGCTTCTGCCTGCCAGCCTGATCACCCCCTAACCACTCCCCTGCCAGCCTGATTGATGCCTAACTGCTCCCCTGCCAGCCTGATTGCCCCTAACTGCCC
Organism: Plecotus auritus; assembly: GCF_963455305.1. Taxonomy (NCBI): domain Eukaryota; kingdom Metazoa; phylum Chordata; class Mammalia; order Chiroptera; family Vespertilionidae; genus Plecotus; species Plecotus auritus. Next base: position 245,099,458 of record NC_137770.1, on the reverse strand, counting down.
TCCCCTGCAGGCCTGGTCACCCCTAACTGCCCTCCCCTGCAGGCTTGATCTCCCCCAACTGCCCTCCCTTGCAGGCCTGGTCCCTCCCAACTGCCCTCCCCTGCTGGTCATCTTGTGGAGGCCATCTTGTGTCCACAGGGGGGCAGCCATCTTTGACCACATGGGGGCAGCCATCTTGTGTGTTGGAGTGATGGTCAATTTGCATATTACTCTTTTATTAGATAGGATAGAGGCCTGGTGCACGGGTGGGGGCCGGCTGGCTTGCCCTGAAGGGTGTCCCAGATCAGGGTGGGGGTTCCCTTGGGGCATGGGGTGGCCTGGGCGAGGGGCTTGTGGTGGTTTGCAAGCCAGCCACGCCCCCTGGCGACCCAAGCGGAGGCCCTGGTATCTGGGATTTATTTACCTTCTATAATTGAAACTTTGTAGCCTTGAGCAGAGGCCAGGGCAGGCCAGGAAGCTTGGCTTCCTCCATCACCGGGGAAACCCAAGCCTCCTGCTCGCTCCGTGGCCGCAGCCATTTTTGTTGGGATTTATGTATCTTCTATCATTGAAACTTTGTAGCCTTGAGTGGAGGCCAGGGCCGGCCAGAGCGGGTGGGAAGCTTGGCTTCCTCCAATGCCGGGGAAACCCAAGTCTCCTGCTCGCTCCATGCCGCAGCCATCTTGGTTGGGTTAATTTGCATACTCGCTCCTGATTGGCTTGTGGGCGTAGTGGAGGTATGGTAAATTTGCATGTTTCTCTTTTATTAGTGTAGATATATTTATACATGGAATGTTATAAAGCAATAAAAAAAGAATGAAATATTAACACTTGTGACAACATGGATGGATCTAGAGCAGCCGTGGGCAAACTACGGCCCGCGGGCCAGATCCGGCCCGTTCGGCTGTTCTATCCGGCCCGCGGAGCCGAAAGAGTGGAGGGTTCTCTTGCTCTCCCCTCCGCTCCTTTACTTTGAATTTATATTAGTTCACACAAACACTCTATCCATGCTTTTGTTCCAGCCCTCCGGTCCAGTTTAAGAACCCATTTTGCCCCTCGAGTCAAAAAGTTTGCCCACCCCTGATCTAGAGGGTATTATGCTAAGTGAAATAAGTCAGACAGAGAAAGACAAATACTTTATGGTTTCACTTATATGTGGAATCAGAAAAAGAAAAACAAAACAAAACGAAAACAGACTCATGGAAACAGAGACCAACACATGGTTATCAGAGAGGAGGGAGTGGGGGGAAGGGCACAAAAGTGAAGGGGACTATAGTCAATAAAACTGTGATAAGTTTGCCCAGTGACAGACAATGACTAGATTTAGTGGGGTGATCACATTGCAAGGTATAAACATATTGACTCAGTATGCTATGGCACACCTGAAGCGAATTAACTGATACACTCTGGTATACCAACTACACGTAAGTTAAAAATGGGTGCCCTGACTGGGTAAGCTGGAATGGCGTTGACTGTCTTTGTACTCTGGGCCTACAGCACAATTGTCCTGCAATGCAAGACTGAACATGCGTGTTAGACTCTGTTTGAAACAAACAAACCTCTTGGCTTCCAAATGGCCCGCGTTCATTACAAGGATTTGGAGCTGGAGGGAGCCAATTTCGTGCGACCGAAGTTCAACAGGAGCAATCCATGCCGGGTCTCAGATCCAGCGGGCACGCGTCCCGATGAATGGCGCGTACACGGCATTCACCGAGCGTCCTCTTCTCTCAGTCAACTGGCACGGACTGGAAACCCCGCGGGCTCCTGGGCTCACTGGGAGGCAAGCTCCTCTGTGGCAGCACACAAGAGCTGGGCATCGGAAACGGGCGGAGCCACGTCCCGCGTCTGCCAGCGTGCCTCTCCGGGCGGGCGCTCCGGGCTCGGCGGCGTTTGCCTTCTTTGTGTACGATCGTTATGAAAAGAAGAGAGAATCACAGGGCCGGCAGGAGATGCATATGAGAAGACGCACGTGGAGGCAGCTTCCAAAGTAGAGGCCACTGCTATTCCATTAAGATGATAAACGAAAGGGAAGGACCCGCCTGTGGTCCCAGTCCCCGGGCTTCCTGCTCGGCGGAGAAGCTGTTCCGTGATGTGCCACAGCCCTTCCTGGGCTCCCCAAGACCTGACCTCAGAGACTCCGGAAACATCAATTTCTCTGCGCTCAGTGGCAGCCCCGGGAAGCGTGTGCCACGGAACCTTCGCCTGGCGGGGACGGCCGATTAGGGGAGGGCTCCTCGCTGTACCCCCACAGCGGGATGTGCATTTTCAGGAGCTTGTGTAATGTATCAGCACTTAGTAAAATGAAGAGTGGGGGCGATGGACACTTGGCTGAAAAGCCGGTCCTGTTTAAAATTCTCCACGAGGCTCTCCCGACTTCTAGAACGTGGGCCCTGCCTTTCCTTCCGGCCCACCCTCCCCCTCACCACAGCAGGGACCTGGGCCCCCCGTGCTCAGTGGGAACCGCTCACACGGTGGGACCGTCCCAAAACCTCTGCAACGCCACCCTCTAGCCCCGCCCATTCCTCCATCCATTCTTCCAGTGTTTTCGAAGCACCCGCTACCCACCACGCTCCGGCTGCTGCCAACACGGCGGAGAGACAATGGTGGCAGCTCCAAGACAGCGTCAGAACCGGGGTCTGAAGGGCGAGCAGAAGTCAGCAGCAAAGCACGCCTGGGCCCCAGGGGGCAGGGCAGGGCCCAACCTCCCTCCCTGCTCCCCGGGAAGCCTCGTCCCCATCCTCTCCACAGGCCGGGGTAGACACCGGCCAGGGAAGATGCTATTTGCCTCAAAATTGACAAGCAGCCATTTTAAATAAAAGGAAAACAACAGGCTCTTGAAATCCCGACTGGCAGACCATGACCAGCCGTAGAACACACGCTGACAAATGGGAACAGCATCGGTTCGCTCACTCCCTGTGAGATCACGAGAGAACATGCAAGATAGACCAGGGGCACCACCAGGAAGTCACATAACTGCTGTGTTTGCTTTATCTGGACGTCGCCCCCTCCCCCATTAGTGTAAGGTCTGGGGCTGGGAAAGCAGGAACTTTACAACAATTTCTAAAAAATAACTTTGCTTTCTAGCCTGCTTTAGCCTGCTTGAATAATGAGGAAGACAAACTTAAGCTGTCTGACCTTGTAGGCCAGAGACTAGATATGCCCATAATTTCAATGCCATGCCAGGTGCATTTTTTAATTGGATAGAACTGTGTTGTTTTCAAGGCCAGCAGCGAGATAACCACTAAGTGCACATAGGGCTGGCTCTTTAATAAAAAGGGAAGTTCTGCTTGTAGCTTTGCTTAGAATTTGAATTCATTTTCTCTAAGCCCACCGGTGAAGCCCACCGGTGAATAAAGTGTGACTCCCCCGGCCTGTGCTCTCGGACCGCGGGACCTTACCCGAGAGCTTTCAATAAACGAGATTTTTCGCTTTTACCCTGCTTGTCTTGGTCAACTTATTGGCTTCTGTCAGATTAAGTCTTACATCTCTGATTAAACCTTACAATTAGAAGGTCAGCTCCACAACGCAGGAGGCTGCCAAGATCACTGACCACATGTCCGTGGGTCTACAATCCGTGTGTCTATCCTGATGCCAACATATCCCTGTCTTGGTTACGGTACGTGTGTAATAGGTCTTGATACCAAGAAGTACTGGTTTCCTAACTACGTTCGTAATGTTTAAAGTTATTTTTTGCTGTTCTAAGAGCCCCTGTGGTCACAGCCCAAGGCTGCCGGCCATCAGGATGGAATGGCTCCAGAACCAGCCGTGGTCCCGCCCGCGGCCCCAGGCAGCGTCCCAGCAGCACGGCCCCTGCCCCCAGCGGTCCCAGAGCCCGGCCTTCCTCCCACCCGCTCCCCTGAAGGGACGCCCCTCGCTGCCTTCAGGAGATGAGCTGCTGGGGCCCAGGAGGGATGCGCCGGCGGTGTGTTCTCTGCGTGGGAAGGAGCGGGACACACAGCACGTCTCCAGGGTGGGTTGCATTGGCAAGAAAGAGCGGAAGTGTTTTGGGGTTCCTTCCCCCACACCTTGAGGTTTGTCCCCTCCCACCCCCTTGGCTGTGCCACCAGGTGAGGCATCCGGAGAGCGGCACACCCAGAACGTGCGCGTGTGAGAAATGCTCTCCACGGTGTCGCAGGGACGAGACGAACACGCGAACCTGGACGGCAAGGCAAGTGACTTCTGCGCAGAGGGCGCTTCCGCCAGCTGGCAGCCGTGGGCAAAGCACACGGCACGGGAGGTCCGGGCCCTGCCCTCACTCTGAACTCTGACCTGACTGGCCAAGGGTCACAGCTCGGCTCCCATGATCGCGATTGGCTCATTCAGAGGAGGAGGAGGAGGAAGAGGAAGAGGAAGGGAAGGCAGAGCCTATGATGGCAACCCCCCTGACAGCCTGAAGGTCGTATCAGAATGGTGGGGCCTGAGCCCTGACCGGTTTGGCTCAGTGGATGGATCGTCGGCCTGCGGACTCAAGGGTCCCGGGTTCGATTCCGGTCAAGGGCATGTACCTTGGTTGCGGGCACATCCCCAGTGGGGGGTGTGCAGGAGGCAGCTGATGGATGTTTCTCTCTCGTCGATGTTTCTAACTCTCTATCTCTCTCCCTTCCTTTCTGTAAAAAAATCAATAAAATATATTTTAAAAAAAATAGAATGGTGGGGCCTGAGATGGCGGCACGCTCCTGCCCTTGACAGAGAAGGCCGCTGGTTCCCTCTCCCACACATAACCCTGTCTCAGTCCCAGCGTGTGACTCACTCACCCAGTGGCCTGGGAGCGTCCTTTCCTGAGACGGAGGCTCCTCTCATCCTCCCCCACGTGCCCGGATCGGTGACAGGGCGGCCTTCCCTACCCAAACCCTCCATCCTCCATGGAGATGAATTGGGTGCCACACTGAGAAAAGCGAGGGGGGGGGGACGGAGGGGTGGCCAGGGAAGGTGTCAAGGTCACGGGCTGTGAGAAATATATATTTTTTAATTTTTAAAGTATCAAGGCTGCCCTAGCCGGTGTGGCTCAGTGGACAGAGCGCCAGCCTGCGGACTGAAGGATCCCAGGTTTGATTCCGGTCAAGGGCACATGCCTGGGTTGTGGGCTCGATCCCCAGCAGGGGGCGTGCAGCAGGCAGCCAATCAATGATTCTCATCATTGATGTCTTTATCTCTCTATCCCTCTCCCTCTCTGAAATCAATAAAAATATATTTTAAAAAAGTACCAAGCCTGAACTGGGTCAAAGAGCATATCAGTGGCTCTGTGCCCACAGCCTCAGCCATACAGACGCGGGCAAGTCCTGCCCCTGCCCCAGCCCTGCTCCCTCCTCATGCCCAGTGCATATAAGGTGGCTGACATGCGGTCTGCTCTTTCTAAACAATATGGATTTTCAGGGGCAAGTCTTCTATCCGGGCATCTCGTGCCGTCCTGGTTTCATGTTTTAAGAGCCTCTCCCATGTCCCAGGTTGGTTCCACGGATCCCAGGAGTGTGGACGTCTGAGACGGGAGCCTGTGCTTGGCCTTCATTTCATCTGCTCAGCAGTGGGGAAACATACAGTTAAAAGTCTATGATCGAGCCCAGCCAGTGTGGCTCAGTGGCTGAGCATCGACCTATGAACCAGGAGGTCATGGCTTGATTCCTGGTCAAGGGCACATGGCTGAGTTTGATCCCTGATGGGAAGCATGTGGGAGGCAGCCGATCCATGATTCTCTCTCATCCTTGATGTTTCTATCTCCCTCTCCCTCTCCCTCCCTCTCTGAAATCAGTAATTTGAAAAGAGTATGTGATCTAAGCTCATGCAAAGGGGCTGGCGGCTGAAAAGGAATTGTAAGTAAAGTCACTTTAGAGTTAACCAAGCATTTTCACATTTTCCTACTTTTTCACTTTGCAAAGCCAGGACAGCTGTTCTTCCCAGTGTATAGACCAGAGTCTGGGCCTCAGAGAGGTCCAGGGGAACTGCTGCTGACGGCAAAGACGGAGGGAAGCGGCTCGCACCCGGGGCTCCCTCGGCCTGAGCTGGGCCTGAGGCCGGACGCTGGACTAGCAGGAGACGAGTTACTGTGATTCGGGTACTGCACATTCTCACTCTCACCTCGTGTTCTGGGCGGTTCCAGGCGTTCTTTACCTAATTCCTTCACCTCTTTCCAGAGCTCACGCTGCCTCCCAGGTGGGTCCGTCTGTGAATGTAATTAACCAGCTGCCGTGGAGATCTCCCAGGTCATTAATTAAGAGGTCCTTTGAAACCAGGCCTAACCCTAACCCTGGCTGGCCCCGGAGACCTGCGCGGCTCTGAGGTAACTAATTCTAACCCGCCATCCACTCAGTGTGTACAGGGAGCTGTTTAACTGCGCATCTCAGAAAGCTGATGTCGCCAGGGTTGGGTGACAAGCCAGCTCTGCCTCCAAATGCCGTTGATGCTTTTGTTATTACTAATGTTCAGCAATTAGAAAAATCATTCACACCATTCACTGTAGCAACTTTGGTTTACATCCCAAGCCGACTGACGGCACCCGTGTTTTCAGGAGACTGCATGCCTGTCAGCAGACTAAAAACGCCCCCCAGCTACCCCTTCTGTGCAACAATCCAAGGTTAGAAAGGTGCCCCAAAGAACAAAATCAAAATAATCTGTACAAAGATGCTCATCATTTTACATAGGGCAGATATCGGACCCGACCTATTATCTACCAACTAGAGGCCCGAGGCATGAAATTCGTGGGGGGGGGGGAGGGGGCCCTCAGCCTGGCCTGCACCCTCTCGCAATCCAGGACCCCTCGCTCCTAACTGCCCACCTGCTCACTCCTTACTGCCCGCCTGCTCGCTCCTTACTGCCCGCCTGCTCGCTCCTTACCGCCCGCCTGCTTGGTCCTTACTGCCCGCCTGCTCGCTCCTTACTGCCCGCCTGCTCGCTCCTTACTGCCCGCCTGCTCGCTCCTTACCGCCCGCCTGCTTGGTCCTTACTGCCCACCTGCTCGCTCCTTACTGCCCACCTGCTTGGTCCTTACCACTTGGCTCGTCACGCCTTAGCGCTGCAGCGGAGGTAGGAGAGGCTCCCGCCACCACCGCCGCACTCCCCAGCGGTGAGCCCAGCTCTGGCTGAGAACTGCTCCCGCTGTGGGAGCGCACTGACCACCAGGGGGCAGCTCCTGCGTTGAGCTTTTATATAATAGACTAGAGGCCCGTTGCAGGAAGATTCTTGCAATAGGGCTTCCTGCGGCAGCCTGCTTCCCTCCCTTCTCCTCTGGCCCGCCTGCTTCCCTCCCTTCTCCGCAGCCCCACTTGCTTGCTTCTCCACAGCTTCGCTCCCTACTGCAATGCTTGGCTTCCTTCCACGCTGTCTTCAGTCTTCGCTCTACTCCTGGATATGCAAATTAACCGCCATCTTGGTTGGGTTAATTTGCATACTCGCTCCTGATTGGCTAGTGGGCGTGGCTGGTGGGCGTGACTTGTGGGTGTAGAGGAGTGATAGTTGATTTGCATATTACTCTTTTATTAGATAGGATAGGGCTTTTAATGGTCGCTGGGCTTTTATATAATAGGAGAATGGGTAAGTGCATATCATGGAATATTATGCTGCTATTAAAACCAATTACAGGGAGGACACTTAGGATATACTATCCAGTGGGAAATAAAGAGACACCTGGGATATACTATCCAGTAGAAAATAAAGAGGATAAAAATGCAAAGTCCACGACCATCACATTATATGAAAATCAGTCTGTAGGACAAAAACTGAAATAACAGGGGAAATGAAGAGTCCGGTCACAGGACTGTGGACAGGTTTGCTTCGGGTTTAATTTTAAGTTAATTTGTATGCAACAAATAAAAGTAAGAGTGCTCTAGTTCAAAATGTCTTAGAAGCATCTCACTGTTCATGGTGTGATTCAGGGTTAGCATATGGCAAATGTGCCAATACCTGCCAGGAACCCTGGATCCCACCATTTCAATCAGCTCCGAGGTACCTGTGACTGTCACTGCACTTGTGCGTCTCGCCTGCGAAGGCCGAGCTCGCAGCAGGTTCTAGGAACCAAAGAATGAACCCTTTCCTGGGTGAATCCCTCAGTTAGGACTCGTATAAACACCCCAAGCATTCTCTCCTCAGGTGGCACAATTCCAAGGTAGAAGTTTTGCAACATTTCACAGATTCTAACAACAACAACAAAAAAGAAAGTCATTGGAGGAAGGAAGCTTTTTCTAACATTTAGGACTGGAACAACCGGTTGTCCATATGGGATAAAAATCACTACCTCACATCATACACGAAAGGTGATTTGAGACACATAATAGATCTACAAGTTGAATATATTTTCTAGAAAACACGCATAAAATACCCTCTTTGTGATCTGGGGTAAGTAAACATTCTTAGGCAATAGGAAGCAATAAACATAAAGAACAAAGATGCATCACTTACAGTTTCATCCAAATTAAAGTCTTACTCATTAAAGATACCATAAAGAAAAGAGAAAGCCAGCCACAGACCTGGATAAAACAGTCACAAAATGTGTAACTGACAAAGAACTTCCACCAAGCTCTCCTAAGACTCCCCAGTTTAAAAACAAACGCAAACCCACTTACAAAAAAATAGGCAAAATAGGCTTACAAGGTAATTCGCAAAGAAAGAGATATGAATGCTAATAAGGAAGTGAAGTTCCCAACACCATTAGTTGTCACAGAAACGGGAATTAAAGCCACAAAGAAAGACCAATACATTGACTACAATGACCATGAAGACTGACATCGCCAAATGTTGATAACGGGTGGGGCCCATGGCCAACCTCCTGCAGCCCCTCCCCCCAGCCGGCCCTGTCCCAATTGGCCCTTATTGGGGCGGGCCGGCTGGACCCCACCCGTGCACAAATTCATGCACAGGGTCTCTAGTTTTTATAATATTAAGACTTTATTTGCCAAAACTTTCATACTCTCATGAGTGTGGAATGGAGTTTCCCTGAGACTCATTATATGTGATGACGTCAAATTAAAACAAAGACATGTGTGTTTTGTAGAGTTTCCTAAGGTACGCAGTAGGTGTAAGGTATAAATATGTTCATTTTCAAAGCTGGTCAGCCTGTTCTTAGAATTTCTCACCGGCCATCTTTGGTTATACCTTACTCAGATCTGCAACCTCGTTATCCCCCACTAACTCGTCCATGTGAAATCCTGGGATTTCCCTTGTTTAGAAAATAAATTAAAAACTATTATTTTACAACTTTATAATACTTAGCTTTAAGATAAATGTGCATTTATTTACAATATTCTTTTTTATATTTAAGAATCGATCATTAGCTTTAAAAATTTAGACTCCTTGGCTCCTCAACCCACAGCTACATCTAAAGATGCTGAAAAAGACGAAAGCGACATCGCAGAGTTCTGACTCCTGGAAGCAAAGGATCCGCTCCAAAGAATTAAGAAAACGAACAAGACGACAGTGAGAACAAACCGGATGCTTCCTTCCCCTTACCACCATGGACACTCCCTTTCTCTTACTGTGTTTAGGGAGTAGAGTATTTTGGCAAAGAACCACAAAAGACTGCTCAGTACGGATTTTCAGACTCTAACGAAAAAGCCACCGAAGCAAGTGCCAGGATAAGTGATTGCATTTCATCGGCGGGGGAGGCGCCAGCGACGGCGCCGAGTCCCATAAACCTCGTGCCCACGACAGCACGGAGCGCCAGCCGGGTGGCAGGTCAGCAAAAGAAGCTGCAGCAGTTCCAGCTCCCGAGATTGAGTGGCCCCTTTGCCCACCGAGTGGGCCGATCGCTGGCTGAATGTGCTCTCACAGATGGATGCCTCTGTGCACACGGCTGGCCTGCATCCTCTGGCTTCGGCTTCCGCTCATCCTCGAAGACCTTTATGGGAGCGCCTGGCAAACAGTGGCGCTGAAGCTTCCTGAACCTCGGACTGTGTCCTCACAGACGGCACGCGCCATGTGGGTACAACCGACGGCCCCTTTATCCAAATCAAAGACTTGGCAGCGGACGGCAGCAGCAGTCGCTGTGTCTCACCGCCGCACGTGAATAAGAGCCAATTTCAGCCCTGGCCGGCTTGACTCAACGGGTAGAGCACTGGCCTGAGGACTGAAGGGTCCCGGGTTCGATTCTGGTCAAGGGCACATCCCTTGCTTGCAGGCTCCTCCCCAGTCCAGGCCCTGGTCAGGGCGTGTGCAGGAGGCAACCAATCCATGTCTCTCTCTCAGATCGATGTTTCTCTCCGTCTTCCCCTCTCTCTTCCACTCTCTCTAATCAATGGAAAAATCCTTGAATGATGATTTAAAAAAAAAACAAAAACAGACAGAAACAAATTAAAGAGCCGATTTCCCCTCAGGATGGCATGGATGAGGCAGGAAGGAATAGGAACCGTATCTTATTTCTATCCTTGGCTATCGCGTCTCTTTAATGTCCCGGGTGACAAGTGGGAAGCATAATGAAGCACTTCTCTCCAGAAAAACAAAACAAAAATAAGGCGCTTTGGCAACCGAGCTGGAAGCTGAGGCAGACACGGTTCTCCAGGGGCAACCATTTCCGCACCAGAGATCAGCCGACCGACAAGCCTGCAGATGGACCCTCGGGAGGCCCGTCCTTGCAGGGACATCTCCCGACGGTGTCTGTTGCCAACATTTGAGTTTTCAAGTGAAAATGACCCTTTGAGGAAACATGCATCTGCCATGGGAGTTGCACAGCTTTCCCACACGTATAGGCACTTCTGGTGAGCTCGGTCGGGAAATTAATACATGTGGTTTTAAAATATTGTATAACGGGGTGCGCCAACACTTGGGACATCCTAATAAGTCAGGGACTATTTTCCAAATAACCAACGTACTATGTTCCAAAATCACTCGTGGCTAACAGATCCACTTTGGCTTCAATGCAGAGTAAAGGGCTTTAAGGCACCGGCCGTGAGACACATGGTTCGGTCACATGGTCCCAGTCCCATCTCACAGCTCGTCGTTAAGGAGACCCGGGCGTGTTTTGGAACAAGATGAAAGAACAGTATTCAAAACTGTCATCGGGGAAAAGCCAACAGGACATCCTCTCTCCTCCAACCACAGGTCTGCGTGAAGTTTGGTTTTCTTCATAGTCTTGCAGGGGTCCTCACACTTTTTAAACAGGGGGCCAGGTCACTGTCCCTCAGACCGTTGGAGGGCCGGACTATAGTTTTAAAAAAAAACTATGAACAAATTCCTATGCGCACTGCGGGCCTGGGACGCGTTGGCTGCTAAGCAGGACAGGCAGCGGCACCCGGCGGGCCGGATACATGTCCTCGGCGGGCCGCATGTGGCCCGCGGGCCGTAGTTTGAGGACCCCTGCTTCAAAGCATTGCGTTGCCACCGACGGAGGCGTGAGCAGATACAAAGTGCTGTTTTCAAGAAAACCACCTGTTCGAGAGATTTGCAACATGTACAACGATGGCCCTTTCTCACTGTATTTTTGTTTTGGGGAAAAAAAAACAGGTATTTTAAAATTAAAATGTCATTTATGCTAACACGTAGGGGATTCATTATTGTCATTTTAACATACATTTATAAATACATGTGTTGAATTTCTCGGTTGCTCATTTCTAAAAGTGTAAATATTGATAGATAAAACTCACATAAGCAAACTCCTTGAGTCATCATGATTTCTGTGGGTGTAAGGGGTCCTGAGACCCAGCACGTTGAGGCTGCTGACCCTACACTCTCTCTCTGACAGCCACATGGGTGACCACGAGCACCTCAAATAAGCATTTCTAAAATCTCGCTTCAAAGAAAATATTAGCTAACCATTCTTGAATGTCAGCCATACGTCAAGCATACAATACAGTGGAACCTCGTTTCTCGAACTTACTCGTTCCAGAAAGCTGTTCAAAACCGAATCATTTTTTCCCATTAGAAATAATGTCTATTGAATTAATCTGTTCCAGACCCCAAATGATTCCCTGTTTTAACTTTTCTTAATGTCTATTGTACTGTTTAATCTATAAATAAACACGTTAAGAACAAAAAGGACATGAAAGGGAAATGAGAATTTAACAAGAAGGAAAGGAAAGGCACAGTACAAAATGAAAATTTAACAATAATTATAAGCAGCAACAAAAGCAAAATAACCCCACAAAACCCCACAAAAATATTCACAGCACAATATGAGTCTGTGCTGAGATTTTAACAGGGGGAAACAGACTCATATTCGCACATTCTCTCCCTTGTTGCCTGAGAGATGCGTGATGGATCCTACAGGCACCAGCATGGAAGGGTTGTCAGGTCGAGAAGGGGATTGTTCGAGATGGGAGACGTCTGAGGTTCCGCTGTACAGTCCTTTGTCAGCATGACTGTACTGAATCCTCCCGGCTCTGTGATAGAAGTATTACTAGTGATTGTTCCTAACCTTCGTTTCGACTCCCCGGACGATGGCCCTGAGATGAGATTGATCTGAAAATAGTTCACTTGTAGCCCTGACCAGTTTGGCTCAGTGGATAGAGCGTCGGCCTGCGGACTGAAGGGTCCCGGGTTCGATTCCGGTCAAGGGCATGTACCTGGGTTGCGGGCACATCCCCAGTGGGAGGTGTGCAGGAGGCAGCTGATCGATGTTTCTCTCTCATCGATGTTTCTGACTATCTTTCCTCTCTGTAAGAAAGCAATAAAATATATTTTTTAAAAAATAGTTCCCTTGTAAGCGTTCCAAGGAAAACCAGTCCGGGAATATAGAAGTTGGGCTGGAAGGAAGAGGCCAAGGACACATGAGATGTCAAGCAAAATCCCAAGCGAGGCCCCTGGAGGGAGCTCTGGAGAGGATGTCAATCCCCCGCCCCCCCATATCCCCGATTGAGGCACAGGGAGCTGAGGACTCCCCCATAGCACCCAGGCACCTCTGGGAGGGTGTGATTCTTAGGCAATTCCAGCTTCGTGTGCATGAGGCAAAGACGCTCCAGCAGGCTGAGAGCAGCCCTCCAAAAGCGGCGTCCAGGTGCCAGCGAGCTGGAAGGAGAGCCTTGGGGCCAAGTGGTAAGGGAGGGGCAGGCAAAGCGCTGAGGGCATCTACCGCTCGCCCCTTTCACGGGCGCGGTAAGTTATCCCTCCCATCCACATGGCTTCCTCCGGGAGCACCCGTCTCCTCTCAGCCAACAGTGCCGTCCTCTGAGCCTGAAACGTGGGTGTCCACGACTCCCCCTCTTCCCTATGTCCTGTCTCCTGAAGGGATCTGACCAGCAAGCCCTGCCAGTTCTACTTCCTTCACATCTCAGGAACACGCGGCCATTCAACACACTGGGTGCATGTGAAGGCTGTAAAGTTAAGGTAAAGAATACAGTTTATTCTACTGGCAGACGTCGGGGTGCCCCCTAGCACCTCCTTGCAACAGCAGACATGGAAGTTTAATATTAAAAGAGTTGCGTCCAGCCCGGCCGGTGTGGCTCAGTGGTTGAACATTGACCCATGCACCAAGAGGTACCCGTTTGTGAGCTTGATCCCCGGTAGGAGTGTGCAAGAGGCAGCCAATCGATGTTTCTCTCTCATCAATGTCTCTCTCCCAAAAAATCATTAAAAACATTTTTTCAAAGAGTTGCATATCCCAAGAAACTAGAAACACCAATCAGAAAGGATACATGCACCCCTATGTTCATAGCAGCACAATTCACCATAGCTAAGATTTGGAAACAGCCTAAGTGCCCATCAGCAGATGACTGGATTAGAAAACTGTGGTACATCTACACAATGGAATACTATGCTGCTATAAAAAAGGAGTTCTTACCATTTGCAACAGCATGGATGGAACTGGAGAGCATTATGCTAAGTGAAATAAGCCAGTCAGAGAAAGATAAATATCACATGATCTTACTCATTTATGGAATATAATGAACAACATAAACTGATGAACAGGGACAGATCCAGAGACAGAGAAGCATCCATCAGACTGTCAAACCTCAGAGGGAAGATAGGGGAGGGTGGGGGTAAGGGGGAGGGATCAACCAAAGGACTTGTATGCATGCATATAAACCTAACCAATGGACACAAACACCGGGGGGGGGGGTGAGGGCATGAGTGGGAGGGATGGGGGGCTAATGGGGGGATGAGGACATGTATGTAACACCTTAGTCAATAAAGAAATTTATAAAAAAAGAGTTGCATCTATAGAGCAGACCCTAACCCACCACCCTGTGGAAGGAGGAAGTAACAGAGAACAGAGAGAAGGACAGCAACAGCTTCTGGTTAAGACGTTGGGAGAGCAGAGGGGCCAGGCACGCTGCCAGGAGCTTTCCCCTTCCACATGCCCCTACTTCCCACAGAGAAAGGAGGCAGGCGTGGTGTGGGAAACCCACTCATCTGCAATCCAGTGCGGTGCTGAGAGGCATGAAGAGAGGATACCAGCTCCTTCCCCCATAAGCCCCTTAAAGGATGAGACCTTAGCAGAAACCCTCATTTGGGGGCCAACCTGGTGGAGAAGAGAGGGAGGAAAGGCTGCCCCTATCCGCTCCACCCCACGGCCACACTGTAGCTGATGCCTGCAAGAGCCCTCTCTCCCCTCCTGCCTCCGTCCCACACCCCACTCCCATGGAGACCTAGCTAAGACTGAAATCATCTCATGCCCCCACACCCCACTCAAAAACCCTCTGCGCTCCCTCACTGTCTGCAGTTGAAACAGAAATTCCGAAGCCCTTCACACAAGGTTCCTGGTGCTCTGTCCCGTCTCCCCAGCCTCGACTGCCCTCATCTGACCTCCTGCCTCTGATGGTTCTGCTACCGCAAGCTGCCTACACATACAACTGCTCTCCCCGACTCACGCTGGCCTGGATACCCGCCACTCACCCTTCCGTCTTCAGCTCAGAGCGATCGTCTCCAGAAAGCCTGGTGGGACCTCAGCGGGCTGGCTGCAGCGCCCCTTCCCGTCCTTTCTATCTTAGCACTCATGTCCCTATCCCGGGGTTCCCTGCACACCTGTCCGTCACCCCATGAGAGCCGAGAGCTTATGGAGAGGGGGAACCCTGTCCTATCTGTGCTCCCACTTGACCACAGTGCCTGGGACAGGCCTGAGGCCCTGGGTGGCTGGGTGGATGGACAGCTTCAGGATCCTGGACAGTTCCCAGGGGGGGCCTTGGCTCTGGGGGCTCCCGAGCAGGGGCCTGGGCTTTCCTGGGCTCTCACCTGTGAATCCTCACATTCATGCTGGGCCGGCGTGGCTCCGTGGTTGACCATCGACCTAAGACCCAGGAGGTCACGGTTTCCATTCCCCGTCAGGTACATGCCTGAGTTGCAGGCTCAGTCCCCAGAGTGGGCATACCGGAGGCAGCTGGTCAATGATTCTCTCCCATCATTGATGTTTTTAACTCTCTCCCTCTCCTTCCCTCTCTGAAATCAGTAAACATACATTTTTTTTTAAAAAAAGAATCCTCTCATTCTATGGACCAGTCTTTGCAGCTCCTGCTCTGGAGACCCAATCCAGTATTCCAAAATGTATCTCACATCCGTCTACTTCCCATTTATGTATTGCAAACCGGATCCAAGACATCGTTCTCTCTTTCCTGGGCCACCACAGACGCCTCCTAGAGGGGCCGCTTGCTTCTGTCCCCGAATCTCTCTCCCACGCAGGTCAGAGGCGTCTTTTAAAAACACAACTCAGCTTCGCGGGTTCCAGACGGACACCGAACTGCCTGCTATGAGTCCCATGAGGACGTGTCCCCAGATCCCACAGCCCTGGGGTCTGGGCGGGCCGCAGGCTGTGGTAACTAACAGGATACAGCAGACGCGGCTTGTGCAACCCCGGGGCTGTGTCCTGAGTAACAGCCGTGCAGATTCAAGCAGCTTACAGAGTCCCCGGCAGGCCAAGGACAAGGGATGGGGCCCAGGGATACAACAGGGGAAAGATAACAACCACAAAAATAACAGCAACAATCGCTTCCACCTGACGAAGAAGCCTTAAGCAGGCCCGAGACTGCTCAGACACATAACCCTCACGATGTCTAACACCCTCTGAGGCTGGGAGTCCCCTCTTTATTTTCCAGCGAGGAGACGGCGGATGCGGACGCTCAGGTGCCTTCCATCCTCCTGCCCGGAGGAGAAGCTCCCACATCACCCTCCCTCTGTTCGGCGGCTCTGACACAGGCCCTTCCCCTGGTTCCGGCACTAAGATGAAGAGACAGGTCCGATGGCTGTGAGATCTTCTTTGCTCCAGATTATTAGAACTCTAAGTCAGATGCCGAAATGTGTGGCTGGGAGATTTGTGTCACTGCTCCTCAAGACATGCCAAGGAGCCACACAGGGCCCGGCGTCCCCTCGCTTCCATATCCGAAAACTGTGGCCAGAGCCGCTTCCTTCCGCCCCCCACCCCCCACGGCCCCTTGACCTTGGCGGCCCCCATCCCCTCTTCCTCATAAAATGCAGAGTGACCTCCTGGCAAGGGAGAAGCAGAAATACGTCAGTGCTGTGTGTCGGCGGTGTGGTGATGAGCCTTAGGTTATGTCCGTCCATCATAACCTTGCCTAAGCGTGGAAGAATGCAAAATTATGCCTTCTCCAAGTGGATACAACGTCTGATTTAAATTCCTGCCTGCTCAGGGGGCCAGCACCAGGGTGTTATCCACCATCAGCCGCAGGGAAGCGGTGAGCTGGCTGTACCCGAGTTACCATTGACTGGCACCACACACATGTATACAGGGACGTCCTAAAAAGCCCCCGTTGTCGCCACGCACGAACACACACATGTAAGAGCCATTCACCCCCCGGGGGAGCTCATATTCGTGGAACGCTCGCTGTCCACAGAGCAAAGGGGCACTGGGATAGTTCCAAGTAAGACTGACTTTATAAATCAGCAGATCCATGTCAATTAACAAACCGAGCATCACACCACTGCCCCTGGTTTAAAGCATTACACGGCTTCTCTCCTTTCTTACATACGTTTTTATTGATTCGGGAGAGGCAGGGAGAGGGAGCGAGAGAGAGAAACATCCACGATGAGAGAGAATCACTGATTGGCTGCCTCCTACACGCCCCCCAACTGGGGATCGAGTCCACAACCCGGGCATGTGCCCTGCCGTGGAATCGAACCCTGACCTCCTGGTTCATAGGGTTGTTGTTCAACCATCTAGCCACACAGGTCGGGATGGCTTCTCCTTTTACAAACTGAACCTCTTCCGCTGGTTCCCCAAGCACCCCCAGCTCCTGCGGCCCTGCCCTGCCTTTCCCGTGCCACCGGCGGCTGTCCGTGGTCCTGAGTGGACTGCGCCCTCGTCTTCACCGGGGCTCTGCGCTCACAGTAGAACGTCCCTCTCCCAGCCCCTCCTCTTCTCCTCGGCCTCACAAAGGCCAACAGATTTCTCAAGTCCTGGCTGGAAACCCACCTCCACGAAGGGGCCGCTGCTCCGACCAGACGCGGTTCCCCAGTTGCCGCTCAGAGTCTCTGCACCTCCCCTGTCAGCACACAAGCTCCATGAGGGTTAGGCTGCGCCCGTTTTGTTCATCGCCGGCTGCTCAGCAGCTACCCCGGGGAGAAATGGATGCTCTTTGTGGACGACGGAAGTTAGTGTGGCCCCAGATCTGCGCATTGGAGCCCCCAGAGACCTGGTAGAAACGCACACCCTCTGGGCCCACCGCAGTCCCCCCCGGCCATGAACTGCGGGCCAGGAGCCTGCGCTCTCCCAGGCACGCGGGACGCAGTGGCACACAGGAGGTCTGAGAGCCACGGGTGATGGTAAGGCGCTCACACGCCGTGAGCAAGACGCGCACTGGGCGAGCCCACGCGGTGAGACCCGGCCGATGGCGGGTGTTCTTCGTGGGCTGGTTGTGGATAAGGGACAGGAGGGACTTCCTCACGTTTAGGCAAGTCGGTAACAGAACGGCCTTGGGAAGTGAGTCGGGCACAGTGGCTCCTCACGGGGCGGGTCCATTCCCGGCTTAGCGCTGACACTCAGTCGATGTTGACTTGACGCTGGAGAGGAGACTCCTGAGTCAGGCAAGTCAGGCTGAGAGCCCCCATGCCTGAGAGTCTAGGAGACCGCCGTGCGCGCTCCGAGGGGCAGAGGTGTGGAAGGAAGGGTAATGGACACCTGAAGTGGCTCAGGTTAAAACAAGACCTGACGCTGGATAAGTCCATCAAAAACCACAAGCGGCCCCCGCCCCACGCAGGCGCAGCCGAGCCACGGGGACTCTGTCAACGGCTATAAAGAAAGAAATCCGTGGGACCCAAGAGGGGAGCTGTTGGAGGGAGCAAACAGCAGCCCCGTCTCCTGGCGACGCGGGGAGAAGCTGCCTGGCGTGGAAATCAGAGGGACGTGCTCCCGTGTGCGGCACCCGCCTATGCGCCAGCTCCTGACGGCCGCCCGCTGAGCAGACAGCCATCAGGAGACGGGATGACGTCGGTGCTGCGGCCGAATCAGGGGAAGATGCCGAGTCTGATTGAATCACGGATATTGTTAACGGAAATCAACACGACTCCCCGTTTAGAAATCACAGCTTGTGTTTCCAGCTGCATCCCTTGCATGGGGGGCTGCGTGGCCATGATCACGGAGCATGGGGGCTAGCGAGGCCATGATCACGGAGCATGGGGGGCTGCGTGGCCATGATCACGGAGCATGGGGGGCTGCGTGGCCATGATCACGGAGCATGGGGGGCTAGCGTGGCCATGATCATGGAGCATGGGGGGCTAGCGTGGCCATGATCACGGAGCATGGGGGGCTGTGTGGCCATGATCACGGAGCATGGGGGGCTGCGTGGCCATGATCACGGAGCATGGGGGGCTAGCGTGGCCATGATCACGGAGCATGGGGGGCTGCGTGGCCATGATCACGGAGCATGGGGGGCTGCGTGGCCATGATCACGGAGCATGGGGGGCTAGCGTGGCCATGATCACGGAGCATGGGGGGCTAGCGTGGCCATGATCACCGAGCATGGGGGGGCTAGCGTGGCCATGATCACGGAGCATGGGGGGCTAGCGTGGCCATGATCACGGAGCATGGGGGGCTAGCGTGGCCATGATCACGGAGCATGGGGGGCTAGCGTGGCCATGATCACGGAGCATGGGGGGCTAGCGTGGCCATGATCACGGAGCATGGGGGGCTGCGTGGCCATGATCACGGAGCATGGGGGGCTGCGTGGCCATGATCACGGAGCATGGGGGGCTGCGTGGCCATGATCATGGAGCATGGGGGGCTGCGTGGCCATGATCACGGAGCATGGGGGGCTGCGTGGCCATGATCACGGAGCATGGGGGGCTAGCGTGGCCATGATCACGGAGCATGGGGGCTGCGTGGCCATGATCACGGAGCATGGGGGGCTGCGTGGCCATGATCACGGAGCATGGGGGGCTAGCGTGGCCATGATCACGGAGCATGGGGGGCTGCGTGGGCCACACAACAAGCAGGAGCAAGCCGGAAGGAGCGAAGCAAGAGGAACAGGAGGGAAAATTCCTTGGTCTGGGCATGATGCGTTCCCCCATGTCCGCGGGCGGGCTGGCGTTGGCTCCACCCCTCTGGCCAATATCTCTTTGTTCCCAGGTTAGACTGACAGACAAGCGCTTTCCCTACGTCATCCCAACTTCCCTGCACATGCGCCCACCTTCCCCTGGTCCAGCCCCTTCCCCATGATGTGCAAGGAATGGACCGGGGTCCCCGGGGAGTGAAAGCTGTAGCTTCCTGATGAAGCTGCCCAGGTGGCCACGCTTCTAGTCTGGCCCCCCCTCTGCTCCTTCCTAGTATTAGTATGAGGGAGCGACTTGTTTCGGGAACACCCAGACAGATTCCCGGATGGGTCCCGCTTGACTTAGAACCCAGTGGAACCCTGACTTCTCCGCAGTGCCCGGCCCCTGGAGAAAGGAATGGACTCCACGCGCTCCCACGTCGCTGTCTGCTCCTGGAATAAGCATCGATGATGATCCCATAGAGCGAACGCAGCATTCTTCTTTTAATACGTCCTCTGTTCCCCGAATGCTCTGAGTCCGAGTTTGGAATGGAGGATCCAACCCTACCCATGAATTGTTACTGCTCATTTCTGAACTGGGAAAGAACTGTGTGTGTACGTAGTTTAGAGACACAGTACGTAGTTTCATCTCCCTAGGTGAAAATAGCACCTTGCTTCCTGTAAAAACGATAGCACTTTGTTCACATATTTCTCATAATAAACACATAAATTGGAGTACTTGCAAGCATGCATAAAATATAAGAAAAAAGGGAAACCATTTTCCTTAGGAAGGAAAAATGAACACTGAAATCTCTCCTGCACGGATGCATACGCAGGAGACTAAGAGGAAATGGCAGCGAGCTCAAGGCAGACCGTCTGCTACTCGTGGGGTCACGAGAGAGCTCCCGTGTCTACTTAATTTTCATGCACATCATCAGGTTGTGATCATTCACACCGTGGGACTGTGGTGCGGGGCTGGACAAACAGACCGTAGGAATGGAACAGACAACCCAGAAACAGACCCACAGGTATGAGGTCGCTGGGGAAAGGGAGGGGGCGTTGGGCCCCTGAGGGACTGTAACAGATGATGCTGGGATAGCGGGTTTTATCTGAGGAACAAAATGAAACTGGATCTGAATGTCACCGTGTACAAAAATCAACACCTCACACCACACCCAGAGACCTCTTGGATTTAAGAATAAAACATGAAAAGCCACACTTCAAAAACTGTTAGAAGAAAACATAGGGAAATGTCATATGACCTATATTTATGTTGGGAGAGATTTTTCAAAGCCGACACCAACTACACCAACGTTAAAAAGAAAAGACTGGTAATTTAATTCCATTAAAACTAAGATCATTTTTGTCAAAGGTCACCCTAACCGCCCAGCCGGTGTGGCTCAGTGCTTGAGCATCAACCTATGAACCACGAGGTCACTGTTCGATTCCTGGTCAGGGCACATGCCGGGGTATTTTGGGCTCAATCCCCAGCAGGGGGGTGAGCAGGAGGCAGCCAATCAGTGATTCTCTCTCATCATGGATGTTTCTCTCTCTCCTTCCCCCTTCCTCTCTAAAATCAATAATAAAAGAAGGCACCATAACATGTAACGACCAGCTACAAATTGCAAGAAGATATTCAACATTTATAAATCCCTCCATACATCTGGAAGGAAAAAGATGATCTTGTTAAAAATGAGTAAAAAGGCATGAATACAGGTGTGAGGGTTGCAGCAAACACTGCCCCAGGAGGCCACGCCTGTGATGACAGAGGCAGCCTGCCTGAGGGGGGTCCAGCTGAGGGGGCATTAGGAGCCTACCGCTCAGCAGACCCAGGCCACGTCCCTCTACACCCTCCTGGTCAGTAATAAACATGACACCTGGCTCTCTGCCCACCTCACTCTGGCCCATTCCCCCCACTTGGTTCTAAGCTGGGCCGGTGAAGGGAGGAGGCGGTATTAATAGACTCAAATCCCAACAGAAAGGAATCGGGATTGGATTCAGGATGGTTCTGAACAAGCCTGACATGATCTGACTTAAGCCTTTTAGGAGTTCCCCCTGGTGGCTCTAAGGAGAGCAGACGGCAGGGGCCGAGGATGAAAGCTGAGGGATCATTAGCCGGCTTTCGCCATAAACCAGGACGGTGATGGTGAGGGGCAGGAAGCTGGCTCGGTGAGGGGCATGGAAGAGTAAGGAGCCGGCAGAGCCACCAGGGTTTGCTATTGTGCGGATGCGGGGAGGGAGGAGAAGGAGGCAGGAGCCAAGAATTCCATCAGAAGGAAAGAAAAATGGGTAGGAATGTCTGAGGAGCCAGGTGCCACTTCCATAGCCCCTCACTGCTTTTTGTGAGGCGGGAATGCTGCTTGGGTCCGAGCCGGCTTTCAGAGCGGGCGCTGGAGATGGGGGTTTGGAGAGACAGCCTGAGGGGGTGCAGTGAGCAGCTGCTGATGAAGGTCCCCCTGCCTGCGTCCCCGGTGCCGCTCGCTCGCCTCGCTCACAAACCCCCGTGGGTCACGCGTCACACACACACTTTATCCTGACCTCCCGCAGCCCCGGCCCAGAGCCGATATGACATTTACGTCCAAACTAAATGTGGATCCAGCGTCATCCTAACCTCAGCCCGGCACGGCAACTTCCTCTCCTATCGCATTTTAAGGGACGATGACAAATGCGGGAGAAATCCCCCGGGGGCCTTTGCTAAGAGAACAACGTGGGGAAAGTCTGGATTAAATCCCAGGGAGTGGAGGGCGGTGGACATGGGGGTGCGGGTAACTGCCCAAGCGGCCAGTGGAGCCTCTTCAGAGGGGCCACGGCAGGGCGGGGTTCACCCGTCTTTCGCTCCCTTCCTGTGGGCCCCGGTCCCGGGAGCTGGCTCACAGCAAGGCCACAGGCGGTGGGGGACGAGGGGCGGCATCTGAGCGTCACTTGGGCAAACGGCCCGACGGCCGGGACCGGGTCCCGGGTGGCCACTCGGCAGCGGTGGCCTCGGACAAGCTTCTCTGAGTCGGGAGCTGCAGTTGCTCTGTCTTAAATGTCAGCACTGACCCCACCTGCTGCCTGCCCCCTAACTGTGGGGTCAGGCCTGACGGCCCGACGGCCCGGACTCATCACCACAGCACGGCGGCTCGGCTGCTGCAGCCAACACCACAGGGCGGGGCGGGGGGCGGGGGGAGGAGGGGGGCAATAACAGACACGAACTGAAGTGTGGTAGCAACCATCTCAGGTAGAAACTGCTGTTTGGGTCCTGTCCTTGTTTGCTTGCTAAAACAATAGAAAGTCATTTTGATTTCCTGAACTTACATATACTAGCCCAATACGCCGTGGATGATGGTTTGGATATCCCATTGACTGTGATCTCACTGGTTACTGAAGCACATTCTTCTTGGAACCAGGACAGCTCAATTATCCCAAATGGTCTCAGTAGCTACAGATAACTGAGTTTCGGTTGACTCGGTGGTCCCGGAATCAGAACAGACCCTAAATTGCCTCAGTAGCTACAGATAATGCATTCCGGTTGCCTCAGTGGTCCAGGAATCTGGACAGCACAATTATTCTAAATTGCCCCGGTGGTCCCAGATAATGTGTTTCTGTTGATTCAGTGATTCCTAGATACTTTAGATAACTAACTTGCTCAATTTCGCTTCTGTAAAAATGCTTTTCAAGAACCAGGTTCCTGCCGAAACCGGTTTGGCTCAGTGGATGGAGCATTGGCCTGCCAACTGAAGGGTCCCGGGTTCGATTCCGGTCGAGGGCATGTACCTTGGTTGCGGGCACATCCCCAGTAGGGGGTGTGCAGGAGGCAGCTGATCGATGTTTCTCTCTCATCGATGTTTCTAGCTCTCTATCTCTCTCCCTTCCTCTCTGTAAAAAAATCAATAAAAATATATTAAAAAAAAAGAAAAAAGAACCAGGTTCCTCATTCCCAGCCCAAAGATGTAATCAATACCTTTGTGATATTCTGCCAATATAAGCCAGATGTGGTGAGCTTCTCGGGGCTGCGAGGTCTGGAGCGCTTTTAGCCCCTCGTATGCCACCGGCTTTTAATAAATGACTCCATAATTCGACTTCTTGAGGCGTCCTTTGTAAGATGGGGGTACACTACAACAGAACCCATCTCGGTCCTGGAGGCGAAGTCCGAGGCCAAGCTGCCAGGGATGCTGGCTCACAGATGTCAGTCTTCTCGCCGGTCCTCACAGGTGGGAGGGGAGGCGGGAGCTCTCTGGGGTCTTCTCTTCTAGAAGAGCACTAACCCCATTCCTGTAATCGCCCCTCTCATGGCCCCCAGGCCCCACCTCCTGGACCACCCCAGGAGGGATTAGGTTTCAACACGTGAATCTGGGGGGACACACACACTCAGCCCGCAGCACCCAGCACAGTGCCCGACAAAGACCCGCAGGTAATGTTAACCTTCAGTACGAGCCCGCCTGCATCACACGCGACCCCGGCCCTGACCCCGTTTGCCGCACGGACGGTGAATGACTCACCACTGCCCCCCGCCTCAGTTTCCGCACTAGCAGAGGGAGCAGCGACATTAACTCGCACGTTTATCACGAAGATAAGCAGGGAAGGTACCACATCCATGGCGGTTGTCAAAGGAACGTGAAAAGCCCCATTTACTGAACTAAAAACCGCATCCGGGAGACCGGCCACCTGCTTTTTGTTAGAGCTTGCTCGATTCACAGTTTAAAACGCAAGTCTGTTTACTCTGCAGATGAACAGACGTGTTTTCAACTATGAGACAAGGCTGTTTGGGTTACTGCTCCCCAGGAGGGGACGCGGCCACCTCACAGGGCCATGAAGCAGGGGGAGGGAGTTAACATAGGAGACGCCAGCCCGAGGGAGGCTCCACATGCGACAGGCTCTCCTTCCCAAAGCCAGCAGACAGGCAGACACATGCACGCCGTCCCTGCCCCCCTCCCCCTCCTCTACTGAGCCCCAGGAGCTGAGGGACACGGGGGCCCCTGCTCCTCCCTGGTGTCTGTGCTTTGAGCTCTGTGGCTGAAGGGAAGGCAGTGCTCTGGTCAGCCCACTGCTGACAAGGCCACTCCTGCTGGGTGCTGGTGCCCCTCTTCCTCCTGCTCCCCACCGGCAGCTTTACTTCCACAAATCTGACCTTGTGGGAAGCCCCCCCCCCCATTCGCCCCCCAAATAATTACAAAACTTTCCCATGAGCCCAGGACCCGAAAGGCCTTAGCTCCCCCATTTCTTACAACACACCCAGGGAAGTAATGGGCATTTGTGGAAAGGGGGACATCAATGAGCAAATAAGTTTACCAGGTTACAAAAGTGGAAGTGGTTTCTTTCTTGTTCTTTTTTTTTTTTTTTTTAAATATATTTTATTGATTCTTTACAGAGAGGAAGGAAGAGGGATAGAGAATTAGAAACATCGATGAGAGAGAAACATCAATCAGCTGCCTCCTGCACACCTCCCACTGGGGATGTGCCCGCAACCAAGTTACATGCCCTTGACCGGAATCGAACCTGGGACCCTTCAGTCCGCAGGCCGACGCTCTATCCACTGAGCCAAACCGGTTTTGGCAATCGTTCTTTTTTTTTAAAGTGGTTTCTTTACCACAGGCCTTCTCAGAGCCTTCGGCATACCACGATTTCCATGACTGCAGCAGTGGAGACAGGAAAGGTATTTCTGAAACCTACTTGGCCAGGCAAACCTTTTGACAGAAAACCTGGCACCCCGTTGTGTAACAGCGCTCCAAGGAACACACTGAGGAATGTAGGAATGCCCTTCTCTGCTGTTGAATGCCTGCCTATGCCTACTGTTGGGCGGGGTCCATGACCGTGAACTCCACACCTGCTCCCTGCCTCATGGAGTTTGAGCTCTAGTAAGGGAATGACTGACAAGTCAATAAACCCACAAGTAGAGTCCATACCACACACCATTAGAATGCAAAACCACAACAGCTCACGTTTAGTTTGAGGACGAGAAACGTCTCCATGGAAATGTGCTTGTGATCTGGATGAAAGCCTGGCTAAGGTGGACATGTGGAGATGGTGGAGCAGAAAGAGAGGCGTGGACGAGGGCTGAGCGGAGGGCTTCTAATGCAGGGACCAGGCTGTGGTGCAGGCACAAGGAGGGGCGGGGTGGAGGGCAAGGTACACACAATGGGTCAGCGCACCTAGAGAAAGCCATGATGATGATGGTGATGATGGTATGATGATGGTAATGGTGATGTTGATGGTGATGGGATGATGGTGATGATGATGGTGGTGATGGTATGGCGATGATGATGGTGATGATGACGGTGGTGATGGTATGGTGGTGATGATGGTGATGGGATGATGATGGTGATGATGATGACGGCAATGATGATGGCAATGGTGATGGTGATGACAGTGGTGCTGATGGGATGATGATGGTAATGGTAATGTTGATGGTGGTGGGATGATGATGGTGATGATGATGGTGATGGGATGATGATGGTGATGATGATGGTGGTGATGGTGATGTGATGATAGTGATAGTGACGACATGGTGATGCTGATGTGATGATGGTGATGATGACAGTGATGGTGATGATGGGGGGAGGAGAGGGGATAGAAGAGGGAGGAGAAGGAGAAGAAGCTGCTTTGCTGATGCTGTTAACCATAATGATAAAATGTACCTTTAGTCCTGTGTTTGAACATTTCAGACCTCATTAAGACTTTCCAAGAACCCTCTGAGATAGGGAATCCACCCTGTTTCTTAGGGAGGTGGTTAAGAGTATAGGCTTTGAAAGCAGAAAGACTTGGGCTCAAACCTGGCTTCCCCACTTACTGGCTGTGTGACACCAGGCAATTTGCTTAACTTCTCTGAACCTCAGCCTCCTTATCTCTAAAATAGGATCTGTAATCTTTCTCAAGTTGTTGGCAGCTGACAGATAATATATGGAAAGTGGTTAGCACTGTACCTGATAATTATTTGTTTCTTAAAAAAATATATTTTTATTGATTTCAGGGAGGAAGGGAGATGGAGAGAGAGATAGAAACATCAATATGAGAGAGAATCATTGATCGGCTGCCTCCTGCACACCCCCTACTGGGAATAGAGCCCACAACCCGGTCATGTGCCCTTGACCAGAATTAAATCCAGGATCCTTCAGTCTGCAGGCCAACCCACTATCCACTGAGCCAAACTGGCTAGGGCTGTACCTGACATTTAGAAGGTACTAGATAAATGCACACTGATTGGAGAAACAGAGGTCCAAGGAGCATAAAGGACTTGCCTGAGGTCACCCAGTTAATAAGTGACAGAATAGGCAATTGACACCAAAGTCACTGCCCATCCAAGAGTAAAGTTACTGATAATGATGATGATGATAAATTACTAATATTCACTGAGAACTTGCTTATTGTCCTAAGCACTTGACATGTATTAATTTATTTCATCTCAACAATTCAATGAGGCAGATATAATTATTATACCCATTTCATAGATGAGGAAACTGAGTTTTGGAGTGATGTGGTGATTTGAACAGTTTGGAGGTGTTCCCTGTGTCCTGAAATGAAGGACATGGCTCACTGTAGAGTAAGCCAGGGGTTCCCCATATTCATCTTCATTGAGCTGCACACTGCTAAATGGGGCCCCTTTCCTCAGTGCCCCAGCTCTTCTCCCATTGGCCCTGACCACACTCCATTCCTTTCCTTGATTGCACTTAGGGAACTGCATTTGCATGCGCAGTATCCCTATGTAACAAGATGCTATTTTTGAGGAAATGGCTGCTAGGAGTGTGTGAGTGTGTTTGATGTAGAGAGTGCCTAGGAAGCACATGAGCTAATTGCCAGCTGAGTCCAGTGGTGTTGGCAGAGCCACGTCCTGGAAACATACCTTGCCAGAGCAGGTATGTTGTCAGCCTGACCTTTAGCTCAGGCACCAGGGGGTGGGTTTCATTATCTAAGTTCAGCCAGGCAACAGGAACTGACACAATTATCTAGGCTCAGCCAGGAGTGACAATTACAAAGAAGCCACAAGAATGAAGAATTGCAGCTTGATCTTTAACCATGATTTCGCTGAATTTCCTTTGTCTTAAACTCTAGTAAAACCTCCTGGAATAATGCTGTATATAATAAACATGCTGCACTAGCTGTGGGTCTCTGTCTCTCCATCCTAGGGCAGCGTCCCACCTGGTCCCAGCTTTCCCTACTGTCTTTGTGTCCATCTCTTTCTTTTTCTCAATCCCTCGTCACCCCTACTCAGGACTCGTCTGCTCTCTAGCTGTGCTGGTCACGGCTCAAGAGAGAGAGAGAGAAAAACTTATATCTGGTGCCCGGAACCGGGACCTGAATATTCGGAAACCTTTAGCCAGGCGAGGGGACGCTCCGAGAGTGAGCGCGCAATGAACTCAAGAAGTAAGGTAAGGAGCGGATGGTAAGAACTGGGTGTAAAACATGGGAAATCCATGGTCTCAGGAAAGAGATCTCTGCTCTCAAATGCTTAAAACTATGCTCAAAGCTCGAGGATGCTCTGTTAAGCATAGTCAAATTCTTGATTTCTTAAGTTTTGTTAATGAAACTTGCCCTTGATTTCCTGAAGAGGGAACCATCAACTTTCAAACCTGGGAAAAGGTTGGAAAACAGTTGCGTGACCGATACACAGCAGAAGGTCCAGAGAAGATTCCTTATCCTACATTCACACTATGGTCTCTAATTCATGAGTGCCTTGATCCAGCGCAGGAGAGTTTAAGAATATCTAAGCAGGGTGTGGCCACAGCTTTACAACCTACAGTGGAGGGGTGCGAGCCTGAAAAACACCACCTCCCCCCTCTGCACCACCTCCTCCTCCACCCCCACTCCTGCGACCACAGTCGAGAGCCCACCTGATAAAGATTTATCTCATAATTATAAGCGGGAGCTAGAGTGTGAGGCGGAGTGGGACAAGCATCACCATGATTGAGGTGACTCAGATGATAAGAAAGGTTTTGCTTGCAGGCATCCTGCATCCTTTATGGCTGGATGCAGGCGCTCTGCCAAAAGTGAAAGTGACTTTATATTTCATTTTGCTGGAGGCTCAAGCTACTTGTAGTGGGCTGAACTGCATAGAAAGGATTAAAGGAATTTCCCAGCAGCTGCCAAGAATTTTTTTATCTTTTTTTAAATTTTATTTTCTTTATTATTTTAAGATTCTAAGATTAATTTGAAAGTGTAAAATCTGTGAAAATTGCAACCCAGGAAAGTTTAAACAAAGGCCAGCTAATTCCAAGCCTGCCTGTGATGACACAAACCCGCATAGGCCAGCCCTGGGGACTCGAAGCATGGGAATGGATGGGCGGTGGGCGTGTCCTCCCAGGGTTTTCTCTACAATTCAAAGTACAGTAGGTCCTCGGGTTACGTTGGAGATCTGTTCCTACGGCATGACGTGACGCGATTTTTGCCATAGTCAGAACCCACCTACATAAGCACCTATGTCACTCACATGGAGCACATACACAGCAGTAATGAAGTGAAACAGCAAAAAAAAAAAATTAAAGAAAGATAACAATTCCTGACCTTTACTTGTGATAAGTAAATAATAAGAAACATAAAGCACATATGTACATACGACAAAATGATGGAACTTTTTTTTTTATAAAAAATGGGAGATGGAGACGTAACAACGAAACGATGTACATTGAGTCCGACGTAACCCGAAGACTGCCTGTATATTGTAGAATTATTAAAATATAAAAATTTAATGGCCAAATTGAAAATAATTAATTCTGTAGTCAAGACTAAATCTTTAATATTAAAACCGGTTTACGTTTTAATAACCTTTAAATTGGATATATTTTCCAGCTTTTCCAAATGTAATATTTCAAGAATTTAATTGAGAGACCCCGAGCTTTGTGACAGCCCGAGGGCCCTGAGGTGATGCAAAGATCTACTCTCTCCCTAAAAGAAACATTTTTGAACTAAATTAGACCACTACAATATACGTGAAATTACATAAGGAAGTAAGCTATGCAGGCTGGGTTAGACAACAGGATTAATGCTTCCACGATACTGGGCGGTTCTTGCTTGGGGGCATATGACTCCCGGCCAGATTAGCATGTCCTTCCCTTGAACAGAAAGGGCAATCATGGTAATTGGTCAAGAAAATACTTTAAGTAATAATTGGCTTTAAAATCTCAAAGTTGTTAAGATATAACAAATAGATGTAACAAAAATAAAGAATTTGTGATAAAGCCTTTTTAGGAATAATTATAAATATATTAATAATGGAAGTCCAGTCACTCAAGAGGAGGCTGACTGTGCTCTCTGTTAGAGGAATTGGGCCAGTCGCCCTTGTCCCTGTGAAAATAAAAACGCCTAAGAAGGAACAAGAGCAGACAAAACACAAAAAACAAAATAAAATAAAATCCCTTGTCCTGCCTTTCCCTGCCTA
Organism: Plecotus auritus; assembly: GCF_963455305.1. Taxonomy (NCBI): domain Eukaryota; kingdom Metazoa; phylum Chordata; class Mammalia; order Chiroptera; family Vespertilionidae; genus Plecotus; species Plecotus auritus. The sequence goes on along the minus strand of NC_137770.1, from coordinate 245,069,797 downwards.
TACAACTGGGGGGAGAATCTAAGGCAGGGGTGGGCAAACTTTTTGACTCAAGGGCCACAATGGGTTCTTAAACTGGACCAGAGGGCCGGAACAAAAGCATGGATGGAGTGTTTGTGTGAACTAATAGAAATTCAAAGTAAAGGAGCGGAGGGGAGAGCAAGAGAACCCTCCGCTCTTTCGGCTCCGCGGGCCGGGTAGAACAGCTGAACGGGCCGGATCCGGCCCGCGGGCCGTAGTTTGCCCACGGCTGATCTAAGGGATCAGTCAAGATGACGATTTACAATCTCAGCCTCCCCCTCATGCTCCAACCAGCCCTTTGGCCACTGTGCCACCAGAAACCAGCTTTTCTAGGCTGTGAAAGAAGTTGAAGGTGCCGCAGTAACCTTAGCATGTTCTCTCTAAGGAAAATCTGGCAGTTTTAAATCCAAGCGGCGACAGGCCCGGGAACGGGCTGTAAGGTCTGCTCCCTCCTCCCCCTGCCTTTTCTCCATATACCTATACATAATTTTCCAAAGTCTTTATTAGCTTGAAGACTTTGGAGCATTGTTAGGTTAAATAATAAACATCTAAATATTTTAAAATGACATAAAATCCTGAAACATTAATTGCTAGACGAGTTTTAATTCACCTGCTCTTAGCTTTTATTACAGAAGGTCTCTTGTACTTTGTTAAAGGTATATTTTCTTAAAAGTAAAAGTACATTTAAAGTGTGTTCATAAATGTCAATCTAAGAAATATTGGCTGGTTATCACTGAAAAATTAAGGTTTTTGCATTTTGCCTCCCTAAACAACGGGTAAATAACTTATGTCAAAATATTTAGGAAGGTTGATAGCAGAAATCCAATTAGTGTCATTTGCTGTCCACATCCAAGGACAAACGAAGTTAGAAAATAAGCCTTATTTTGGTTAGTTCTTTTCTAGTAAAATAATTATGTTATATTAATCAGGTATTTAATAAATAAATAAGTAAATAAATACCCACATCTTTTAATCATAGGAACTGAAGCTTGCTAGCCTATGTTCCTTTCTAACACACTTTAATATTTAATCTTTTGGTAAAATCAAGTTTGACAATCCTTCAAGGGTTTGAATTTTAAGAAACTTTCTCTTGATCTAGAATTGACTTTAGATCATCCCAACAGACTCTAAAAGGCCTCGAATGTTTCTTTTCTCTCTCATGAAGGAAAGTGCAAAGCATGTAATTAACCACTGCCTCGCTGCTTGTCCAGTCACGGGACGGCCCCTAGAGACAAAAACAGATAACGGACCTGCTTATACTAGCTCCTCCTTCCAGCAGTTTTGCAAGCAGTACCAGATAATACATAAAACAGGAATTCCCTATAATCCCCAGGGCCAGGCAATTGTAGAAAGAGCCCATCGAACCTTGAAGACTCAGTTACAAAAACAAAAAGGGGGAGAGGGGTATTATCCTACTCCACAGAATCAGTTAAATCATGCTCTTTACATTTTAAATTGTGACAATGCGGGTCGCACAGCAGCCCAGAGGCACCAAGCTCCTGGTGCCATGGCATCTGCCAGTATGGCACGATGGGAGGATTCGCAAACAGGGCAGTGGAGAGGGCTGGATCCAGTAATGATGTGGGGAAGAGGGCACGTTTGTATCTTTCCAGAAGGCGCCTCTAACGCCATCTGGGTGCCAGAGCGAGCGGTGCGTCACGACCCTGGACCCGGGAGAACAACTCATCCCGCCGTTCAAGAAGCTGAAGATCACGCCTCCGGTAATGATGCCAGCTCAGCCACCGACCCCGAAGAAGGAGAAGAGCAGAAGACAGGTGACCAAGGCCACCCGAGAAGCTAGCGTCCCCACATGGGGTCCACTGAAGAAGCTGATCATCGATGCTAGGCAAGAGGTGAAAGAACAGGGGGTTCAGGTAACCCCCTCCACCCTTTTTGTTGCTATGCTGGCACTTGTCAGCGGCCAGGTAAGTATGGCTGCAGCAGAAACTTACTGGACTTATGTTCCAGACCCCCCTGTGGTCAATCCAGCCACCTGGACCGGGGAACCAGTGCCAGTGTTTACGAACAACACCAATATGGTCGGGGGGAGCTCCGACAAGCGCATAACTCCTTCTTCCCAAGGTGATTATACTTATAACGGCTTTAGTGGGGAGCTCCCTATCTGTTTATCTGAAAAGGGGACTCCAGGATGTTTGCAGCTTGGCCAAGAAAATAAGACGTCCTATGGAGGTGCAGACGTTGCTAACGTCACAGGCCCCTGGGACATAGGAAAATATCTTCAGACAGTTACTAAACTAGGATTTCCTAAGGCCACCCGATGACTGTCTGATCAGCATCCCCCACTCCCCTACTGTCCTAATAGCACCACTACTGAGCTGGGAGCATTTCCTCAATGGCAAGATTGTGCCAGTCCTATACCAGTGAGGCATAATATTTCTGGCTCTGACTTGTACGTATTAGATTGGTCCCACAGGCTTGATGCTAAATATCCCTATCACGAGCCTATGTCACCAGGAGGGTTTGTGGGTAACGCCCTGACCTCGGAAATAGGAAATTTGCAGACAGATCTTTGGTGTTTAGCTGCTGCCCTTGACTTTCTTAATTTTACTGGCTCTTCCTTAGCTGATATTAAAGGAACATGTTCATCGAGCCCTTGCTATGGCTTACGAGCCTGTGTCCAGCCCCCATATGTATTGGTGACTGGAAATGTAAACATCACTAGATTAGACACCCAGTATGCTGTCCAATGCCATCACTGTAACCTTACCAGCTGTGTTTCCAGGCATAACCTGAATGAATATATATTAATTTTAAAGCAGCCTTCTTTTATTATGCTTCCTACCAACATAACAGGAAAATGGTATCATGATGCAGGCCTCCGGGCATTGCAGGAATTACACAATCAGCTGTCCCAGGAAAAGCGTGCTTTGGGACTTATTATTTTTGGTATTGTTACCCTAGTTACTGTTATTGCATCTGCTGTGACTGCTTCTTTTGCTTTGACCCAAAGCATCCAGAATGCAAAGTTTGTCAATGAATTGGCTTAGAACACCTCAACTGCATTTCATGATCAAGAAGATATAGACAAAAAGCTAGAAACAAAGCTAAATGCTTTGGAAGCTGTAGTGATAGGACTAGGTAATCAATTAGAAAGTATCAAGATTAGACAGCAGCTGCAATGCCATGCTGCTTTTACATATATTTGTGTGACTTCAGCCCGCTATAACAGTTCTCTATGGGATTGGAATAAAATCAAGATGCACCAACAGGGAATATGGCATCATAATAATATCATAATATCAGTATAGACCTAGTGCGGCTACACAAACATGTGCAAGCCATTCAGAATAGTCATGATGAGATTATATCTCCTGTGGAACTGGCAAAAGAATTGCTGGATGATTTAAAAGGATTTTTAATCCACGGAATATGTTAAAACACACCGTCTGGTACCTAATAGGATTCCTTTGTGCACCACTAATTTTATTCTGCTTTCTTTCAGTTAGCAGCTAGCTCCTGCGATCTCAAGTCCGAAGGTTCCAATTAGATGTCCAAAAGCTGCATTTAAAAAATAAAAAAGGGGGAGATATAGAGAGCACCTGGGAAGGCACATGAGCTGATTGTCAGCTGAGTCCAGTGGTGTTGGCAGAGCCACATCCTGGAAACGTACCTTGCCAGAGGCAGGTATGTTGTCAGCCTGACCTTTAGCTCAGGCACCAGGGGGTGGGTTTCATTATCTAGGTTCAGCCAGGCACCAGGAACTGACGCAATTATCTGGGTTCAGCCAGGAGTGGCAATTACAAAGAAGCCACAAGAATGAAGAATTGCAGCTTGATCTTTAACCATGATTTCACTGAATTTCCTTTGTCTTAAACTCTAGTAAAACTTCCTGGAATCATGCTGTATATAATAAATGCACTGCACCAGCTCTGGGTCACTGTCTCTCCATCCAAGGGCAGCGTCTCACCTGGTCCCAGCTTTCCCTGCTGTCTTTGTGTCTGTCTCTTTCTTTTTCGCAATCCCCCGTCGCCCCTACTCAGGACTCGTCCACTCTCTAGCCATGCTGGTCGCCGCTCAAGAGAGAGAGAGAGAGAAACCTATATTTTGACATTTTAACTTTCCAATGGGAGAGCTTCAATGATGCATAATTTAAGCCTTTTATGAATGGTGACATCCAAACCAGGCAGTTGGCCTCTAAAAATTCACATATTTGACCTAAATTCTTTTTGTCAACACATGGAAACATTGTCCTTGGAGAAAACAGTCCGAGTTTCGGAAGCACAAAGCTGTGAGGCCACATCCCATCTCTGTTTTTTTGTAGCCTTGCAACTCTGGTCCAGATCTTTAAAGTTTCCAACCTATTTCTCATATACAGAACAGGGCTATTCCTACGCACTTCCTATGGACTGTAGGCAATTAGGCAAGACAACGTAGATGAGGGATCTAGCATGAGACTGGTCCATGGAGGTGTTCCATATAGACGGTGGCTACTATGATTATAGTGTCATCATCATCAAATCAGTTCAATCTGCTGAGTGACATGAACGATGTGCCAGGCAGTTGATTCTCTAAAAGGTCCAGAGACAAGGGGACGAAAAGGCTGGACCCTGCCTCCTTGGGACATAAGAATGGGACGGAGATCAAGCAGACGCATGAGCTTACTCTCTTTATTGTTATTGCCTTTACTGTCTTCAGAAGTTGGACTGTTGGTTGGCCCGGTCAAGAAATGTACATTTGCCTGGGCGGTATGGCTCAGTGGTTGAGTGTCAACCTATGAACCAGGAGGTCACGGTTAGACCCCCAGTGTGGAGTGTGCAGGAGGCAGCAGATCAGTGATTCTCTCCCATCATTGATGCTTCTATCTCTCTTTCCCTCTCCCTTTCTCTCTAAAATAAAGATATATATTTTTTAAAAAGAAATGTTACTTTTTTTACTTCCTGGATAGTCTCCAAGCCCTCCCTCCCCCACTACCCTACTGTGAGGGTCTCAGTCCAGACGCGCATCTTCTCTGCCCCGAAACTTTGCACCCACAGAAACACCGAAGGGTGCAAGTTGCAGTGGAGATGGGGCACTTGAACCAGGAAGGGAGGCCAGGAAGAGGATGAGTGTCCAACTGGGCAGGACTTTGAAATTCAAACAACGAAATGTACACTTTTTCCTGGAGGTTGTGGGGAGTCATGAACAGAGAGGGGAGGTGGCTTCTAAAACTTGAACGAAGATTGCTTGCGAGGCATTACGATAATTTATCCGACACAGGACGAAACAATCAGATTCACCACAAGGGGTCCATTTGGACGAATCAAGCCAGGATTGGTCTCCCTCATCTTCTCCTACCCGTCATGGGGTGGACAATGAGTTCTTAAATGGATCTTTCCCGCCCCACCTCCATGCCAGTGGCTGGGACATCGCAGGCAGAAACCTGAAGCCGGAGCTAGAGCCAGAGACTGGGAGCCCTTGTGGCATCATGGACAGAATTCTTCCTTTTTCAATTAATTTTTTAAAAAGTATTTTTCAATTACCGCACACATTCCGTATTATTCTGTGTTGGTTTCAGATGCACAGCTCTGGCCCCACGTGTGCCTCTCCGTATTGCTGACTGTATGCCCTGTGCTGCAGCCTTTGTCTCGGTGGCCCTTCTGTAACTACCCATTTGTGCTGCCGAATCCCTTCGCCCTTTTCACACAGGCCCCCAAGGCCCCTCCTCTCTGACAGGTCACCAGGGGTGGGCAAACTTTTTGGCTCGAGGGCCACAATGGGTTCTTAAACTGGACCGGAGGGCCGGAACAAAAGCATGGATGGGGTGTTTGTGTGAACTAATATAAATTCAAAGTAAAGGAGCGGAGGGGAGAGCAAGAGAACCCTCCGCTCTTTCGGCTCCGCGGGCCGGATAGAACAGCCGAACGGGCCGGATCCGGCCCGCGGGCCGTAGTTTGCCCACGGCTGGGTCAGTCTCTTCTCTGTGTCTATGAGTCCGTTTCTATTTCGTTGGTTTGTTTATTTCGTTCCGTTGACCCCACATGGAGGTGACATCCGATGGCACTTGTCTTTCACTCAGCATAAGACTCTCCAGGCCCATCCCTGCTATGGGACAGAGCTCCTATTCCAGAGCCAGAAGCGCACCCGTGAGTCCCACCACGGAGTGACTCTAATCAACTCACGTAGTCTCGCTGGGCCTCCGCTTTCTCTCCTGCAGGTGGGAAACCTCTCACGGCGGGTGTGAAGAGCAAATGGGACAACAGCACAGCGTGTTGGGGAGAACTCAGTAAATCCAGACTGTGGCAGGTTATTTGTCTCTCTATCAGCAGTGCTGGGTGGGTGCCCATCCTACTCAGCAATACCGGCTCCTCTGCCTTCCCAGGCACACGATCGAGCGCAATGCATGTCCTGACCCCCTGGTGGTGGATGGAGCCCTGCCACTAGTTCTGAGCTGTGAGCAGAAGTGGGTGTGTTGCCTCCGGGCTCAGCTCTCCTCCCCTCTGGCCCTGACCTGGACAGAGCGCAAGCCTTGCCATCAACCCACAGGTCTGGGTCCCTGAAAGGAACAGGTTGGATGGGCTGCCGCATGAACCGCCGAGAGACTTCTGGGGTGTTAAGCTACTGAGAATTGGGGGTGGGGGGGGGTGCGGGGAGGGGTGTTACTGCCGCAGCAGAGCGTAGCCTGTCCTGACTGATACAGCAGTGCCTGTGACCTAACAGCAACTCAGAACATGTTTTCCTTTTGAATAAACATACATAAAAGGAATTGGGGATAAAGGAGGAGGGGAGGGAAAGAAAACAGCATGAGAGGAGGTGTGCAGGTGAGGGACAATGAATATGTGACAAATCGCTCCCTCTCTGAACTGCCCGTGCAGGCAGCAGAGACCAAGGACGGTCCTCTTTACTGAGGAGATAAGACGCAGACTCCAACCCTGTCTCAAAACAGTGCTGGGGGCAGCCACGACCAGCCCTTTACCATTGGCTACAAAGCAAAGGCCTAGATCAGGGGTGGGCAAACTTTTTGACTCGAGGGCCACAATGGGTTCTTAAACTGGACCAGAAGGCCGGAACAAAAGCATGGATGGAGTGTTTGTGTGAACTAATATAAATTCAAAGTAAAGGAGCGGAGGGGAGAGCAAGAGAACCGGATAGAACAGCCGGATCCGGCCCGCGGGCCGTAGTTTGCCCACGGCTGGCCTAGATTCCCTCCTGGGCCAGGTAGGTGGGCCCTAGGCCTGGGAGCACATCTAAAGGGCTTTAGTGCCGAAACCGGTTTGGCTCAGTGGATAGAGCGTCGGCCTGCGGACTGAAGGGTCCCAGGTTCGATTCCGGTCAAGGGCATGTACCTTGGTTGCGGGCACATCCCTAGTAGGAGGCGTGCAGGAGGCAGCTGATTGATGTTTCTCTCTAATCGATGTTTCTAACTCTCTATCCCTCTCCCTTCCTCTCTATAAAAAATCAATAAAATAAAATAATAAATAAATAAATAAATAAATAAAAACAAAGGGCTTTAGTTCCCCAGGAAACTGGACAGGATGGAGACAGAGTTGGGGGAGAGGCGTCAAGACAGGTGCTGGGTGTAAATACTGTAGGTTCTGTGAGCCTTTAGGTCAGGCCTCCTCAAACTACGGCCCGCGGGCCACATGCGGCCCGCCGAGGACATGGATCCGGCCCGCCGGGTGCCGCTGCCTGTCCTGCTTAGCAGCCGACGCGTCCCGGGCCCGCAGTGCGCATAGGAATTTGTTCATAGTTTTTTTTTTAAACTATAGTCTGGCCCTCCTATGGTCTGAGGGGCAGTGAACTGGCCCCCTGTTTAAAAAGTCTGAGGACCCCTGCTTTAGGTCTTCGTTAGGGTTCTCAACTCTGCCTGTGCCCGGTGAGAGCAGCATGCACCCCACACACACACAGCTTGGCTGTGTCCCAGTAACACGGCGCTCACAGAAGCATGAGGCCTGCCAGGCATGGCCCACAAGCCATGGTTTGCAAACCCCGCCAAGACTGAACACCAGAAACACCTCCCGCAGTTTGGATCAGCAGGGTGGGAATGGGCTGGGCCTGTGATGCGTGGCGGCGCAGGTAGGAGCTGGCCAGGGCGGGAGGATGATGTAAAGAGAATGAAGGAGAAGCCAGCAGAAGGCTTTACAGAAGCAGAAGGGGAGGTGGGGGGGGGGTGGGGGGAGACAGGCAATGGGAACGCGAAGAGGCAGGCGCTCCAGGCCCAAGCCCCACCCGTCCTGTCCCAGACACCGGGCTCCGCTCCTGGTGTGGGGTCTCTGACTCCCGCAGAGCAGTTCTGGCGGATGCTGTCTTGTTTCCATGGAAACAGAGCTGGGTTTATAAAAATGCCCCACAGATGGGCCTTTTGATGCCCCCCTCCACCGCGCTGCCACGCCGCGCCTGTGTGCATGACTCACCGCCAGTCCCGTTTCAGTTCCCGTGGCCTCCCCTCGCCAGCCCCCGCCCGCCAGGCCACCAGCCACACCACCGCCAGGCAGTGAGTGTGTTCTGGAAGACACCTCTGTATGAGCGCAGGACTGGAGACCTGGGGTGGTCTCTCCCGGCAAGAACCAGGACCAACCACTGACCACGTGACTGTCCCAGGAAGGGCGGCCGCCCCACGGCGCAGCTGCAGAACAAGGGGCCACTGGGCATGAGTATTGAGCAGCATCTTCCTGCAGACTCTCTCTCTCTCTCTCTCTCTCTCTCTCTCTCTCTCACACACACACACACACACACACACACACACACACACACAGTGTCGCCTGCCCTCCTGCTGGGCCCTCTCTGTTGAGGGCCAGTCAGGGGTCACAGGGGTTTCTGACCGATTGACCACCAGAGAAGAAGGCACGGCTCTCCCTGGAACCGGAGGGCTTTGCTGGGTGAGCTTTCGCTTTCCTGCTGGGCCTGAGGACAGGAGAAGGCATCTGCCCAGGACCTACACCAGCTCCCTGTCACTGTCGCAGGCGCGAGAAGGAAGCAGCCCAGGGCACGCCAGCACAAGTCGGTGGCTGTGACACTATACAGACTGTCGATCCAATGCCCGGGAGAGAGCCCCTGCCCTCCCACTCTACAACATCGCAGAACGCCGAGGGTCTCTCCCCCACCCACTCACACATCTCCCTAAAAGGGAGAAGATGCCCACTCCGTTGATCAGAGCCTGGCATTCACTTGCTGGCCCTCCAACACCAAGCCTGCCGCCGATTCTGCGCGCACACGGCCGGGGAGGGATCTGGCCACCGCGCCCTGCACCATTCGCCCGCCCGCGTGGTGACGAAGGGCTGAGCAGCTCAACAGTTTCGAGCCTGGCCGCACCTTACGATCATCTGGGGAGCTTTCCGGCGATGACGCCTGGGCCCTCCTGACCGGGAGAGTGGGGTCCCCGTGCCACATGGGGAAAGCCGGCCCCACGATCTGGCCCTCGGTGAGGTCAGAGCGCCGAGGGGCAGCTGGGCAAGTACACTCAGGGTCTGCTCGCCACGACTCTCCCTATTTCTGCGGCCACATGTGGGTGCGTGGATCCCCCACCGAGATCTGAGCTGGAGGAAGAAGGTTCCAATTCGGCCTCGAGTCCAAGCGGAGCTTCCCAGACCTGAACCACGCAACGAGGCGCGGATTCCGCCGAGATAGCAAGAAAGCAGCGCTCTCGCCTCTGGCTCGGCTTCCCTGCGGGCCGGTTCCATCGCCCCGGCCCTGGAGGCGGTCGGCAGCGTGGGAGGACCGGGTGCCGTGGCTCCCTCCCGGGCCAGCGGTGGTGGTCTCACCCACTTTAAAAACAGAAGAGCTGATTTCAGAAGATCTGAGCCAGTTCCGCCGGTGACTGTGGGTGGCTTACCACATAGACAACAAAGTGATGATAAAAATAGACACGGATCTGGGACCGAGGAATTTCAAGGCAATTTCCAAAGCAGCCGGGGCAAGGCAGAGCCGCAGGCAGCCGGAAATGAACTCACACCCCAAGGAACGGACCATCTTCCACGTGTCCAGCGCTCAGGCGTCGTCTCACTTAACAGGGAGACTAACCTAAGAAACAGACCTTAGTCCCATTTTACAGATGGTGAAACTGAGTCTCCACAGGCTGTTGCAAGTCCAGCAGCCAGTGACCTGATGACCCTCCCAGTCGGCCTCCCAATCGGGAAGCTCTCTATTCTTATGGCCCCACGGGCCTTGCTAAAGGGGGTTAGCTCTGAGCTGCCGTTCCACCAGAGGGAAGAGGATGACACAGCCAGACACACAGCTTTCATTATGAGAAGGAGGAAGTGTCCTAGTTCTTCAGGAAAAGCTCACTTTCCCCTCCCCCCTCTCCCCGCCCAAGAACCAACTTCATAGAAAGCATCACTCCAGTAGGATCAGAGAAAGCTTCATGGGTGAGTGGTGGGCAGGGTTTTGTGGTTCAAAGAGGAGCTCATCGGGAGAACAGGGCTGGGAGAGGACTCAGGAGCGTGGAACAGCGTGTGCGAAGACCTGGACCGCGGCCTGAAAGCACCTGGTGTGGGAGCCCCGAGGAGCTGAGCACCAGGGGGAGGACGGCGTGAGGGTAACGAATTAACTAACCGCCAAGCTCCGTGGAGTTGAAGACCAAAGAGAGCGAAGAGGAAGTGTAACTTAAAGAAGCAGAATAAAATCTGACTACGGTGGGCTCCCCTCATTTGGAACACGCAGCAATTCAGAGGCACAAGAAAGCATTTGCGGGGCTGGTTTATAATGTAAGCAAGACCGGAAGCATGATCACATAGCAACAGACACGCGAATGCAAACACTGAATGTATTCCTTAAATCCGTCCGCACGGTACCCTCCCGTCTACACCCCATCAGGCTTCCTACTTCCTCCGCAGCGTGGCTGTGCCTGCCTCCCCCGGGCTGTTTCTGCACCAATAACCGCCTGCATCCTTAATTAAAACGATGCTCGTCACCTGCCCCGCCATTAGCTGGACTCGCGGCCGAAGAGGGCGCCTCTGCCTCCTTCTGAATTACAACGTCCCGCGCGAGACCCAAGGCTCCCTCGAGATTAACATCCAGTCGCAAAGCCTGTGCCTGGCTCGGCTTCATCAGAAACCTCATTCCTCCCCGTATAGACCTCCAGGGTGCGGACGACATGGGGATCGTCAGCGTTCAGACTGATTTCCTTTGCACGGCGCCTCGTGCAGAGCGCGTGACGGGGAGGGAAAACGGGCTTAGCCACTTCGTAGAGCGCTGTGCACGGCAGGGACGTCACACCACCAGGCACCAGCGCGGCCACCGTGTCTCCCATCAAACCCGCGCCACCGCACGCAAAGGGAGGACGCGGGGCTCGGACCTGCCGTGAGGGCCCAGCTCCTGGGCTCACACAGCCCCTCGCCCACTGCTTCCTCTTCCTCTCCCCTGCTTCCCACCCCCTGCTTCTTCTTAGGGGTGCAGGATGATGTCATCGCCGGGAC